>NW_027526233.1:10972047-11342057 GCF_048455015.1 Haemaphysalis longicornis | reverse complement strand
GGTGGATGCGGGCCGCTACAACCTCCGACGCCGAGACGCCGAGTACCAACCAGGGGATCGTGTGTGGGTTTGGACTCCCATCCGACGACGCGGACTCAGTGAGAAGCTCCTGCGACGGTATTTCGGACCCTACCAGATTCTACGACGTGTCGGCCAACTTACCTACGAGGTGATCCCCGATGGTGATTCCGGAACATCACGACGACGCACGCGGCCCGAAGTCGTCCACGTGGTTCGCTTAAAACCTTTCTACGGACGATAACGAATTTTATTTTTATTTTCGGACTGTCGCTTATGTTAGCATCGGGTCGATGCACTCTTAGAGGGGGGGTAATGCCGCGAACCATACATTGGGTTTGTTTATTTGTGTTTTGCTTTTACCGCCCGGCTGCGCCGGTCTGTGTTATCTCTGCGCCAAGGGAAGCGCGTGTTCCATTCTTTCTTTCTGTGCCGCATCTGTTATCTGTCGTGATAGGGAGAGCATTCCGATCTAACGTGAACAGCCCAGAATAATCTTCTTGGATCTACTATGTTCTCGATGTGAATCGACGTTTCGAGAACCACGCGCACCGAAAGATAAAAAGCCTGCAGTGCGGACGCCGGGGCATTCGATTCTGCGACGCTCGCTGACGCAAGTCACTTTGTTGACCGCTGCTTCGCCGCCTCTGTATTCTTTTGAGTTGTTAGGGGAGCACAAGTTCGCTCCAATAAACTTGTTTCTCCTGCAAGACAACTGCGTCGTCCTTGGCTTCGTGACAATATATATAATGTAGTAGTGAAGTGGAGTCCTTAGTTGCTGCAGGAATATGCACAAAGTAGAAGTACGCTGTTCGGAGACTTTATTTCCAACGTTTCGACCTGAGACAGGTCTTCCTCAGGATGAAAGCTTTGGGTAAAATCGTCAGGACTCACAGTGGGGACGGCGCCCCGAGACACAAGCCACATGGGAAACAAAAACACAAACGACCACACACACCATACAGAGCTTATTCTGCCAAAGGCAGGCGAAAAAGGAGCATTAAAAAAAAAACTCCCACCTCCCCTCGCGGGAACCCCTGAATAGATGCGACGCATAGGCGGAGCGGCGAAGGGACCGCGTTTTATGGCGCGCATAACGTTGAGGGGACTGCGTAAGCCGGTCCCAGTCGATGGCGACGTTGGCATACTTGTAAAGCGGCGTGCACTCTAGGTGTTTGAGCCAAGCGTGGATGTTGCTTCGCCGGAGAACGGGACACCGGTTATACGCGCAGCGCGCCCGAAGGAGAGGAAACCGCGGAAGAGAGAGTACTGGACATGCGCCGGCCCCAGCGCGTCTTCCGCGGCTATGACGCAACGTGCCGCGGCTATGACGCAACACAATCCAACACAATGCACTTTAATCCAATCCAATCCAATCCAAATCCAATCCAAGCCAAGCCAAGCCAAGCCACACCAAGCCAATCCAATCCAATCCAATGCCCCTCGCGAGAGAGAGTTCGATATCGGAGAGGAGAGGGGGTGAGCGGCGGAGAGCGCAGCTGGCGCGGCGAGGAGAATGGGGGAGGGGTGGACAACGCTGACGACAACGACGACGACAACGCCGGAGGGACAAGGCGAGTGAATCAGATGCTCTGCATCTAAAAAAGAAGGCGAAAGGAAGAGGGAGGAACAAGGTGGCAAGAAGGAGGCAGGAAATAGGTCAGAAGGAACACACTGCATGAATGCGGGTGGTGGGGATAACAGGAAATGCGACGAGATCACGGGTTGGCGAAAGGCCCAAAAACATCCAGTGTCTCCGGGAGGGAAAAACTACAAACCACATGCCGCCACGAGCAGTGAGTTTACATGCGCGTCACCGGTAACAAGGATTAACTACTGACCGTCTTCAGCGGCTTGGTCAAGAATGAAAGCGGGGAACATTACTGTATCTGGAGCGCAGGCAGCCTCCGCGACTTTGGGGGGTCCACAAAAGCCAATGGGGGAGCACATTTGAGGCGTCCCCTTCTCCGCCTACGCCACCCTTTGTACATGGCGTCGCGTCGTGTCGCGCCAGGTCAATGGACGGCCTGTTAACTGTTAGTACTCGGCTGTCCCCGGCACGCGTGGACCCCTGGGCCCAATCCACAAAATATGTCGGAGCGCGGCATTTTTTTAAAAAACATGAAAACAAGAAGAGAGAGGCGCCGTCAGTATGTGCCGTGCCTCAGGGGCAACCAAAGCAAAAAAAAGAGCGAAACAATGAAAAAGAGAAACAAAGCAAAACATGAGTGGAAAGACAGGAAGGACGCGTGCATTCCGTGAGCACCAGCATTGGCGATCACAATGTGATTACAAAACACCCGAGGCATAAGCCACAACAGACACCAAAATAAAATACTTCTTACACGCTCGGCTGGAACTGAAAGCTTCAATATTCCGTTTCACCTTTCTCAAGGATAAAATGGGTATGACATATGGTGACATAAACAGGCAATGGGTACAATCTGGTTATTAATGAGGCATGTTATGCTTGCTGAGCGTAGAGACAAGAAAATGAGAGAAACAAATATAAAAAAAATAGCGGGGAAGGAAGGGAAGTGTTGGTAGGGGGTCGGGAGTGGACGAGATAATTATAGTGACTGCGGAACATAATGGTAGGTTGTTGGTGTTACAATGTACAACCTCACACCTGGAGCAACAGGCTGCCTGTAAACCTCAGACCGTGCAGTGCCCTGCGCGGGAAGGGCTTAATGTGTGCATAGCAAAAGGACAACAAAATTACAAGGTCTCGTATGTCCCGGGGTCACTAGGCTTCAATGGTCATGCAGCGTACGAATTACAGTCATAGTCCCAGGACTCTCATTAAGACCACCCTTCAGGGTATTAAATTTGTAGATTAAGTAAGACTCACATTGTTCTCGCTCCCTACATATAGAAAAACTGCTCGGTAGAAGCGTGACTTTAATGTAATCGAAAGAGTGATTTTGCATCGCTAGGTGTGTGGACAAGGGAAGGTGTGGGAGTGCCTTGGTGTGATAGCGGTGATTGTTAAACCGCATTCGAAAAGGTCCATCCGTCTGTCCTATGTACTGCATATAACATCCGCCACACCCCAATAGGTAAACCAAATTTCACGAGTCACAATCGAATGACCCACGTATAGAAAGAACATCGGAAGTCCGAATACGTGCTAATTGCCACCCTCGCGGTCTGCACGTGCTTACACACAAAACATCTGTTTTTGCCACATGGTCGGCAGCCTAATTGCTGGGCGTCCCTGTCTTTGGCGTGGAAGAGATAGTCCCCTGTGCTTTTTGCGTGCCTGTATATTACACGCGGAGGATCACTGAAAATTTTGGAAAGTCGTTCGCTCTGCTGAAGAATGTTCAAGTGCTTTTTTAAAATTTTATTCACGTTCGGTTGGCTACTAGTAAAAGTTAAGACTAAATTAGCGCGGGAATTACTCCCATTATTCACGTGCGACCCCTGTAGCAGTGTGTTACGATTGAAACTTGCCGCCCTAGAAATGGCATCGTCAACACGGGCCGGCGGGTAAAGCTGTTTGACGAGGACGCCCCGCATTCCGCTGGAGTTCGAACGAAAGTCTTCATCCCTGGAGCAAATTCTTCTAAATCTATGTGCCTTGGAATAAGGGATAGCCGTTCTGCAATGGCGTGGGTGGTAGCCGTTGAAGTGCAGGTACTGTTGGCGGTCTGTAGGTTTCCTGTGCACACTCGTCTCCAGTGACCCCGCCCGCACTTGAACCTGAACTTCTAAGAAACTAATTTCGGTGCGAGAGTACTCGTATGTGAATGAGATATTAGGATGGACTGTGTTGAATTCTTCTATAAAGGCAATAGGTCGTTGCTCAGTATCTGTCCAGATCATAAAAATGTCGTGAAGGAATCGCTTGTACAGTGCAGGTGAACTGTCTGAAGTAGAGAGGAATTTGGTTTCAATATTGTGCATGAATTTGGTGGCATAATTAGGGGCTATTTTTGTTCCCATCGCAGTACCACTTGTTTGGAGAAAGTATTTGTTTTCAAATTCAAAACTGTTGAGTTCTAATACGAGACGCGTTAATACATCAACAACCCTCGGGCTGGGAGAGTCTTCTTCGCGGTGTTCGTTGTACCACTGAATGAGGGCGTTGATGCCATCGCTGTGCGGAATGTTGGTATAAAGGGAGCTCACGTCGAATGTTACGAGAAATGCACCGTCCGGCAGAACCATGCCATCGATTTCTTGGAGAAAATGATTTCTGTCCCGTAAGTATGATGGAAATTGAGGGGGTATATGGCGAATGAGGTAATCTATATAACCTGAAATTTGCTCTGTGATGGTGCCTATTCCCGATATAATTGGGCGGCCGGGATTTCCAATTTTGTGTAATTTTGGAATCATGTAAAAGGAGCCAACCACTGGGTGGGCCGATGTTAGTGCCCTGGCAAGTTTTCTATCAATTTCTCGGGCCCCCACAAGTTGCTCAAGCACGTTATTTACAATTTTTTGGTGTTCTTTAGTAGGGTCTGATAGAAGGGGCTTAAACAATTTCCGGTGGCCTAATTGCCGATCCCCTTTTTTGACGTAATCATTCCGGTCGAGAATAACAATCCCCCCTCCCTTGTCAGCTGGTTTGATTACAATGTCCTGTCGGTTACTCAATGCATTGAGAGCATCCTGTTCGTTTTTTGTGATGTTGTGATGACGGGTTCGGCGTGATTGGTATGCTTGGAAAACGTCTATCTTGACGGCACGAATATACAAGTCGAGATTTTCCTCCCTTTGTGCACTGGGGGCCAGTGGTGCTTGGCGACAAAAGAAGGTTTGGCGTTCTCCCCATCTCTTCTATCGAAGAAGTACTCTCATAAACGCAGAGTACGGGCAAAATTATCTAAATCTTTCGGGAGTGTTAATTATGAGTACTTCCCGTTGCTGGGGCAAAATGTGAGACCCAGGTACAGAACAGATATCTCAGTGGCGCCTAATGTAATCTTCGACAACTTAACGATTTGCCCGCCCCCGTCGTCGCATTCAACCCCTAGCGGTGGTTCCCCCGGCATGCTGTCAACACCCTCGTCGCGGTCAACCGCATCCACAAGAGGCAGACACGGTTGTTGTCTGACGCCCCTTGCATACGACCCGCCATGCACCGGGATGTTATCCCTTTCTAGTTTTTTTTAACTTTGTTTTTGAAACCTCGAGAGTTTTTTTGGCCTCAAATAAATTCAGCTCCTCGAGTTCTGCCGCTGAAAGTAAGGCACTTTCCCGGACTCGACCTTCCTCTCCCACAAGTGACGTTAACATTTCTTCAGAGTGCTCTATTGTGACCTTGAGTAATTCTTGAGATGCAGTATTTAGTATTCGATTCCATTTTTCTACATTCTCATTAGATAGGTTCTTCATTGAAGGAGGCAGTGAAATACGAAGCCCTTTAGGTACAATACCTTCTAGCTTGTATGTTTGAAGGGTGCAAACATGAAGGTCATGGCGTACGCGCTTGTCTACAATTTTCCTGACTTCTAAGTATTCTTTGGATTTTAGTGTTACGGCACCTAAGGAAGAGGCAGTCCGCAGGGGCTCGGGGCCAACACGTCAATCACTCTGCACTCGGCGGGCCGATCCAGGGCATTTCCTAAGGTTGTACCTTGGAGCTGGAGTATTGACAGCGTCCTCACTGTCCCCCGTAGAAAGTGTGTGCAGCTCTGCGCGATCTTGCGGTGCTATCCTTGACAGGGGTTGCTCCGGTGTTGTCTGGTGGGTGCTCGTTGTGGGTAACTTGGGAGACGTGCGTTCATTTCCCCGTCGGAGCTCTGCGGTGGGGCCAGGGCTGGAACACCTTCGTCGTCGGAGGCGTAGGAAAGGTGACTCGGGTCCTGGTGTCGGGTCCACTTGATGGGCTTCAGGGCTGGCACTCTGCTTTCGTGGTCGGCGTGGGGGAAGTACCTCCGGTTGTGGAGCTGGACCCTCAGGAATGGCAGTTGCACCTCCGGCGGGTGTAGCGTCAAGGGAGTTGTGAGGGGGAGAACCGGTAGCTGGATTCGGGGAAGTCGCGCGGGTCAGTGGGGGCCAGTCCAATTCCAAATGCCGACTTGGTTCAGTTTACAGTGTGGCCTGTGCGAACGTAGGATCCTGTTGCGTTTCACGAGTTGGTGATGGTGACGCATAATCCTGCCAGTCGGCAAACCTAGGCCGTCGGACTTCTAGGAGGAAGGTGTACAAGTTCCACGCCATAACCGACACACCACCAAAGCTCGGGTGTAGACCGTCGGCTGCCAGAACCATTTTTTGGGGGGAAGTGATGCAGGCAGAGGTGCAAGAAAAAGACACTTTCACGGTTTTCGCACAGCTCGACCAAGAGGCAGTTGAAGGCGTCGGCTTCTCTGTTGAATCTAGCTGCAGCGCGCCAATCACGGGGGTTCCGTCGACGGTTTGGCGACAGTGGGAGCCCCAGAGTTACAAATGTTGCCTCGATATCAGGTCTTTCCTGTGCAATGTAGTCGAGAAGATTCGAGTATCTCTCCTTTGCGACTTGGCCGTTTGTGTTGGCTACGTCGTTTGTCCCAACGTGTAGGATGAGTTCTGTCACACCTCGTGGCTCGAAGTCCAACACGTTCACAGTGTCGCGGATGCCGGCACCCCGGTAGCGTGATAAACGCCGGTGAGTGAGGACTAGATGGGTCGAAGTTCTTGTGCAAATATTTGGTTTGCGAATCCCCAACGATGGCGCACGCGGGGGCATGAGAAGGGAATTTCCAGATGAGTCTCGAAGAGGCGCACCCAGCAGACATTGTAGGAAAAGTCGTGAAGTGGAGTCCTTAGTTGCTGCAGGAATACGCACAAAATAGAAGAACGCTCTTCGGAGACTTTATTTCCAACGTTTCGACCTGAGACAGGTCTTCCTCAGGAATGAAAGCTTTGGGTAAATCGTACGGACTCAGAGTGGGGGCGGCGCCCCTAAACACGAGCCACAAGGGAAAAAAACACATAGACGACCACACACACCATACAGAGCTTATTCTGCCAAAAGGAGGCGAAAAAAGAGCCTTCAAAAAAAGAAAAAAAAGACGGCGAAAGGAAGAGGGAGGAACAATGTGGCAAGGAGGAAGCAATAAAGAGGTAATGAGGAACAGACTGGATGAACGCGGGTGGTGGAGATAACAGGAAATGCGACGAGTTCACGGGTGGCGAAAGGCCCAAAAACATCTGGTGTCTCCGGGTGGGAAAAACTACAAAGCACACGCCGCCACAAGCAGTGAGTGTACATGCGCGTCACCGGTAACAAGGATTAACTGCTGACCGTCTTCAGCGACATGGTCAAGAATGCAAGCGGGGCCCATTACTGTACTGTATCTGAAGCGCAGGAGCCTCCGCAACTTTGGGGGGTCCCACAAAAACGAATGGGGGAGCACATTTGAGGCGTCCCCTTCTCCGCCTACGCCACCCTTTGTACACGGCGTCGCGTCATGTCGCGCTATGTCAATGCACGGCCTGTTAACTGTTAGTACTCGGCTGTCGCCGGCATGCGTGGACCCCTGTGCCCAATCCACGAAAATATATCGGAGCGCGGCAATTTAAAAAAACATGAAAACAAGAAGAGAGAGGCGACCGTCGGCATGTGCCGTGCCGCTGGGGCAACCAAGTAAATAAAAAAAAAGAGCGAAACAATGAAAAAGAGAAACAAAGCAAAACATGAGTGGAAAGACAGGAAGGACGCGTCCACTCCGTGAGCACCAGCATTGGAGATCACAATGTGATTACAAAACACCCGAAGCATAAGCCACAACAGATACCAAAATAAAATACTTTTTACACGGTCGGTTGGAACTAAAAGCTTCAACATTCCGTTTCACATTTCTCAAGGATAAAATGGGTATGACATAAGGTGACATAAACAGGCAATGGGTACCATCTGGTTAATAATAAGGCATGTTATGCTTGCTGAGCGTCGAGACAAAGAAATGAGAGAAAAAAAATATAAAAATAAAAATAGCCGGGACGGGAAGGGAAGTGTTGGTAGGGGGTCGGGAGTGGACGAGATAATTATAGTGACTGCGGAACATAATGGTAGGTTGTTGGTGTTACAATGTAAAACTTCACACCTGGAGCAACAGGCTGCCTGTAAACCTCAGACCGTGCAATGCCCTGGGCGGGAAGGCCTTAATGTGTGCATAGCAAAACGACAGCAAAACTTCAAGGTCTCGTATGTCCCGGGGTCACTATGCTTCAATGGTCATGTAGCGTACGAATTAAAGTCATAGTCCCAGGACTCTCATTAAGACCCCCCTTCAGGGTGTTAAATTTGTAGATTAAGTAAGATTCACATTGTTCTCGCTCCCTACAGCTAGACAAACTGTTCTGTACAAGCGTGAGTTTATTGTCATCCAAAGAGTGATTTTGCATCGTGTGGTGTCTGAACAACGCAAGGTTTGGGAGTGCCTTGGTATGATAGCGGTGATTGTTAAACCGTATTCGAAAAGGCCCATCCTTCTGTCCTATACTCTGCATAGTACATCCGCCACACTCCAATAGGTAAACCAAATTTGACGAGTCACAATCGAATGACCCACGTATAGAATATCGGAAGTCTGAATGTGTGCTGATTGCCACCCTCACGGCCTGCACGTGCTTACACACCAAACATCTGTTTTTGCCACATGGTCGGCAGCCTAATTGCTGGGCGTCCCTGTCTTTGGCGTGGACAAGATAGTCCCCTATGCTTTTTGCGCGCCTGTATATTACACGCGGAGGATCACTGAAAATTTTGGAAAGTCGTTCGCTCTGCTGAAGAATGTTGAAGTGCTTTGTTAAAATTTTATTCACGTTCGGTGGGCTACTAGTAAAAGGTAAGACTAAATTAGTGCGGGAAATATTGTCATCATTCACGTGCGACCCCTGTAGCAGTTTATTACGATTTAAACTTGCCGCCCTAGAAATGGCATCGTTAACAAGGGCCGGCGGGTAACGCTGTTTGACGAGGACGCCCCGCATTCGGCTGGAGTTCGAACGAAAGTCTTCACCCCTGGAGCAAATTCTTCTAAATCTATGTGCCTGGGAATAAGGGATAGCCGTTCTGCAATGGCGTGTGTGGTAGCTGTTGAAGTGCAGGTACTGTTGGCGGTCTGTAGGTTTCCTGTACACACTTGTCTCCAGTGACCCCGCCCGCACATGAATCTGAACATCCAAGAAACTAATTCCGGTGCGAGAGTACTCGTACGTGAATGAGATTTAGGATGAACTGTGTTGAATTCTTCTATAAAAGCAATAAGTCGTTGCTCAGTGTCTTTCCAGATCATGGAAATATCGTCAAGAAATCGCTTGTACAGTGCAACTGAACTGTTTGAAGTAGAGAGGAATTTGGTTTCAATATTGTGCATGAATCTGGTGGCATAATTGGGGGCCATTTTTGTTCCCATCGCAGTACCACTTGTTTGGAGAAAGTATTTGTTTTCAAATTCAAAACTGTTGAGTTTTAATACGAGACCCGTTAATATCTCAACAACCCTCGGGCTGGGAGAGTCTTCTTCGCGGTGTTCGTTGTACGACTGAATGAGGGCGTTGATGCCATTGCAGTGCAGAATGTTGGTATAAAGGGAGGTCACATCTAATGTTACGAGAAATGCACCGTCCGGCAGAACCATGCCTTCGATTTCTTGGAGAAAATGGTTTGTGTCCCGTAAATATGATGAAAATTGAGGGGGTATATGGCGAATGAGGTAATCTAAATAACCTGAAATTTGCTCTGTGATGGTGCCTATTCCTGATATAATTGGGCGGCCGGGATTTTCAATTTTGTGTAATATTGGAAGCATGTAAAAGCAGCCAACCACTGGGTGGGCCGATGTTAGTGCCCTGGCAAGTTTTCTATCAATTTATCGGGACCCCACAAGTTGCTCCAGCACGTTATTTACAATTTTTTGGTTTTCGTAAGTAGGGTCTGATAAAAGGGGCTTATAGAATTTCCGCTTGCCTAATTGCCGATCCCCTTCTTTGACGTAATCATTCCCGTCGAGAATAACAATCCCCCCTTCCTTGTCAGCTGGTTTGATTACAATGTCCTGTCGGCTACTCAATGCATGAGAGCATCCTGTTCATTTTTTGTGATGTTGTGATGACGGGTTCGGCGTGATTGGTATGCTTGGAAAAAGGTCTGTCTGGACGGCACGAATATACAAGTCGAGGTTTTCCTCCCTTTGTGCACTGGGGGTCCAGTGCTGCTTGGCTATGAAAGAAGGTTTGGCGTTCTCCCCATCACTTCTATCGAAGAAGTACTCTCATAAACGCAGAGTACGGGCAAAATTATCTAAATCTTTCAGGAGTATTAATTCTGAGTACTTCCCGTTGCTCGGGCAAAATGTGAGACCCAGGGACAGAACAGATATCTCAGTGGCGCCAAATGTAATCTTCGACAAATTAACGATTTGCCCGCCCCCGTCGTCGCATTCAACCCCTAGCGGTGGTTCCCCCGGCATGCTGTCAACACCCTCCTCGCGGTCAACCGCATCCACAAGAGACAGACTTGTCCACAACCGCATCCACAAGAGGCAGAGGCAAAGAATTTTTTTAGTTGAATAGAAAGTGGTGAAAAAATGCCCGCCGGTTCGGATCCGAAGCCACGACCTCCAGAATACCGGTCCGGTGCGATAACTACTAAGCTTCCGGCGGGGCTGTTTCCCCAGCACTTTTTCGGGCTGTTTCCCCAGCACTTTCTAGAAGTGTATCTGACGCTTCTAGTAAATATAAATAGCCCAGAAAGTGAAGGAGAACACAGTCGCCCAGATAGCCGAATTGGTAAAGCATTCGACATGTAATCGGAAGGCGTTGGTTCGGTCCCCACTCGTGGCGCGTGTTTTTTTTTCTTTCTTTCTTTCTTTCTTTCTGCTGTATATTTAAAACAATGTTTACCTAATTAACCATAGTGAAAAAGAAAAGAGCCTAACCACACCCCTATGCCTCCTTTGGCGTTGTAGACTGCTGACATATCTTTCTGTATTTCCTCAACGAGCCCCTCATTTCCTTACTATATTATTCTGCGAAAGCTTAGCTAGGGTCTCGGTTCTGGCAGCCTTGATGCCTAGGTAGCATAACAGGGCTTTCCGCCAGTAACCCGCTCATGACAGGCTGTAGACGCTCGAGTCACGCCCCGGGGGTTGAAAAGAAGGTCCCCTTCTCCCCGTGTAGTCAGAGTGGCGCTGGCTACCACCCTCAAGCGTCAGATACACTTCTAGTAAATTTAAATAGCCCGGAAAGTGAAGGAGAACACAGTCGCCCAGATAGCCGAATTCGTAAGGCGTTCGACAGGTAATCGAAAGGCGTGGGTTCGGTCCCCACTCTGGGCGCGCGTTTTTCTTTCTTTCTTTCTTTCTTGTGTATATTTAAAAAAATTGTTTACCTAATTAACCGTAGTGAAAAAGAAAAGAGCCTAACCACACCCCTATGCCTTCTTTGGCGTTGTAGACTGCTAACCTATCTTTCTGTATATATATCTATATATATATAATCCAGCGAGTAGTAGAACTTTGAAGATGGTAGAGAACACAAGAGAAGAAAAACTTCGAACAAGGTAAAAGCACGATTGTGGCCTACGTTTCAGCAAAGAGAACTTGCTTGAGAGAACTCCCTGAGGAAAGCAAGTTCTCTTTGCTGAAACGTAGGCCACAATCGTGCTTTTACCTTGTTCGAAGTTTTTCTTCTCTTGTATATATATATATATATATATATATATATATGAATATACATATACATACAGCGAATCAGAAAATGGGAAATTAGGGGGTCGGTGGAATAAGACAGAAAATAAGTGTTGGCAGTCAAGAAAACCTCAGAACGCAAACGGGAGGTTATTGTGAGTCTTAGAAATAGATGAAGAATTTTTTGAGTCAGAAAGAAAGTGGTGAAAAAATGCCCGCTGGTTGGGATCCGAAGCCACAACCTCCAGAATACCGGTCTGGTGCGATAACCACTAAGCTACCGGCGGGGCTGTTTCCGCAGCACTTTCTCGGGTATTGCTGTTAAGGTGTTTTTGTTTACTGCACTTAGGGGTGGCAGCCAGCGCCACTCGGACCACTCGGGGTGAAGGGGACCTTCTTTTTACCCCCCGGCCGTGACTGGAGTTTCTACGACATTTCGAGTAAAAAGTTGACCAGCGTTGAACCCTCTTAAGCTACCTTTAGCATCAAGACTGCCAGAACAGAGGCCCTCGCTAATCATGTAGCGAACCAGAAAATGGGAAATGAGGAGCTCGGTGAAATAAGACAGAAAATAAGTTTTGGCAGCCAAGAAAACCTCAGAAAGCAAAGGGGAGGGTATTTTGGGTCATAGAAATAGATGAAGAATTTTTTGAATCAGAAAGAAAGTGGTCCCCTTCACCCAGAGTTGTTCGAGTGGTGCTGGCTCCCGCCCTTGATTGCAGTAAACAAAAACACCTTAACATAAATACCTGGAAAGTGCTGGGGAAACAGCCCCGCCGGTAGCATAGTTGTTATAGCAGCAGACCGGTACCCTGGATGTCGTGTGTTCGGATCCCACCCGGCGGGCATTTTTTCACCACTTTCTTTCTGACTCAAGAAATTCTTCGTCTATTTCTATGACCGAGAATAACATCCCCTTTGCTTTCTGAGGTTTTCTTGAGTGCCAACCCTTATTTTCTGTCTATATATATATATATATATAGACTGAAAAGATAAAAACTGAGACAGAGACAAACGAGAAAGACTTAGAAACTAAAAATAAGTTTACTGACGTTTCAGGGAGAGGACTCCCTTTCTTCAGAGTATATATATATATATATATATATATATACATATATGTATATATATATATATATATATATATATATATATGCAATACCTGCCACCTGCAATATTTTGTCCAGACGGCGAACGCTTTTTAGATTAAGGTTCAACAACCATAGGGCACACGCCAAGTCTCTTCCTAACCTTCCTTTGTCGCGTCACTTCGGATTGGATTGGAAAAACATTTATTGTGCCTGCGGTTGAAGTCCCAGTTAGGACTTCAGACTTGGGCAGTGTCGTCCTCGCTGTCGCCACCAGCGGAATCCCGGGTCATTCATTTAATAATTTGAAGGTAACAATAATTGAATCCAATTTCAACAGCAACCACGCACACGAAGTTCGCGAATCATATCTCATATTTAAGTTCAAAACCACATCCTCGGGGTTGAACGAAGGCGTGGGCGCACTGACGTGTTTGCCACAGTAATTACTCGCCTTTCTTCCGTTCGCTTCTTGCGTGACCAATCCTCTTTTTAGGCATACCAGCGCCGGCATCATCACTCCAGGTTCACTCACGTACCCCCGGCGCCGGCTTAGCCACATAGCGCCGGCTTCACGTGACACATGCCTAAGACGAAAAGCGAGGGCGTGCTGACGCGTGCTCCCTAGTTCCTTATCTCGTTCTGCCACCTTTATTCCTTTCTTTCCCCCCCCCCCCGCTTCTGTTAATTCCTATGAGGAGAGGCGCCAATTTACCTCCTTCCTAGACGTCCCTTTGCATTTTTCGTTTCTCTTTGTGTTGTACCACCTGCCAATAATTACTTCTAAACAGGGCACATTGTAGCGCACCTCTTCTCCCAAAAAAGAGGGAGGGCAGTGCATTCCCTCTCATGTGTATGTCTAGCGCTTTTGCTTGTTTTGCAGAATGATAACGTATGATTTCTTTTAAAGAGGGCGCACTGTAGCGCAACTTCCTCTCTCTACACCCACCTATAAAAGCGTGCTGCAGTGTACTGTAAATGTTACTCCGATGAAGACTGGACCACCAGTCGAAACGTTAGTAAACATGTTTGTTTTTGTTTTTTGAGGCTTGCGTCGGACTCAACTTTTTGATATTTCTTCTGGACCATTAGAAACTTCTTTTCTTCGATATATATATATCTATATATATATATATATATATATACCCGCTCATGACAGGCTGTAGACGCTCGAGTCACGCCCCGGGGGTTGAAAAGAAGGTCCCCTTCTCCCCGTGTAGTCAGAGTGGCGCTGGCTACCACCCTCAAGCATCAGATACACTTCTAGTAAATATAAATAGCCCAGAAAGTGAAGGAGAACACAGTCGCCCAGATAGCCGAATTGGTAAGGCATTCGACATGTAATCGAAAGGCGTGGGTTCGGTCCCCACTCTGGGCGCGTGTTTTTCTTTCTTTCTTTCTTCTGTATATTAAAAAAATGTTTACTTCATTAACCGTATTGGAAAAGAAAAAGAGCCTAACCACACCCCTATGCCTCCTTTGGCGTTGTAGACTGCTGCCGTATCTTTCTGTATGTTCCTCAACGAGCCCCTCATTGCCTTACTATATTATTCTGCGAAAGCCTAGCGAGGGTCTCGGTTCTGGCAGCCTTGATGCCTAGGTAGCATAAGAGGGCTTCCCGCCAGTTTCCCGCTCATGACAGGCTGTAGACGCTCGAGTCACGCCCCGGGGGTTGAAAAGAAGGTCCCCTTCTCCCCGTGTAGTCAGAGTGGCGCTGGCTACCACCCTCAAGCGTCAGATACACTTCTAGTAAATATAAATAGCCCAGAAAGTGAAGGAGAACACAGTCGCCCAGATAGCCGAATTGGTAAGGCATTCGACATGTAATCGAAAGGCGTGGGTTCGGTCCCCACTCTGGGCGCGTGTTTTTCTTTCTTTCTTTCTTCTGTAAATTAAAAAAATGTTTACTTCATTAACCGTATTGGAAAAGAAAAAGAGCCTAACCACACCCCTATGCCTCCTTTGGCGTTGTAGACTGCTGCCCTATCTTTCTGTATTTTTCTCAACGAGCCCCTCATTTTCATTACTATATTATTCTGCGAAAGCCTAGCGAGGGTCTCGGTTCTGGCAGCCTTGATGCCTAGGTAGCATAAGAGGGCTTCCCGCCAGTTACCCGCTCATGACAGGCTGTAGACGCTCGAGTCACGCCCCGGGGGTTGAAAAGAAGGTCCCCTTCTCCCCGTGTAGTCAGAGTGGCGCTGGCTACCACCCTCAAGCGTCAGATACACTTCTAGTAAATATAAATAGCCCAGAAAGTGAAGGAGAACACAGTCGCCCAGATAGCCGAATTGGTAAGGCATTCGACATGTAATGGAAAGGCGTGGGTTCGGTCCCCACTCTGGGCGCGTGTTTTTCTTTCTGTCTTTCTTCTGTATATTAAAAAAAATGTTTATTTCATTAACCGTAGTGAAAAAGAGAAGAGCCTAACCACACCCCTATGCCTCCTTTGGCGTTGTAGACTGCTGCCGTATCTTTCTGTATGTTCCTCAACGAGCCCCTCATTGCCTTACTATATTATTCTGCGAAAGCCTAGCGAGGGTCTCGGTTCTGGCAGCCTTGATGCCTAGGTAGCATAAGAGGGCTTCCCGCCAGTTTCCCGCTCATGACAGGCTGTAGACGCTCGAGTCACGCCCCGGGGGTTGAAAAGAAGGTCCCCTTCTCCCCGTGTAGTCAGAGTGGCGCTGGCTACCACCCTCAAGCGTCAGATACACTTCTAGTAAATATAAATAGCCCAGAAAGTGAAGGAGAACACAGTCGCCCAGATAGCCGAATTGGTAAGGCATTCGACATGTAATCGAAAGGCGTGGGTTCGGTCCCCACTCTGGGCGCGTGTTTTTCTTTCTTTCTTTCTTCTGTATATTAAAAAAATGTTTACTTCATTAACCGTATTGGAAAAGAAAAAGAGCCTAACCACACCCCTATGCCTCCTTTGGCGTTGTAGACTGCTGCCGTATCTTTCTGTATGTTCCTCAACGAGCCCCTCATTGCCTTACTATATTATTCTGCGAAAGCCTAGCGAGGGTCTCGGTTCTGGCAGCCTTGATGCCTAGGTAGCATAAGAGGGCTTCCCGCCAGTTTCCCGCTCATGACAGGCTGTAGACGCTCGAGTCACGCCCCGGGGGTTGAAAAGAAGGTCCCCTTCTCCCCGTGTAGTCAGAGTGGCGCTGGCTACCACCCTCAAGCGTCAGATACACTTCTAGTAAATATAAATAGCCCAGAAAGTGAAGGAGAACACAGTCGCCCAGATAGCCGAATTGGTAAGGCATTCGACATGTAATCGAAAGGAGTGGGTTCGGTCCCCACTCTGGGCGCGTGTTTTTCTTTCTTTCTTTCTTCTGTATATTAAAAAAATGTTTACTTCATTAACCGTATTGGAAAAGAAAAAGAGCCTAACCACACCCCTATGCCTCCTTTGGCGTTGTAGACTGCTGCCCTATCTTTCTTTATATATATATATATATATATATATATATATATATATATATATATATATATATATATATATATACAGAAAGATAGGGCAGCAGTCTACAACGCCAAAGGAGGCATAGGGGTGTGGTTAGGCTCTTCTCTTTTTCACTACGGTTAATCAAATAAACATTTTTGTAATTATACAGAAGAAAGAAAGAAAGAAAAACACGCGCCCAGTGTGGGGACCGAACCCACGCCTTTCGATTACATGTCGAATGCCTTACCAATTCGGCTATCTGGGCGACTGTGTTCTCCTGCACTTTCTGGGCTATTTATATTTACTAGAAGTGTATCTGACGCTTGAGGGTGATAGCCAGCGCCACTCTGACTACACGGGGAGAAGGGGACCTTCTCTTCAA
The DNA here is from genome assembly GCF_048455015.1 of Haemaphysalis longicornis. NCBI lineage: Eukaryota > Metazoa > Arthropoda > Arachnida > Ixodida > Ixodidae > Haemaphysalis > Haemaphysalis longicornis. The sequence goes on along the minus strand of NW_027526233.1, from coordinate 11,325,494 downwards.
CCCCCGGGGCGTGACTCGAGCGTCTACAGCCTGTCATGAGCGGGAAACTGGCGGGAAGCCCTCTTATGCTACCTAGGCATCAAGGCTGCCAGAACCGAGACCCTCGCTAGGCTTTCGCAGAATAATATAGTAAGGCAATGAGGGGCTCGTTGAGGAACATACAGAAAGATAGTGCAGCAGTCTACAACGCCAAAGGAGGCATAGGGGTGTGGTTAGGCTCTTCTCTTTTTCACTACGGTTAATGAAATAAACATTTTTTTAATATACAGAAGAAAGAAAGAAAGAAAGAAAGAAAAACACGCGCCCAGAGTGGGGACCGAACCCACGCCTTTCGATTACATGTCGAATGCCTTACCAATTCGGCTACCTGGGCGAGTGTGTTCTCCTTCACTTTCTGGGCTATTTATATTTACTAGAAGTGTATCTGACGCTTGAGGGTGATAGCCAGCGCCACTCTGACTACACGGGGAGAAGGGGACCTTCTTTTCCCGGGGCGTGACTCGAGCGTCTACAGCCTGTCATGAGCGGGAAACTGGCGGCAAGGCCTCTTATGCTACCTAGGCATCAAGGCTGCCAGAACCGAGACCCTCGCTAGGCTTTCGCAGAGTAATATAGTAAGGCAATGAGGGGCTCGTTGAGGAACACACAGAAAGATAGGGCAGCAGTCTACAACGCCAAAGGAGGCATAGGGGTGTGGTTAGGCTCTTCTCTTTTTCACTACGGTTAATGAAATAAACATTTTTTTTAATATACAGAAGAAAGAAAGAAAGAAAAACACGCGCCCAGAGTGGGGACCGAACCCACGCCTTTCCCACGACAGGCTGTACCCCGAACCCACGACAGGCTGTAGACGCTCGAGTCACGCCCCGGGGGTTGAAAAGAAGGTCCCCTTCTCCCCGTGTAGTCAGAGTGGCGCTGGCTATCACCCTCAAGGGTCAGATACACTTCTAGTAAATATAAATAGCCCAGAAAGTGAAGGAGAACACAGTCGCCCAGATAGCCGAATTGGTAAGGCATTCGACATGTAATCGAAAGGCGTGGGTTCGGTCCCCACTCTGGGCGCGTGTTTTTCTTTCTTTCTTTCTTCTGTATATTAAAAAAATGTTTATTTCATTAACCGTAGTGAAAAAGAGAAGAGCCTAACCACACCCCTATGCCTCCTTTGGCGTTGTAGACTGCTGCCCTATCTTTCTGTATGTTCCTCAACGAGCCCCTCATTGCCTTACTATATTATTCTGCGAAAGCCTAGCGAGGGTCTCGGTTCTGGCAGCCTTGATGCCTAGGTAGCATAAGAGGGTTTCCCGCCAGTTTCCCGCTCATGACAGGCTGTAGATGCTCGAGTCACGCCCCGGGGGTTGAAAAGAAGGTCCCCTTCTCCCCGTGTAGTCAGAGTGGCGCTGGCTATCACCCTCAAGCGTCAGATACACTTCTAGTACATATAAATAGCCCAGAAAGTGAAGGAGAACACAGTCGCCCAGGTAGCCGAATTGGTAAGGCATTCGACATGTAATCGAAAGGCGTGGGTTCGGTCCCCACTCTGGGCGCGTGTTTTTCTTTCTTTTTTTCTTCTGTATATTAAAAAAATGTTTATTTCATTAACCGTAGTGAAAAAGAGAAGAGCCTAACCACACCCCTATGCCTCCTTTGGCGTTGTAGACTGCTGCCGTATCTTTCTGTATGTTCCTCAACGAGCCCCTCATTGCCTTACTATATTATTCTGCGAAAGCCTAGCGAGGGTCTCGGTTCTGGCAGCCTTGATGCCTAGGTAGCATAAGAGGGCTTCCCGCCAGTTTCCCGCTCATGACAGGGTGTAGACACTCGAGTCACGCCCCGGGGGTTGAAAAGAAGGTCCCCTTCTCCCCGTGTAGTCAGAGTGGCGCTGGCTAGCACCCTCAAGCGTCAGATACACTTCTAGTAAATATAAATAGCCCAGAAAGTGAAGGAGAACACAGTCGCCCAGATAGCCGAATTGGTAAGGCATTCGACATGTAATCGAAAGGCGTGGGTTCGGTCCCTACTCTGGGCGCGTGTTTTTCTTTCTTTCTTTCTTCTGTATATTAAAAAAATGTTTATTTCATTTACCGTAGTGAAAAAGAGAAGAGCCTAACCACACCCCTATGCCTCCTTTGGCGTTGTGGACTGCTGCCCTATCTTTCTGTATGTTCCTCAACGAGCCCCTCATTGCCTTACTATATTATTCTGCGAAAGCCTAGCGAGGGTCTCGGTTCTGGCAGCCTTGATGCCTAGGTAGCATAAGAGGGCTTCCCGCCAGTTTCCCGCTCATGACAGGCTGTAGACGCTCGAGTCACGCCCCGGGGGTTGAAAAGAAGGTCCCCTTCTCCCCGTGTAGTCAGAGTGGCGCTGGCTATCACCCTCAAGCGTCAGATACACTTCTAGTAAATATAAATAGCCCAGAAAGTGAACGAGAACACAGTCGCCCAGATAGCCGAATTGGTAAGGCATTCGACATGTAATGGAAAGGCGTGGGTTCGGTCCCCACTCTGGGCGCGTGTTTTTCTTTCTGTCTTTCTTCTGTATATTAAAAAAAATGTTTATTTCATTAACCGTAGTGAAAAAGAGAAGAGCCTAACCACACCCCTATGCCTCCTTTGGCGTTGTAGACTGCTGCCCTATCTTTCTGTATGTTCCTCAACGAGCCCCTCATTGCCTTACTATATATATATATATATATATAGATAGGGAGAAGTTGAACTTTTGAAGATTGTAGAGAACACAACAAAAGAGAACTTTGAACAAGGTAAAAGCACGATTGTGGCCAATCTTACGACAGCAAATCTCTTTGCTGAAACGTTGGCAACAATCATGCTTTTACATTATTCAAATTTTCTTTTCCTAAATATATGAATATATATATTTATTTATATATATATACATATATATATATCATCGCCAGCCTATTTACGCCAACTGCATGGCAAAGGCCTCTCCCATTACTCGCCAATTGCACCAGTCCTAGGCTAACTGCGACCAATTTAACCCTACAAACTTCATTTTATCTGCCCACCTAACTTTCCGCCGCCCACTGCAACGCTTGCCTACTCTAGGGATCCACTCTGTTACCCTTAATGACCAGCGGTAATCTTTCCTTCGCATTACATGCCCTGCCCACGTCCATTTCTTCTCCCTAATTTCTACTAATATGTCCTTAACACGCGTTTGTTATCTGACACACTCCGCTCTCTTCTTGTGCCTAAATGTTACACCTATCACCTTCCGCTCCATTGCCCTCTGAGTCGTCCACAATTAAAGTTGAATCCTTTGAGTAAGCCTCCAAGTTTCTGCCCCGTAGGTGAGTACCGGTAAGATGCAGCTGTCATAGACTTTCTTATTCAGGGAAAATGGTATGCTACCATTCATTATCTGAGAATGTCTTCCGTATGTACCCAATTCTTATCCTTCTAATAATCTCTGCCGCATGGTTGGGATCCGGAGTCACAACTTGGCCTAAGTGGATATATTCGCTTACCACTTCCACGGCCTGACCACCTATCTCAAACCGCCGTGCTGTCCGAAGTATTGATCATTACTTTATTTTTCTGCATATTGGTTTTCAAGACCGCGGTTCTACTCTGTTTGTCCGGTGCAGTAAGCATGCTTTTAAATTCCTCCCCCGGGTTATTTATCAAGGCAACGTCATTAGCAAACCTGAGGTTACTGAGGTATTCTCTATTAACCCTTACTCCACCTGTTCCCCAGCTAACCTTTTGAATACTTGTAAGCATACGGTGAATAACATTGGAGGGATTGTGTCTCCTTGTCTGACGCCCTTCCTTATAAGTATATAAGTAATTTACAACTCTCCTTATGGAGGATGATGGTAGATATCTACTGTAGATATCCTCTGGTATTCTTACATAATGCTCAATTTGAGCATTACGGAACCCCCTGGTTCCGTAATGCTTGAATATATACATATACATATATAAATATATATACAAGAAAAGAAAACTTTCAACAAGGTAAAAGCATGATTGTTGCCAACATTTCAGCAAAGAGACTTGCTTTTGTCAGGGCAATCTCTCGCCTGGCTGGCACGCTTTATATATAGGTAGGTCCCCAGATGTGAGGGGAGAAGGAAAGAAGGAAGTGAAATTGAAAAATCGGATTGGTTTGGGAGTATGTCGGGGGAGAGATTCAGGGGAAAGAAGGTTGTATAGTTTAAGCCACGAAGTAGGTCACACGGAAGTCAGCTGGTGGTTGATATTCGTGGAATTTTTGGAGAGAAAGGATGAGAGGTTGTTTGTTGACCGCCGCGGGGCATACGGAAAAGATCTCAGAACCCCGGGAAGCAGACCAGGCGGTGAGGGTGGGGTCCTTATCAGAAACTATCTGCAAGCCTCAGGTCAAAAGAAAAGATAGAGAAGGGGGGAAAAATAACTAGGTCAAGGAAAAAAGAAAAAAAAACGAGAAAAAAAAGAGACAAAAACTCAGGGAGGGAACCCACATAAACCCACACACAAAAGAGAAAAAGCAATGACCCGGCAACTGAAATGGCACGTGTCACCCGCGGCAACATTCCTGGAACACGCCTGTCCTGAAACTCAAAAACGAAAAGATAAAGTGACGTACGGGGCACAAGACCACGCGGAGTAAAAAAAAAGAGAAAGAAAAAGAGAAATGAAATAAATAAAATGGAATTCCAAAAGGAAAGGTTGGAGGGTTGCGGGCGAGTATTAAGCTAGAAGCTAAGGAATGAAAAAAAAAAGAAATAAGGTAACCAGGTAAGGACCAGAGTGAGCGGTAATAGTCTTTGAATAGGGTATATGCAAGACATTGCCTATTTCTGTATTCCCGGTGAATATCGCAAGTATTCCAAGTTGCCCCTAGACGCATTATTTCCAGTAGGTTCCATGCAGTTGAATTTGTGAATGAAATATGATTCTGGGTATTTCCTGTCCCTAGGAGACGTGATGTTAGACTGAAGTATATACAACTTAAGGTCATCAAAATTGTGCCCTGGTTGGTTGAAATGCTGCGCTAGAGCTATGGAGGATTTGCTAAGAGTATCTGCCCAGTGACCATTAAGCCGTAGGCTCATAGGTTGACTCGTTTCGCCTATATACTGTTTGTGGCACATTGAGCATTCCAACATATACACAATGTTGGATGAAGCGCACGTAAAACTTGAAATAATCTTGTGGACATAATTACTGGCTGTGCTTTTTACAATGCTGTCGGTCTGCAGGTGCCTGCATGTCTTGCATCTGGGGCGGGAGTAGTTGGTATGAGTGGTTGCTTTGAAGGTCCTGTTTTAGCATGCACTAAAATATCTTTTAGATTCCTGTTTCTCTGGTAGGTAACCCTTGGGGCTTCCGGGAAGTCTTTCTAAGTCGGTCGTTACTGGCTAAAATGGGGTAGTACTTGCGCAGTATATTGTTTACGTTTGGGAGGACGTTTGAAAATTTAGTTTTTAGGGCACGCGGCCTGGCGCTTTCGTTTTGTCGCTGTTAATTGAGCACGTCATCCCTTTTGAGATTAGATGCGTGTTGGTACACCTGATCGAGCGAGCTTTTGGGGTGGTTACTGTTTATAAGGGTGGACTTCAGTTCATCCAGGTGCTCTACGTAGTCACTGTCATCACTGCATACTCTTCTAAGCCTGGTGGCTTGTCCTACAAAGATCCCTTGCTTGCAGTGTCTCGGGTGATGGCTTTTATAGTCTAGGTATTGCTGCTTGTCCGTTGGTTTTCTAAAAAGCGTGGTTTTAAGTTTACCGCTGTCTAAAATGACGGTAGTATCTAGGAAGTTCACTTCTTTTTCAGAATACTGGCAGGAGAATTTAATAGTCGGATGCGAAAATTGAGATGAGATATAAACGTTTCTAGAGTCGCGTGACCGTGTTCAAAAATCTTGAAGATGTCGTCTATGTAGCGGAGGTAAACCTGAGGTTTATGCGGAAAAGAGCTTAATAGAGTGGCTTCAAGTTGCCCCATGAAAACGTTGGCATAGGTTGGCGCGAATGGAGTAGCCATGCTGGTTCCAAAAACTTGCAAAAAGTAAGAAGAATCGAATTCAAAATAGTTGTGAGGTAAAACTAGTTTTAACAAAGTTATGTACACTTCTGGCGCATGTTGGTGCGGGTTCTCTGATAGAGCTTTTGAAATAGCTTCAATTCCTTCGACGAAAAGCATGTTTGTATACAATGCGGCAACGTCAAGAGTAACAAGGAGGGTTCCACTGGGTAGGCGCCCACCCTTATTTCTCTCTTCTATCATGCGGAGGAAGGGGGGGTGTGTCCTGAACGAATGAAGGAAGAAGAGTCGGAATGTCAGATAGGTAATGATTCAGAAAGAGAGATAATGCTTCTGTTGGGGTATTGTTATTCGAAACTATGAGTCTGCCAGGAATGTCGGCAGTGAACAATATTTCTACGGGCACTTTGTGGACTTTTGGGAGGAGGTAAAAACGGCCCGCATGCCTATTATTCGCTTTCATGAAATTTAAGTCAGTGGTCGTTTTTAATTCTCTAGATCGCAGATGTGTGAGGCTCTGAAGGATTTTTAGGCTGTATTCCTGGCTCGGATCATTATCTAAGGGCTTGTAGTGGCAAGGGTTATTGGGCTGCCTATAAGCTTCATCTTTGTATTTCCCCATAGGTAAAACAACTACGCTACCACCTTTGTCGGCTGGCTTTATGACTATGCCGGTTCTGGCTGATAGGCTATTCAGGGTAACTTCTTCCGACGGACTTTGGTTCTTGCGCTTGTTTGATCGCTTGGTTGTTGCCAATATTTCTCTTGATACTGATTTTAAGCACAGATCTAATTCTGGAGATTGATCTACATCTGGAGTCCAAGTGCTAGGAGGGTGGAGGGTGCATTTGTTAATGTCAGGTTGGTCCTGCTTTTCCGAAAAAAACTCGCTCAGTCTCATTCTCCGAGAAAATTCAGTGAGATGTTTATGCAACTCGTATTCATTCACATATTTATTTGTGGGACAGAAAGTTAGACCTCGTTCTAGGATACCTTTTTCGTCGGCTATTAGTGTTTTGGTAATGTCAATGACGTTGCTGGGGCCGGAACAGAGGGAGCCCATTTTCTATAGGATTATTGGATGGGGGATGAGGTTCTACTAAAGCAATGTCTGTATCGAAGGGCAAAATTGCATGACCTAATACTCCATTGTCCGGGCTGTTGAGAGGCTGATTTTCTACAGTGCAAGCTGTAATTCGCAAGAAAAGCTGGTCACGTAGAAACTTTAACGAAAAGATCATTTTCCTTATGATTTATTTAAATATTGAGATCTATTTTCTCCTGCTCAGTTAGCGAAAGAGCTTCAGTCTGGTCGTTGAAGAGGTTGAGTAGCCAATACAGTCTTCTCTAAGAATTTTTAGAAGGGAAAGCGAAGCAATATTGAGAATACCTTGCCGCCTAGCAGCTAGTAAAGGGGGGAGCTCACCAAGGGCACAACTAACTTTTAGCCGGAGGCCTTTTGGGATCTTTTTGCTTTGGAGATACCAGGAGTACGTTTTGAGATGAAATCTTTAGTTGGTTTGTTTTCCGGCTAGTTTTCGACCTTTGAAGAAAGAGCGGGATTTAGGGGTTGGAGCATCCGGTCAACTCGGTGGTAGTCATTTGTGTTTGTTTCGAGCAGACCTCCGGGGTGACACTTTTTTGCTTGGAGTCAGTTGTTTAGGGGGCTGCTTGCGGTGAGGTCTACATCGATGCTTGTTTGGCTGCCTGTTTGCGTTATACTGCGTGTTGGGGTTGGCCTGAACCATGAGCGTGATGTCTTTGGTGGGTCTGGTTGTAGTTCGCCTACGTGCTGTACAGCTGGTGTGGCGGCCACGTCCACGGTTTGTGTGATAACGTCACACGTGCTGTTCGTAGGCGGACATGACATTTGGCTACTGTTGGGTGTGTTGAGCTGGTTCTGTTGTTCTGTGCTGGCCGGAGATGGGAGGCTGATGTGTGAAGTTAGGAGCGTCACCTTAAATGAGTTCCTCAGCCTGCTCTTGATGTTTACTAAAATCAGTCGGACGCCTTGAAAGTTAGGGTGTATTCCGTCCTTGGCCAAGTGTCCTAGGGGGTCGTGGTGAAATTTTGCGTGGTGGATGATGTCACCGTTACTTTTGTTGTGTCCAAGGTACATGAGGAAGTCGTTAGAAGTCGTTAGCTAAAAGTCTGTGTGTCTGGGGTATGTCTGGCTTGTGTTTGTTTTCGATTCTGGGAAGTACTGTTGTGAGGGTTATCTGTGCTTTGGGCCTGTTGGTCTGAACGTCGTGAACAAGAGTTTTCATGGCCTCGATGGTGCTTTCAGCGGTGTTGTTCTTTAAGTCGTTAGTGCCAAAGTGAAGAATGAAGTGAGTGATGTTTGGTGGGGCGGCGTCAATGAGTTTTTCGATGTCATGGGTCGTGGCGTCGCTTTGAAAGCTGATGTATGATTTGAAGTGGTCGTGAATGTACGTAAAGTGGCTATCACCGATCAGAGCTCTGTGTGCCAGAGAGAGGAGAGGGGGCTTACCTTGTTGCGAAAGCAAGTCTCTTTGCTGAAACGTTGGCAACAATCGTGCTTTTACCTTGTTGAAAGTTTTATTTTCTTGTGTTCTCTACCACCTTCAAAAGTTCAACTTCTCCCTATATATATATATATATATATATATATATATATATATATATATATATATATATATATATATATATATAAAGTAAGAAACCTCGGTAACAGCAACAGCGGAGGGTTTATTTCGACGTTTCGACTTCGAGACAAGTCTTCTACAGGAATGCAGAATGCAGGAATACAGGATTCCTGTAGAAGACTTGTCTCGAAGTCGAAACGTCGAAATAAACCCTCCGCTGTTGCTGTTACCGAGGTTTCTTACTTTGTGTTCACCACGCCTTCGGCCCCATCGCCAGCATGCCATATATATATATATATATATATATATATATATATATATATATATATATATATATATAAATCTAGAGAAAGATAAACTCACAAAGCGCGCTGAAATAGTTTAGGATACACAGCAAGAACAATAACAAACCATGTTTACTTACGTAGCGGCAACGGGACTTGCCTTCATCAGAGTAAAGTTACATGATTTTGCTGTCGCAAACATTTTGAACACATTTCTTATATAGGTTTGCATAAAACTGTGAGAAAGAGCGGAAAATGTTTCGAAAATGGGGAGTGTGCATACAGTCAGGCTACGCCTATGTTACAACATCAACAAACAAACAAGAAAAATAAAAAATAAAAAAAGGGGGGGAGCGAGAGAGAGAAAAAGGGGTCGTGTTAACAATGCAGCGTTCAAGGTTGCACCATGACGGGTCAACGTATGCCGCGCGGGCTGCAAGTTCCGACAATGGGGGAAACTGGACAACTGCGGTTTGAAAAGAAAGGGAAGAGTATACACTGAGGTATTCAGTGACTGCTGAGACTGGTTCGGGGGGAAGCGAAGATGGGTGTGCCCCCCGCTGGTCAAGAGAATAGATAGGGGGCACAAATGAGCATTTCACAGAAGCTAGCAATTTAACAGGAAATAGGTAGGGTCACAAAAGGTTAAACATGAATAGATCACAAAGAGATCACAAACATGAATAGATCACAAACATTTTGAACACATTTCTTATATAGGTTTGCATAAAACTGTGAGAAAGAGCGGAAAATGTTTTGGAAATGGGGAGTGTGCATACAGTCAGGCTACGCCTATGTTACAACATCAACAAACAAACAAGAAAAATAAAAAATAAAAAAGGGGGGGAGCGAGAGAGAGAAAAAGGGGTCGTGTTAACAATGCAGCGTTCAAGGTTGCACCATGACGGGTCAACGTATGCCGCGCGGGCTGCAAGTTCCGACAATGGGGGAAACTGGACAACTGCGGTTTGAAAAGAAAGGGAAGAGTATACACTGAGGTATTCAGTGACTGCTGAGACTGGTTCGGGGGGAAGCGAAGATGGGTGTGCCCCCCGCTGGTCAAGAGAATAGATAGGGGGCACAAATGAGCATTTCACAGAAGCTAGCAATTTAACAGGAAATAGGTAGGGTCACAAAAGGTTAAACATGAATAGATCACAAAGAGATCACAAACATGAATAGATCACAAACATTTTGAACACATTTCTTATATAGGTTTGCATAAAACTGTGAGAAAGAGCAGAAAATGTTTTGGAAATGGGGAGTGTGCATACAGTCAGGCTACGCCTATGTTACAACATCAACAAACAAACAAGAAAAATAAAAAATAAAAAAGGGGGGGAGCGAGAGAGAGAAAAAGGGGTCGTGTTAACAATGCAGCGTTCAAGGTTGCACCATGACGGGTCAACGTATGCCGCGCGGGCTGCAAGTTCAGACAATGGGGGAAACTGGACAACTGCGGTTTGAAAAGAAAGGGAAGAGTATACACTGAGGTATTCAGTGACTGCTGAGACTGGTTCGGGGGGAAGCGAGGATTTGAACATCTTAAAGCAACGATTTTAGAATCCGCCTTCAAAACGCATCACGACCGCGACGTTCGGGAATCTTATCTCATTTATAAGTTTGGGTCAGCCACGCTTGAAATAATGAAAGTTATGGAAAACTAACGTGCTTATCCCTCGATTAAAATTAGCGGCTTCATTATTTTTATAACTATGTTCATTATTCCTACCCTAGAGTTTGCCATCAGAATTCGCAGAAACGCTCCTAATACAGCAGCTTTATTAGCCTAATGCGGCTCAACAATGCCATTTGTCCTGGGGAGGGAGGCCTCGTTCCCACCATCACTTAGGAATGTTTAACTCTTTGTGATCTATTCATGTTTAACCTTTTGTGACCCTACCTATTTCCTGTTAAATTGCTAGCTTCTGTGAAATGCTCTTTTGTGCCCCCTATCTATTCTCTTGACCCGCGGGGGGCACACCCATCTTCGCTTCCCCCCGAACCAGTCTCAGCAGTCACTGAATACCTCAGTGTATACTCTTCCCTTTCTTTTCAAACCGCGGTTGTCCAGTTTCCCCTATTGTCTGAACTTGCAGCCGGCGCGGCATACGTTGACCCGTCATGGTGCAACCTTGAACGCTGCATTGTTAATACGACCCCTTTTTCTCTCTCTCGCTCCCCCCCCCTTTTATTTTTCTTGTTTGTTTGTTGATGTTGTAACATAGGCGTAGCCTGACTGTATGCACACTCCCCATTTCCGAAACATTTTCCGCTCTTTCTCACAGTTTTAATGCAAACCTATATAAGAAATGTGTTCAAAATGTTTGTGATCTATTCATGTTTGTGATCTCTTTGTGATCTATGCATGTTTAACCTTTTGTGACCCTACCTATTTCCTGTTAAATTGCTAGCTTCTGTGAAATGCTCATTTGTGCCCCCTATCTATTCTCTTGACCAGCGGGGGGCACACCCATCTTCGCTTCCCCCCGAACCAGTCTCAGCAGTCACTGAATACCTCAGTGTATACTCTTCCCTTTCTTTTCAAACCGCAGTTGTCCAGTTTCCCCCATTGTCTGAACTTGCAGCCCGCGCGGCATACGTTGACCCGTCATGGTGCAACCTTGAACGCTGCATTGTTAACACGACCCCTTTTCCTCTCTCTCGCTCCCCCCCCTTTTTATTTTTTATTTTTCTTGTTTGTTTGTTGATGTTGTAACATAGGCGTAGCCTGACTGTATGCACACTCCCCATTTCCGAAACATTTTCCGCTCTTTCTCACAGTTTTATGCAAACCTATATAAGAAATGTGTTCAAAATGTTTGCGACAGCAAAATCATGTAACTTTACTCTGATGAAGGCAAGTCCCGTTGCCGCTACGTAAGTAAACATTGTTTGTTATTGTTCTTGCTGTGTATCCGACTCTTTACTTATACTATTTCTGCGCGCTTTGTGAGTTTATCTTTTTCTAGATTTATATATATATATATATATATATATATATATATATGTATATATATATAGATATATCTGGTTAGGAAATGAGGGGCTCGTTAGGAAATACAGAAAGAAATGCGGGCAGTCTGCAACGCCAAAGAAGGCATAGGGGAACGGTTGGACTATATTTTTTTTTACCGTTAGTGAAATTACATTTTTTTTCATATAATTGAAGCGAGAAAGAAAGAAAGAAAGAAAAACACGCGCCCAGAGTGGGGACCGAACCCACGCCTTTCGATTAGATCTCGAATGCCTTACGAATTCGGCTATCTGGGCGACTGTGTTCCGCTTCACTTTCTGGGGTATTTATATCTACTACAACTGTACCTGACGCTTGAGGGTGGTAGCCAGCGCCACTCAGACTACACGGGGAGAAGGGGACCTTCTTTCCCGCGGGGTGTGACGCGAACGTCTACAGCCTGTCATAAGCAGGTAACTGGCGGGAAACCCTCTTATGCTACCTTGGCATCAAGGCTGCCACAACCGAGGCCCTCGCTAAGCTTTGGTAAGAAAATAGGGCTTCGAAATGAGGGGCTCGTTTGGAAATACTGAAAGAAATGCTGCCAGTCTAAAACGCCACAGAGGGCATAGGGGTATGGTTGGACTTTTCTGTACCGTTAGTGACGTTACAATATTTTTTCATTATTAATTACGTGACAAAGAAAGAAAGAAAAACACGCGCCCAGAGCTGGGATCAAATCAACGCCTTTCGATTAGATCTCGAATGCCTTACCAATTCCGCTATCTGGGCGCCTGTGTTCTCCTTCACTTTCTCGAGTATTTCTATTTACTACAACTATATCTGGCGCTTGAGGGTGGTAGCCAGCGCCACTCATACTACACGCGGAGAACGGGTCCTTCTCCCCGTGTATTCGGAAAAGAAGTCCGGGTGTTCAAAAGAAGGTTCCCTTCTCTTCGTGTAGTCTGAGTGGCGCTGGCTACTACCCTCAAGCGCCATATACAGTTGTAGTAAATAGAAATACCCCAGAAAGTGAAGGCGAACATAGTCTCCCAGATAGCTGTATTGGTAAGGCATTCGAGATCTAATCAAAAGGCGTGGGTTCGGTCCCCACTCTGGGCGCGTGTTTTTTTTTTTTTCTTTCTCACTTATATATAATAAAAAAATAATGTAACGTCAAAAACGGTAAAAAATAGTGTAACCATTCCCCTATGCCCCCTTTGGCGTTGTAGACTGCCAGATATTCTTTGTGTACTCCCTAACGAGCCCCTCATTTCCAAACCCTATTGTCTTGCGAAAGCTTAGCGAGGGCCTCGGTTCTGGCAGCCTTGATGCCAAGGTAGCATAAGAGGGTTGCACGCCAGTTACCCGGTTAAGATAGGCTGTTGACGTTCACGCCACGCCCCGGGGGTTGAAAAGAAGGTCCCCTTCTCCTCGTGTAGTCTGAGTAACGCTGGTTACCACCCTCAAGCGCCAGATATAGTTGTAGTAAATAGAAATACCCCAAAAAGTGAAGGAGAACACAGTCACCCAGATAGCCGAATTTGTAAGTCATTTGAGATCTAATCGAAAGGCGTGGGTTCGGTCCCCACTCTGGGCGCGTGTTTTTCTTTCTGTCTTTCTCACGTAATTATTAATAAAAAATTGTAACGTCACTAACGGTAAAAAATAGTCTAACCATTCCCCTACGCCCTCTTTGGCGTTGCAGACTGACGGCATTTCTTTCTGTATTTCCTAACGAGCCCCTCATTTCCAAACCCTATTATCTTGCGAAAGCTTAGCGAGGGCCTCGGTTCTGGCAGCCTTGATGCCGAGGTAGCATAAGAGGGTTTCACGCCAGTTATCCTCTTATGACAGGCTGTAGACGTTCGGGTCACGCCCCGGGGGTTGAAAACAAGATCCCCTTCTCCTCGTGTAGTCTGAGTGGCGCTGGCTACCACCCTCAAGCGCCAGATACAGTTGCAGTAAATAAAAATACCGCAGAAAGTGAAGGAAAACACAGTTGCCCCGATAGCCGAATTGGTAAGGCATTCGAGATCTAATCGAAAGGTGTGGGTACGGTCCCCACTCTGGGCGCGTGTTTTTCTTTCCTTCTTTCTCACGTTATTATTAATAAAAAAATAATGTAACGTCACTAATGGTACAAAATAGTCAAACCATTCCGCGATGCGCTGTTTAGCGTTGTAGACTGCCGTTATTTCTTTCTATATATAAATATATATATATATATATATATATATATATATAAATATATATATATGGAGAAAGAGACAAGCCGCAGAGCCCCTCCCGATGATGCATTTATTCCAAAACACTTCTCATGATGATAGTAGGGCACGAGAGAAGGTTATCCACTTATTTCACAACATCCTCTCCCGCGCGACAGTGAGTATATTTCGTGTCCAAAAATTGTTCAGTCCATTGAAAGCTAATTTCATGTCCGAGTGGGCCAAAATTGTTCAACTCATTTAGGCATGCACTTCCGCCGACGGTAAGAATGTCTTGGATTTGGTGGGCCCAAGAACCGAGACACTAGAGTGCATAGATGTACTTTTTTGAGACTGGTTTAGCTGCTTTTGCATGTATTCGTGGCGTGTATTTCTGTCCGTGTGGATGAGGCACCATTTTTCTTTGTTGCAGACGGATGCGCGTGGGTCTCATTTGCGTTGCGGCTCTGTTCGAAGCGCACGATACGGTTTGTTGTGTTCCGTACTGTTCCAGTTCTGCATTTTGCGTCGTGCTTCACTGTGCATCTTCTTGAAAGAAAATGAAGATGCTTCCTTCGGGTTCCCAACGTCAGCTGGCGGCAGTAATTCCTTTTAAACTGTTTCAAATTATGAGCGTCCTCATTGAGGTCTGTTGTCCTTGAACGATTCATTTTAGCAGTGCCGTCTTTATTTTGTACGCACTGTTTTCTTGGTGCCTTACGTTTCAGCAATGCAGGACTACGTACGTCAGGTTGAAACAAAGATATACTCTCCCTTCGCCAGGAAAATCAGTGTCAAACCTAGCGGGATCTATACATTTGCCCTCTCCATCATTGGTTTCTCGCAGCACTTTTTCCACATTAAAATAAGGCTTCTCCTGGGGTATCTTTGGAGTAAGGTCATCCGTCATCAAGTCGTTGATGGGTTCAATTGATCGCACAAGTCTTGTTCTGGTAGAAATCATTGCCTTTCGCTTCATGAACGTAGTGGTAGTTGTCTCTCCCTCGCTTCCAGTTTCCTCGGGAGAATTCACAAGACCGTTGGCTTCCATTTGGAATGTCTGGAATCTTGGAAATTCCTGTTCAGTTCTTGTCGTCCATTATCATTTTCCGCTGCATGAGTTTGATTTGCATATGAAGTTTGCTACATTCCAAATATCTGGTATGATTATCCCGGCGTTCCCTGCGTTTGGCGCGAACTCGTTCTTTGAGAGAAGCAATTAGTTTTTCACGATCTTTCTTTGTTTAAACTATTTAAAGTTCAATCTTGGATTTTGCCTTAAAAACAAGGTAGTCAAAGTTGAATGCGTCTTCATACTCGGCCTCCGAATTATCAATGTCAACACAATATTCCACTTCTCGGTTAATGTGGTGCAGTTCATCGTGATGTACTGTTAACCTAATAGCAAACTCTCTCCACTCACTAATTAATGGTCTTGTCACTGGGAGGAGGTCTTCAACTTTGCCGATGACTGTCGTGATTACTAGTCGGACGATGCGGCGCCTTTCGAGATAGGCCTCCATGGTCCGGTCCAGCGTCTACTGTAAGAGCTGGCGACCGGGCTGAGAAGGCAGAAGTCGACGTCGTCTTCGCGTCGGTCTTGTCTCCTCTCACGGGCATATCGTGCTGGGTCGGGTAGACATCTTTTGTGGCTGGGTTCGTACAACCTTCTTCTAAGGCTGCCCCGCTGTTCTCCGAGTTGGAGGCTTCCTGTGCGGCTTCATTCCCAATCTCCAGAGGTAAGAAGGCGGTCGAACAGAAGCGAAATACGCTCGCTGTAGCTGACCTCTACAGGTCCCTTCTCCCGGGTTTCACGGCACCAAAATATGTGGGGAAATGGACGAGCCGCGGAGACCCCTCCCGATCGTGCCTTTAATCGAACACACTTCTCATGATGATACTGGGGCACGAGAGAAGGATATCCACTGATTTCTCAACATAGTGTGAGCGTTTATTGGTGCCTTCACTCATGAAGAAGACTCATGAAATGAATGAATTGCCATTCGCTAGTGAGACCAATCTCTCACCTGTACATACCCATTATAATCATCATTTGTGGATTATCATCATCGTCTGGGTTTGTTCGGCCGAGTAACCAAGTTCCCTGCGGGCTGAGTAAAGAGACCTGCCTCGGGATTACCGTCTCCTTGTTCCAGTCTGCTTCCCTCTTACAAGTGGTGGAGGTGCGGGGTACCACATGACGTCCTGAACGAAGCTCCAGGGGTGCGGCCGGTTGAGGTAGAGGTCGGGGTCGAACGCAACCGTTCGCCTACGCCGTTCGCCTACGCCTCCGCGCCGTTTTTTGTCGTCACTGACCATCACGCATTATGTTGGTTGTCGACGTTGAAGAACCTCTCCGGCCGCCTCGGCCGTTGGGTTCTCCGTCTACCGCAGTATCATTTTACGATCACGTATAAGTCCGTCAAAAAGCATTTAGATGGAGATGCCCTCTCGCGCTGTCCCTTATCGCAATCAGCCGTCTGCGTCTCGCCGGCAAGCAGGCCTGCTTTACCCATGGCGCCCATTGCTTACTCCACGGTTGATGACATCAGTCTCCTGGCCAAACAGCGCGACGATACTTTTTGTCGCAGGATAATCGACCGGATAGACGGCTCCGCGCGACCTCCCAACAGTCGGTTACGTCGCCAGCTCCAGACGTTTCGGCTTGAAAACGGGGTTCTGCACCGTTACAGCCACCACCCTACAGGGGCCAGGTGGGTCCCTGTCCTGCCTCGGGAGCTGCGCGCAGCTGTGTTAGAGGCATTTCACGATGATCCGATAGCAGGACATCTCGCGTTTGACAAAACCTACGACCGCATTTGTTGTCGCTTCTTTTGACCTGGGATGTCGAAAAGCGTGGCAAAGTACATTTCTTCATGCACCAAATGCCAGCACCGAAAACGCACTACGACTTCGCCAGCCGGGTTGCTACAACCGGCACCTTGTCCTTCCACGCCCTTCGACGCCCTTGTCCTTCGACGTCCTTCGATGACCTGTACGGCCCGCTTCCCAGCACACCAAACGGCTATCGCTGGATAGTGACTGCTGTCGACCATCTAACCAGGTACGCCGAGACGGCCCCTCTACGATCTGGCTGCGCGCAAGAAATCGCTGACTTTCTGCTGCAGAATATCATCTTGCGCCACGGTGCACCCCGCGTCCTTTTAAGCGACCGCGGCAAGGCCTTCTTGTCCCGAATTGTGGCTGAAGTGCTTCAAGCGGCAGGTACGATTCATAAAACAACTAGCAGCTATCATCCTCAGATGAACGGCCTCACTGAACGCTTTCACCGGACTCTCTCCGATATGCTCTCTATGTATGTCAAACCAGACCACACCAACTGGGACCAAATTCTTCCGTCCGTAACCTTTGCCTACAACACAGCAATTCAGCGCACCACTAGCTACTCACCATTTTTTCTTGGTTTTTGGCCGTTCCCCTTCCTTCTTTATTGATACCGCTTTCTTATCTGCACCGGTCTCTCCCGTTACCCCGTTTTCTGACCAGTTCATCTCCCGGATTAACCACTGTCGACACCTAGCCCGAATCCACACTGAAGCAACGCAGCAGGAACGAAAAGCTCATTACGATGCCCAGCACCGCAACATCGAGTTTCATCCCGGTGAAGAAGTGTTTTTGTGGACCCCGATACAATCGCCGGGCCTGTGCGAGAAGTTTCTGAGCCGCTATATTGGTCCATACACCGTCATTGAGCAAACTTCACCTGTCAACTATAGAGTGTCTCCTGCAGTTGCCTCCATCGACCGTCGCAGACGTGCAAGGGAAGTCATCCATGTTTCTCGTATGAAGCGTTTTACCCAGCGTGCGCCTTAGCTACAAGCGTCCAGGAGGCCGCTTCCAAGCGAGGGGGGGAAAGTGTGAGCTTTTATTGGTGCCTTCACTGATGAAGAAGACTCATGGAATGAATGAATTGCCATTCGCTAGTGAGACCAATCTCTCACCTGTACATACCCATTATAATCAGCATTTGTGGATTATCATCATCGTCTGGGTTCGTTCGGCCGAGTCACCAAGTTCCCTGCGGGCTGAGTAAAGAGACATGCATCGGGATTACCGTCTCCTTGCTCCAGTCTGCTTCCCTCTTACAATATATATATATATATATATATATAGTATAAGTAAAGAGTCGGATATACAGCAAGAACAATGTGTATCCGACTCTTTACTTATACTATTTCTGCGCGCTTTGTGACTTTATCTTTCTCTAGATCTATATATATATATATATATATATATATATATATATAAATCTTGTTTCACCTACTTTGCCCAAAGTTGAAAAGATATCAACGCGCTGTAAGTTAACACAACCACATGCATTTGCTCATATTTGTGTGTAGTTTCTCCCTCTTTGTATTCGGCTTAATGAAACAATGAGTACATTTTAATTATCCAACTTTCGAACGAACGAAGATAGAAAAATGTCCGAATTCAAAGTGGCAGAGAGGGATTCAAAACGTCCTCTTAAAAAAAGTCTGCCTTGTTATCCATTAGAATTGCGGTTTTTCGGCATAATAATTATGCCCGCAATATACAAAAAAAAACCACCACGTGAAGTATCGGCTTGTACGTCTTGATTGCAGCGCCCCCAAATGTACCACGCTCAAAGTGCCATATTCGCGCTGCTGCTTTGAAGGCAACAGAGCCACAACGTAGGCGTTGGCAGTTCCATTTACGCTGGCGATGTGTTTCTCTGGTGACTCGTCGTCACTAGCGATAAGCAGAAGCCACGGTTACCGCTTGTCCGCCGGATTCAACAGGTTCGTCACTTACACTGAAACTTTTTAGGAGGCTTCGCATATATAAATTGTTTCTACGCCGTACGTATTTCGTGGGCATCTTCAAAAAGCTGAAAAAGACTTATAGTTATAGGATAGAAAGAAACTGTTTATTCAGAAGTGTTGGAAACAGCGGCAACATTTATGGGAATTTTTTGTATAGCTTCGCTGGTTCGAAAGTTGGCTACTTAAATGGAACTAATGATCTATTCAGCAGAAATATAAATATTTTGTTCAGAAAGAATATACAAAAGTCAGCAGCATGAGTTTGGTTGCGTCTTCTTAGAGTGCATCTACATGTTTTTAAACTGTGGCGAGAGTTAGGTGAAACATCCTGTACATACATACATACTTACGCATATCACTATCACCAGCCTTGTTGTGTCCACTTCATGACGAAAGCCCCCTCAAAGATCTCCAGCCACGCTTATCGAGTGCCTTAAGTTCGATAGTGTGATTCTATTATAATTGGGAGATTTTTAACAGATGTATCGTAACAGGGCTGCCGAATCCTTGTCTGCTGACTAAAAGCTGTTTTTGTCCCAGGGAGCCTACCCTAGCATGGTTGAATCTATCTAGTACATCTTCTCAAGCAAACTGGTGACGTTATCACCAGAACAGCAGCACTGCGTACCTGGTAACGCGAAGGGCGGTAGCTGAGTATTGGTATGCTACGGAATGGTGGCACGCCCGATTGATGAACATTGACTGTGCACGCTTCGAAGCGGCCAGGTGCATCCTCGCTGTTCCCCTTGCCGTTTCTCCTCACAGAGGAAGATACATATTCCATGTTCTCACGCATGCATATTTACACAAAGTAAAGCATATTATGTAGAGAACAGAGTAAGAATTCAACTTTAAAACACGTGTAGGACAATATCAAAGTTCAAGATTTCTTCTATATTGTGAGCTGAACGCTTTTCTTTGTTGGCACATATTTCGGTTATTAGAACACAAGCCTTCGAAAGCAAACGCTGCGTTTGGTACTCTGTCAAGATAAAACGTTTAAGGTAATATGTACCGTTTATTTTGGAATGATGTAAAATAAAGCTGAGGTTGCGAAGATGAGAAATCAGCCACATTAGTGTCTGCGATCGGTTTATCAACATCAGCCCAAGTTATCGTTAATTCCTTCTAGGCGCAACGAAATATCGAGTATTGGTACTTTGCTTTATTTTATTTAGCCCGAAGAAATATAGAAAATCTATTATTATAAGAAAAGGCAACAAGGAAGAAAAAATTTTGGTGCAATAATGTTCCCCGTGTAGGCCTTTGAACAGCTTGCGTAAATAAGTCTAAACAAATGTTATCCGCAAAATCTTGACAAAACAAAAATGACCGAATTTTTCATTTGATCTGTGACACTGACGTTTACGGTCAACACGTTTCGTATTCCCTTATTGAGCAGAACCTTTCAAATTATCCTTCATAACGTTTATTCAAAAGCAAGCACATTAGCGAAAATGGGTGCGAGGTCAAACAACGCACTTTTTGCGTTTTGTGTTTGAACAAATATTCTGTAGCTGTTACTATGATGAGCCAATAGAGCCCTTTATTATTATGAGCCTAGAGAATGATATTTTTCTCGACTGGTAGTGCCAGAAAAAATGCTCTGAGAAAGCATTCTCGAGATAAAGAAATCGGTGCAATGGTTTTAAAAAGTCTGACAAAATCGAAGATTTTTCAGACTAACATATTAACACTTAATAAAAAAAACCCTGAGAGAACGTTCGTTCTTTGTACCTCCGGCAAGTGGTTTCTGACGTTCGTGGGTAGTGCGACTGTATATGAAGCGGTCGGGAAGGAGAAACGCGCTTTTTATCCTTAGCGTCGCTGTGGTAGCCCATGGCTGTCGCGTCATATCTCTGCAAAAATCTGAAATGCTAGTTGTCGTGACTGCTAAGAAAACTCGCCCATCCTTATTAAATTTCTTAGCAGGCAACAAAAAAGGCCTAACTCATACTGGACCTTTTTGAGCAGAGTTCAGCTGTACCGAGAGGACGGAATCGTGATTGTGTGCGGTGGACTGATACCGGGATCTATTATCATGAAACTCGTGCACAACGGAATTGAAAATTTTGCCCCGCCGGGTAATCGCGGTTATCTCCGCTGAAAGGTCAACAAGACTATACACTTTGACGATAGCCGCTTGAGGCGGCGACGGACACGATGGCGAAGGTCGTCGCCCTGGAGGAGCTTTGAGGTGTTGTGCCTGGCGTCTGATTAACCCAAAAGAACATTTGCAGCCCAAGAGTAATAAACCGGTTCTCCTTGTTCTGAACAAAGTTTTTCAGTCTCTTATTGCTGTGATGGCTCCTCCTAAGCTCCGTTGTTAGCTATCCTTAGTTGCCCTCTTATCTGCGTTAGACCGGAAAGTAGAAACCAAAGCATAAAAGGACATCAGGAATAGCACTGGGCGCTGATGTCATTTGGTGCTTTTGGGATTGGGAGAATTCTGCCACTGAGTCACACAAAAAGAACGGCAAGATCCTTTGATAGAGTTGACTGATCAATCTTGCAAGTTAGTGCATCCTTATCATCAGTGTTGTGGTAAAGAAAAAGCTGTTGTTGTGCACAAGGTTGAGAATATTTTTGGTATTCCACCATAACACCAATTCTTCCTTTACATTTTTAGGCACCAATGACTTCAAAATATTTATAGAAATGTGATGTCTCAAAACACTTATAGTGAAATGTTCTGAAACTGTGTATATGAAAAATAAAAATCATAAACGCCGTAAAATTAGGTGTTTGGGTTTCGGCATACCTATAATTACACCTGGAGTCCGTGGGAACGAAAAGCAAACGATAGTGTCTTTGACGTCTTCTACCCTTCCGTCAGGAGTACGCGTAAGCATGTTTTGCAGTGGACTACCGAACACGCCAATGCTAATAGTAATTTCCTTCGCTAATTCTTAAA
Organism: Haemaphysalis longicornis; assembly: GCF_048455015.1. Classification (NCBI taxonomy): domain Eukaryota; kingdom Metazoa; phylum Arthropoda; class Arachnida; order Ixodida; family Ixodidae; genus Haemaphysalis; species Haemaphysalis longicornis. The sequence continues at coordinate 11,303,730 of NW_027526233.1, read as the reverse complement.
CCATGCGCGATTGCTTTCGAACCCACCCCGAGTAAGGGAAGAGAGGCCATGATATGTCTGAATGCCATAACGTTCCTCGGAACATCTAAAACTTTGGCACAAACTTTTGAAAACCTGAGACGATGAAGGGTAAGTGCGAAATCTGCACTCATTTATTGTGGATGGTTCTGGAGAATTCATCGAAAATGTTGAAACGCGATGAACTTCGTAAAACTGAGGTTGTCAATAAGCAATAAAATCTAACATTGTTTGAGCACTATCGAGAACTATTGTCGACTCCGATGGCGCAGCCTGGTTTCGCAGAAAATATTCCTAGCTCGCAGAACGTAAACAAAGGAGCTTTTTTATATTATCTTTAGGAACAACTTCAAGAGTATCAAATTAACGTATCAGGTGACTGCCAAACGTTTTCTAGTGTTTTTTTTTCAAATATGACGCGTTTTTGCGTTAAGATCCAAGCCAGCGCATACCAAAGGACGTCAATGCTCGAAACTATCGCTTTTCGAGGGGATGGCATCAACTAATTTTCGCCAGCAATTGCCAAACGTGTTGCATTTCATGGAAACAAGAAATCATTGAGAGTAAAATTATACCGTCCGTGCCTCGATCTTCTAGTTTCTTTCGGTGCGTAACCCATGCAATTATTACTTATACTTCGCCCTTCTTAATTTTACTGTCAGGTTCTGCTTAAGCCAATCATAGCGTCTTTTCCAAAGTGGTTTGTGTAAAATACGCGGACTGGCAATTTTCGAATTTGCTGTGCCTGCATTGCCGCCATGAAACTTTCGAATTAGCCGCCTATTTCCTAGCATGCCGCACGGCCTAGCAACGGCAGCGTTCATGAGAACGACGCTGGGTTAAAAAGTAATAGGTTTTTTGAGCCGTGTCTACACCCAATCTCCGCATTACAAATTAACCGCGCACTTCCAGGCCTGCAGCGCATCCTTGCGACGGGAGTGTCCACGTCAACAGCGCTGCCCTGAAAGTAACACGTCTTCAACGCCGCCCCGCAACCTTCTAATTAGTCGCTCCTATCCGAGCATGCAACGTGGCCTAACAACGGCAGTGTCTCTCGCAGCGCTCCAGCGGTAACCACCAAGAAATGTCTGCAGTGGTGTGAAAACCCATGCTCCGCCATTCATGTTAACCGCTCCTATTCCAGCACGCAACGCGGCCTAAGACGCGCAGCGTTCACGACAACGACGCTGTGCTAGAGGGTTCTATTTATCCGAACCCGCCTCGCAAATGTCGAATCAGCCGGCTATAGCCAGCATGCAGCGCGGAATAGCAGGACAGGGTCCTGGGTAGTAGCGTCCACAAGGATTACCTCCAAATATTTGCGTATCCACAATACCCTGCTGCGTGGAGCATTACGGGCTCCACGATCAGCTCGGCTTGCGTGCTCGGCTTACGTGCGACTCGTAAGCTGAGAATCCCCAGCCAGATCCCGGCCCAGCGGTGAATAGATTTTTTTGTGAGCCTGTGCTCGTGCTATGCAGAGCACCTACGTCATCGGTGCATAAAGGGGTAAGCAATAAATAAGTTAAGACGGCTGTAATCGATTAGGGCACCCTGCAAACACCACAAAAAATGCCGCCACTTCCTCCGAAGGTGTTGCTCCGGTGGCTCAGCTTCTTTTATTCGTTTTAAGATGGCGCCACTTGAAACTAATGATGATGATTGGCAGGAGTGCCGCAGCGCGTGTTCAAATTTCCCAAGCATGTCTCGGCATGCAGCCAGCTCGGTCGATGGTGGGACTGCTGGGACGTAGGAGGTGATGCAGCATCTTCCGGTGACTTAGGAGGTCGTGAGGTGCTCCCCCATGTAGCACTCAGCACTACTGGGGGAAGGCTTCGTGCCATCCCCAATGGCATCTCCTTGTGCTCGTGGGTGCGTTGAACACAAAAATATCTCGGTAGAATGTAACCTGGCTTTCTATTTGCGTGGTGAAGCAGTGTGGATTTATCCGTACACAAACAGTAAATTGCCTATGGCGCAGGAGAGAAACAAAAGTCCGATGTTCCCCTTTAGAACAAAGTTTCAGCGTTTGCATTGCAGCTAATTTGCTTGGAAGCGTGCTTTTCCACAAATTATAAGCACGTCTGTTTGTTTTTTGAATTATTCGACTGAGAAGCGCCGCGCTAGTATTCTTTTTGAAAGAGAGGATGGGAGATTTTTTTACCATATGTCCCACACAACTTAAAACAAACTTTAACTAAATATGTTGCCCGTTATTGTGAAAAAACGGGAAATATTGAAACGTGGTGGCAGAAAAGATGAGGCGAGCCACGGCTAAGGGTGATGAAAAATCTATTTACACACCGTCTATGTACGAGGTAGCCATGGGTAAGACCAAGCCAGGAAACATGCCCCAACCAGCTTCGTCGTCGTCGCAGATGCTCGTGCGGGAGGCTACAAGCCACTGGCGTCTTCCTCGTCTTTGGTGGCGTAACATCACCGCCGCCTCGAAGACCGTCCCGGTCGGCCAACGGTAGCATAATGAGTTCAGTCGACTTGAACGATTTGATGAGAATATACAGAGAAGAAGCTCTTGCCACCACAGATTTAAGTGATGGGTTTGAGGAACTGCAGCGCGCAGCAGCAACGTCAACAAAGGAATGACGAACCGGCGAGGACGTGCTACCATGTCGGACCACAAGGCGTGGGACACGTCGTCATTGTCTTGTCAAACATCGCCGGGTCTTGGCGGCTCTGGATCGGCTCGTCACAGACTAGGGACACGGGGCGGGGGGGCGACGGAGGGTGGTCGAGTTCTTGAAGCGGCGGGGATGGGGCTGCCCGACGCGGTTCACGCACCCTCAATAATTACGTCGATGTCGATGAGGTGCGAAGCTTGGGCCAGGATGGGGATGTACCCCGCACCTCCTCCAGATGTAACGTGGTGGCAGAAGTGATGGGGCGAGCCATGGCGAAGGGGAATGACCGATTTATTTACACACCGTCTATGTACAAGGTGGCAGTAAAGATGGTTGTAGTTCGTTTCCCCGAAGTCCGGTGTCGATCAGGAACCCAACCGCGCGGGCTTCGGTTGATTTGTCAGGAGGCTGGCAAGGCGATGTTGTTGAAGTTCTTTGAGACGGCGGTCGAATAGACGAACTCGAGGTGTTGAGGTTGATTAAATGAAACGAGGAGTTTATATACAGCTATTTACTGTAGTAAAACTGGGTACATGAGTAATGAAAAGAAAAACTTCAAATTTGAGCTAGACGGTAGCGTCAAGTGCGCACAAATCACTTGAGCTTCTCAACTTCATCTAACTCTCCTACCCTCGGAGCGTACACAAACCACTCGAGAAACGACGGCCGAGACTCTGTCTCGCCGCAAAATCCGTCTAGTTGCTCGGTACGGCGCTTTACCCTAAACTTCCGACGCGATCTTAACCTCTAGCCTAGGGGGCTCAAAAATCTTAACCTAGCTTTAACGGTCGAGACTCCTTGCCTCGCCGGGAACTGCCCAGCTCAGCACTCAGACAAGAACGATTTCTAACGGCCAAGTTCGGCTCCATAACACCTCGAGATCACACTCGCTCGGGAACGCCCCTGTGGCGTTCGTACACGCCTAAGGGAGTGCCCAAATGCACGTAGACAGCTGTCACTTAGCGCGCTACGGAATATTCAATGAAGCGCAGCCATCTTTGGGTCAACAGCACGCTCGCGGACGAGCAAGTGCGCGCGACCCCTCGGGGTGAGAGTGAAAGGCGGCGACAGGGCACTGTGCCGACATTGGTGCATTAACAATGGTGTCTTGCGCGGCGCTCTTCTACGCCGGTAATTCCACCTCCTCCGCGTGTTACGTCGACGATTCTTGGAACCCGGCGGCGCCGTCTGCCTTCTAAATGGGGGATTATCCCCCTGGTGTTTGGTGGGCCAGACAATCCGTCTCCCGTGCACGCCGTGACGAATTGGCGAAGGCTGCGGCGTAGAGTGCACAGTGCCGAGACCCCAGACGGAGTGGCGGGTTCTCAGGCGCAGCCCGGGCACCTGGCCGCTGATCTCATAAGTGGATCTTGCAGTGGCCATGGGTGATACCAAACCAGGCAACATGCCCCACCCAGCTTCGTTGTCGTAGCAGACCCAGCTAACCACTTATATCTCCGCGACCTCCGAAAAAGACTCGAACGTTTATATCCCAGCCGTATCTATCAGAGAGCCGTACAATGTGCAATATATTTTTGAAAATGTTTGGATGTTGAGATAACTTTCCTGGTAGATAATTGTTGGACGTTCTTTCAATTATGCTAAAGATGTACCCTCGATGTTGCTTCTCCTTCATTTGTGGATATTATGTGAACATATTTTGGTGACGTTGTGCAGATGTTGGTGGTAAGACCATTTTTTACTTCCTACATGTCCATCGACGTTACATTTATTTTAGATATATCTGCTATACTTTATTTTGAAACTCTCCTCAGGCGTACTGTGTTGAAGTTACCAAGGGGTTTTTGTATGGGTTTTATACCTAGGGGGTTTGTGCAAGTTTTGTAATCCACCAATATTACTTCATGGAAATATCAATTCCGAGGGTATAATAAATCAATTAAACTCAACAAATGCCTGAACAAAATTTAATGCTCATAGGAGTTTTGATTCAGTGAAAGCAGAATTTTATTTGGTCGTTCTACATTCGTAATTAAAATACAAATGCTTACCTGAAAATCGCCCGTGACACTGTTCAGGCACATGTGTTTACAAAGAAATTTCCCCAGCTTGTAACAATGGTGAAAGGCTGGAGGAACAGGTTACCTGGCGGGCTTTCTCCTCGTCACTTTCCTCACCGTACGGACATCTTACCCCGAAACGGCGGAAGAGGCGGAAAGAGCCCTGACCCTCATCATAAGGCTGCCACCACACATTATAATCACTTATTCGAAGACCACCATTCAAAACTTCATTCGTGGTAGCGTATCGGCTACAGCACTGAAGATTCTCCAAAATCCCCATACTCAACCACTCGACATCGTCTGGACCCGGCCCCCAGTGGGGTGGGAGGCAACGAGGTGGCCCACAAAGCAGCATGAGAACTCAACAGCCGTGCTGAGCTTGCTCCTGCTCTCTAACACAGTGCTCGGTCATCGCGCGATGGTCTGCTCTTGTATCAAGAAGCCACGGATCATTATCGCCTTTCCCGCCGCTCTTTTCCCACTGCCCACCGATCCCTCACCAACGCTCAGAAGCGCCTATGGCGACACCTTCAGACCAGCTCCCTCGCCCGTCAATCCCTCCTCCACCATACCTACTCCTCTGAGTTCACTGCGCCCAACTGTCGCCTCTGTGACTCCCAGGACGCACTAAGCCACGGCACGTGAGCCTGTGCTCTTAGCCCATTCCACCCCATCTCCAGCGTCGAGCAGTGGGAGGACGCGCTCGGCTGCTCTCAACCGGGGACGCAGCTACTTCTGGTTGATCAAGCCGGCACTGCCGCCGCCAGCCTTCGGCCGGCAGCCACCACGTGTTTCCACTGAACTTGCTTGCAAAATAAAGGGATTTCTCCCTCTTTCTCTTCCTCTTCGTCGGAGACCCGGCTGTTGCACCTGACATGGATTTCCTAACTTTCTCCTGAAAGCCCTCCACGAGTGGCCGGTCGGGATTGTTTCGTCAGTTGACTTAAACATATTTTACAAGGTGGACCTTGTAGCACCTGCTCGAAACGGCGGCTACCGGGTTCGCAAACTCGGTGTCTTCAGCGCTAGCTGTTCGGTGCTGCCTACTTCCGGCGCGAGCGTACGTGAATTGGGAAGTAGAACAGCATGCGAGAGATCACGCCAAAAGCGCTGGGCAGAGTCTTCTAGAAGGACAAGTTAGGTGATGCCCGGTGCCCATCCCGAGGCGCACGCTCACGTGCACTCGGTAATTTCTTTTCTTTTTTGAGTGTCCCCCATGTGGCATAACCACGCGCAAGACTGGATAATACCGGGCGCTCCTCACGTGATTCACGCTCACTTGCGCTTGTATTTTGCGCGCTCTATATTTTCTGTTTTGTGAGTCTCTGATGTGGCGGAAGCCCACAAAAGCCTGTATGAAGCCGTGCTCTCTTCACGAAATGCACGCTTACGAGCACGCGGAATTTTGTTGGTGCTTTTTCTCTTCCTACCAAGAGCTAAATAAACAGCCCTGCAGTGAAAAGATCCGACATTTTAGTAAAAAATGTCCACAATGTTTTCTGGTAAAAAAAAATGCTTTGCCTTGTTTTGAACGCAATTCAAGCAACCCCTTGCCGAACATACGGGCTCGAGGGCAGGCGAAATACACTGTTTGAAAAGGGCACCGCTGAATTAACAAATTACCACACCTTCCAGGTTGGCAGTTACGTTAGTATTTTATAACTTCAGGGCATTTATGATTCGTTGTAGTTAATTTTAGTCCTCAGCTTTACTATCCCACTTCTGGACCATCGCAATTATAACACAACTTTGGAAAGCTCATTGTCCTTGAAATTGTTCCGTGTGAGTGTTAAATTTTTGTAACTGTGCACCACTGTTCAGCTTGATTTCAATATTAAACTATTTTGCGACACAAACTGAAGTGGTCACTTATTAAAGAGGTGAAGCAAACATTTTATGGTAAGTGATCTCAAGAAGGCATGCAATCCCTTCATTGGGCTTAGTTATTTCACATGGCTTAGTAAAGATCTATGCTGCCAAAAAAATAGGAGTGTCTATGTGTGTGTCGCCAAAGTCTGACTCCTATCGTTATTTTCCGCCTTAATAGTCAGTAGAAAAGTACTACATACTTAAGCATCATACACGTGTGTTTCACAAATTCTAAAACCAAAAGGAGCCGATAATGAAGCTAGCGCACTTCCCTGAAAAAAAAAACCGTGTGCTGCAGTCGGGATCGTTCGCGAGGATGAATAAGCTGATTGGATACGAAATGGATCTTAGTGGTATTGGTTCATGAAGTAAGACGTTAGCTTTATGCGTTATATTTTCAATGTAAACTTATACACTCGTAATGTCTTGAGATATCAATCATACAACCGGCGTGCTTTTGATTCTGTTGTTTGAATTTTGCGCCATTTGCTAATGTTGGGCAACTTGAATTAGCAATGCAAGATTTAGGCAGATAAATCAGCTTTACTTTATTTTGTCAGAAAAATGTTTTACAAAGGACAAAATTTATTTAAGGCTGAAGGTTTGTGGCCACCAATGTTCTTTCATTTGTATCAGAGCCATGAGCGCCATTTTCTCCATTAAACCCGCAACGTCGGAAGTGGGGCATGAATTCATCCCGTTAAGATTAAAACTACATAAAATACACAAAATGTGTACTAACGCTACAAATTGGACCGTTGAAAAGTTCGTTTTTCATATGTTGTTCTGAGTCCGCAAAATAACGACGGTGCCATAAAGCTAGATCATATGAGCCATTCCAACCCACTGGTCATGACCTTCAGCGTGCAAAAAGTGAAACTGCCAAACGCGTGCTGCGCTGTTCAGTTGAAACGTGTAATAGGATTAGAGCCTTAAATTTTACTCAAATGCCCATGGTTACTGATGTGAATGAATGAAGACTGTGTGCAGCCGTGTGAATTGTGTTGTGAACTCAATTCGTCTGGAAGAGCTGAACGAGTCGAAAGCGCTACGACCGTTTCACCGATGATACGCTTTTTGGACCATTGCCGTTGCGACCTTGTTTATCGCCTTCCCCTCGTGAGTATTGTGCATCTCAACGTCATTACTAATGAAATATCACGCGTTATTAATTTTTCCAGCATATCTGTGAAAAGGCATATAGGTTGTACTTTGTTGGTGGCGTTGTGTGAAACGTGCCTTCCAAACAAAGCGGTGGCACTACAGACGGGACGGAATAATAAGTAGATAAACACTTGCGCTTTGTTTCTTTAGTAGAGAGTTTCAGTGCAGCGTTTGTTGCCTTTGCGTACGCTAAACGCTAAACTTTTGCGTCCCGCTAGGTAAACACCGTGAGGAGAGTTTTAGTAGAGCTTCTCATCAGTTTTCCGCAGCGACACGATAATCCATACTGCGCCATCTCTCGAATGTTTTGCGAAATGACGCGCCGGCTGATCTGCTAGCGTAGTGCCGGAGTGCTTGGACAATTTACGACTATTCAAACAAGTGCAAACGAACGCTTTCCCGTTCGTGTTGAATGCAACACGGGCACTGCAAGACATAAATATTCTCTTACCTGAGTACTTTCCATAAAGAAAGCGTTCAAGACCGGCGGAATTTCTTTCGTGCAATTTCACAGAACGCCCTGAAACGAATGCCGGGGTTTGACGCTTACATTTTCTTCAACTTCGAAACAATCCAGAGTTGCGTATCGAACGAACACAACGTCACGGCATGGGTTGCAAGTGCGAACCGCGATTGACCTCCGATCAGTTGCCTCCTACTGCCTTTCGCAAATTCGGCACTCATCTCGCGGGAGCCGAGAACGCTTTTGCCACGCACAATGCACATACCTGATGCGAAGTAGAGTCTTACGTCGCTCGAGAAAATTAATCCGGAGCATGGGAAGGACTGTCTACCGCATAAGCACAACGTCGTATCTCATCGCAAACGCGCCCACAACACACACACACCCACACACACACACACACACACACACACACACACACACACACACACACACACACACACACGCACAAACCGCTTCGGTTGCTGGCCTGGCTACAAAGCTTTGTTTGGACAGTCAGCGATGTCACAAAAATACAGAGCTGCGCGAGGCTGATGTGCTAAGCACTCGACGTATTTAAAAACATAGGAGAGAGGAACTTTGTCCATCGGAAGCAAATTACGGTCGACATAAAAGCGGAACCGTGGATGCTTGTCGCGCTACTTGCCGCCTAGTTGGAAACGCAAGCGACCTTACGTGCGCACGTTATTTCGCTGAAATCGCGTCCGGTCGTCTTCAGTCCGCTAAACGCAGAAGCGGCTTCACGTACAGCGCATAAGCAGTGAGAATGACGCATAGAAATGGTGTTCGCTAACTTTTTATGTTCGGTTGCGTACGTTATTTTAAAGCTATCTAGTTTCCGCCCCGTCCGCTCTGTTGGCGTCCGCCTTCTCTTGAACCAACCAGCCGAAGTTCAAACTCTTGTGAAGGCTCCCTCAACTAAAACGGTTATTGGCGACGCGATCAGCAATGAATTGACAGCGCACGTAGACGAGGACATAAGAAGAGAGGATAGGTCAAAGTGCTGAAATATAACTGAGTTTTATTCAGACAAGAAAGACATAAACCAGGACACATTCGATAGGAATGGCAACACCACCTGACGTAAAAATCATTTCGCGCAATGCCAGCTACACCCCTTGCTCCTACTGGCTCCGCAATGATGATTTGTTACACTGGCCTAACTGTGTGGATATTGTGTTCACATTCTTTAGCGCAGCCTCGTTTCCCACTCGGGCGTGAAGGCACAACGCCTTAGAAGTGTTTTCGGGATTTGTTTGTTTTCGCAGTATAGAAGGCGCCTTTTGTACAGTAATTAAAAAAAAAGAACGAGAGATGGTTCGCCAAAACGGGCAAACCCAGATGTGCGGCAGTAATGTAATGAACACGAGTGGCAGGCATTTCCATTTTTACATCCTGTGTGTATATATTTCTCAGATTTGGCCGGAGTAACTGTAAATGACAAAACCTGTGCGATGGTACTCAGCACGCAAAGAAAAGGAAGCGACCAACCACTAAGCGCGCAATGGAACGAAAGATGATAGGTATAACATTAACGATAAGAGGGCGGAGTAGATCACGGAACGAACGCGTATAAAGGACATATTAGTAGAAATTCAGAAGAAATGGACGTGGGTAGGAATGTAATGCGAAGGACCGATAACCGTTGCTCATTAAGGGTCCCTAGATCCCTAGAGAAGGCAAGCGTGGCAGGGGCGGCAGAAATTAATTTAAATGGGCAGATGAGATCAAGAAGTTTGCCGGGGTAAATTGATTGCAGTTAGCCCAGGACCGGGGTAATCGACGATCTATGGGAGTGGCCTTTGCCCTGCAGTGGGCGTACATTGGCTGGTGATGATGATTACTCACTTTCAGTCCTTCACCATTTTAGGCAAAAGCAGCCTAAAGGAATGCAGTTGTGACAGTTCTGTTTTTAGCATACCGTTATGCTGAATATATTAACCTTGCTTTCCCGCAAGTTGGTGTCTCTTGTATGTCAAGCGCTGAACTGCAAACGCAACACCAAACTCGGAACTAGACTGACTGCCAACTTTTACTTGCGGAAGACCTACCCCGAATAGCATGCTATACAGTCAAGTCTGTAATGAATGGGCCGAGGATTGGCGTGAAAGGCACCAGTCAGAGGCCAGTGCATGCGCGAGTAAACGTTGCTTTATGCATGACACGAGGGAAGCAGAAGTTAGGGCACGAAAGCAAGTACGCGAGACGAAAGATATCACCGTTAAAAAAGGCAAGAGGCTAACGGAAATGTCCGCAATAAAGAAAGCAAACGTCCTAGGGGGTTTTGTCGCAGCCCCTCGAGGTGTTGAAGTCCCGATGCGTGCGGAGTCGACGAGGACATAACGGCGAGGCTGGCTCGATGACCGGCTCTTAGCCCCATCGTAACCAGGCGCGTGACGTCGGGCAGGCATCGTAGACCTTTCCGAAGAGTCACGGCTCGAGGGCGCAGCAGCGGGTGTGAGCGGAGGGTTCCACCTCCAGGTGAATCCGGACCCGCGCTCTCTTGCCCAGCGCGTCACCAGCTCCAGGCACGGCCAGACCACGGGTTGTCGGGATCAGCGGCGGACGGCTCTCGGGAACAGCAGCGGTCGCGCTCCGGGTCTTCCCCGAAACGATCACAGGGCCGCGCTCTCAAGCCCAGTGCGTCACAGGCATCCCCTGATCACCGGCCTGGTTCGATGTTTCTGCACGCACTCGTTGCAACTGCGCGCCCGGTCTCCTCTTCCTCTTCGTCCACGGGCACATCATCACAATGACCTCGGGTCTGTTGTTGGGGAGCAACAAGTATTCCCCGAGTTAAAAAGGGAGGGTGGAGTTGGAACATGTTCGCTGTACCGGTGGAAAAGTTCTTGCGCACAGTCCACAAGAGCAAAGTCAGTCCTACCGGCACACTTCACCGCACAGCACACGCACAAAAGGTATTGAAAAATACCCTAAAACAAATGTGAGACCACAATTACGCGTTACAAAAACTGAGGACCACACACTATGTACAAAAGAGAGGGGGATTAAACTCCACTCGAGGATTAAACTCCACTCGTGTAGTCAGCCCCTGCATTGTCGATGCCCTTGTATTCGCCAGAGGTTTCGTGCGGGCGACCCTCTGACTGGCTATCGATGACTCTGGTGCAGCCGATCGCTTCATCATTGCGCCGATGGTGTCGCTTGTGGTCGGGTCGCTGCCCTTGAGGCGATGAAGCATTGGGTTCTGCTGGGACGGTCTTGCCTTCTTTTTTGACTGCTCTGCGGAAGTTCGGATTTCGGGCCGCATTTACGTCTTTCAGGCTCGTCGACCGGTAGCCGGGCAAGCTTTCGTGAAACGGCGGCGACTCAGTGAATGCTGTGTTCAACGCGCGTTGGCATCCTGGTCGTTGATCCCTCGACTTGCTGCTAAGTGCCGCGTTGCACATGCGCGATGGCGTTTCGCTCTTGAACGCTTCTGGCTCTGAAAGTTTGTCTTGGGTGCAGCAAGTTGGCATGCCTCCTGCTAGTGCCCAAGATCCTGTGTTTATTTTCTGTACATTATGCCGACAGGTTCGGCACGTTCTGACAAACTGTCGCACGTCTCGACGCACGTCTGGCCAGAAATACTCCTGCAAAACGCGATTCGTCGTCCTTCGTACACCTTGATTCCCCGCCATGATGCTCTCATGGGCCACTCGAAGGATCGGCTCCAGCAGCTTCTTGGGGACAACGACTTGTTTAAACGCTCTGCCCGTGAAAAGCTTGTAATGACGGTACAAGACGTTATTTGATTTGACATAAGAATATTTCTGTCCTTTTCTGGAAACGAAATCCTTTCCTAACTTGCGAAAAGAACGTCGGAGAGTTGGGTCCCCTTGTTGTTCCCTGGCAAGCGTTTCGGATACCTTTAAAGGTGAAGCCTTCGCCGAACTTGACTTGGCGACAGCAGACACCCACACGTCTGAGTGTATTTTTGTGGCATTTGTGGTGAGGTCTGCGTTCGGGGTATCGCTGTTTTTGGGCTGCACGTTGTGGGATTGTACAATTGACACACTAGTGATTTCCCACCCCGCAGCCATCCGCGCTCAGCAAACATGCCTTGCGAGCACCGGCTGCGGACGGGTGCGTTGTTTGCGGAGACAGACAAAGGCGGGAGGCGGCGAGGGCAAAACATCAATGGCAGCATTTATTGCAAAGTGCAAGTCAAATACACTGAATACAGACTGATCAGTAGGCCATAACGGTAACACTGGGAGCGAGGCATTAATCAACACTAGAGATCGAGATGGTTCGGCTCACCCATGGCATACTGGAGTAGCGGAGCGCTGCGCTTGCGAGCGCGATTGCAGTCTCCCAGCTCGACCGGACGAGTCCTTTGTGGCGCGTTCGGAGTTCCCCAGGTAAGGACAAGCGCGCCGAAACGTCCGCGCGCTACCGGATCCCCAAGACACGAGAGCGTCTCCTCGTCATGCTACGTCCCACCAGACTTCGCCTTACGGTGTCGCTAGTATCGAGGAAGAACTGGTTCTCGGGTAAGGCAGAGGGAAAAAGGGTCAACGCTACCACCAGGGCGACAACCAAACCGTCCGGTCGCTGGCGCCCTTCCTTATCGTTCCTGTCGCGTGAGCGAGGCGCGTTGGGAAGCTAGCCAGAAAGGGGTTCGCGTGAAAGTCACGATCCCCACATTCCTCCCTCCGAAATTTCTTGCGTACGCCGGTGAGAGCTGACTACAGGACTAGAGGCAACGAAAAGTTCGGTCGTGGATTAAATCGTTAGTCACTGCATCGTGTTGCCTACGCCGGCTTTCACTCGTCCAATGCCACCGCTGGTAGTGTACCAGCATGCCCGGTCGTCGCCCGCTGATGTCTGCAGGCAGGTAGCTCCGGGAAGAATCGCACCAGCCAATCCAAGCAAGCGTTGCTCTAGTGGCGGCACATCCGTGATGGCCCGTGGCCGCCGAGCGACCAGAGACTGCCGACTCTCTCAGCCAGGCTGGTGGCGGCATGCCGCAGCGCACCGCTTCAGCAGGCTCGGCAGCTCGCCCGGAACAGTAGACACCAGCATAAACACGCTCCGTCATGTGGTCCAAGCCGGGGCTTAGCTGCACAAAAAAACTCCCCGCACCTTCTAAGTACGGCACAAAAAATAGCTCTCCGATCGCACCGCCTTTGTGGCGCGATCCTAACGAACACTGCCGAGTTGTCAGCATTGCCATCGCTCTGTTAATGTGAACAAAGCCCAATAAATAGTCCAAACCCTACAATGTATAGGGCAGGACAAACAGGCTGCAGTAGCCCTTTAATCCCCTTCATCACGTGGTTCGATGTCGAATATCACAATTGACATGGCATCGGCATAACTACCTGCTTGTTAACGTCAACAAAGCACGCCAAAGTGTCCTAAAACTGCAGCGTGCAGGGTAGGGACAATATCAACTCGATTGCATCAACAACGTGACACAATCTGACGGTTCAACTGCTAAGTTTGTCAGCAATGCAACCGCTCTGGAAATGTAAACAAAGCTAGAAACTACTCTAACCCTATACGGTACAGGGTACAAAAAACACACACGATCGCATCGAGCGCCCGGCGCGATGCTTAACCACACAAATGCGAAAGTAGTATTTGCTCGCATCAGTAACACTTCGTTCATACACATGAACGCGGAAACAGTACTTGCTCCCAACGACAGCCCTATGTTCACACACATGAACGCCGCTTGCGTCAAAAATGGTGAAATACGTTTCGACACACTGGCGCTTAGTTTACGTGAACAGAGCTTGGTCTCTCGAGCCGAACAAGAGGGCTCCCGCGACGTTACAATCAGCGGGCGCAAAGTTTGCCTCGCGTAATCCTCCCCGTAAGTGGAAGAGGGATGAGGCCCCCCTTCAGTCCCGTCGCCCGCGTGGCGCGACAACAAAAACTGCTATGCTGCGGAAAGCAGTTTTTCATGCAGCGAGGGGACAAAGCAACAGTCTTTCCTGAGGCGGGAGAGATTCCTTTCTCTCGCGCGAGGAGATCAACAAAAGAGGGGGAGCGCTCCATGCGCCCTCGCATTGTTCCCAAGGTGGTGCCTTCGTCTGGGAGGACCGGCTGCGAAAGCCTTCCGGTCACTCACTTTGCCAAACGACCCGCATCCAACAACACACCAAAATAACACAGACCAAACGAAAGAAACCCTGAACGTGCCCGTACGTGCAGCCGTGAGGAGACATCTGCTTTGTTAGGGTCCTACTCGCTCGCTGCAACACAAGCAGCTTATGAGCGAACGGCGCCTACCGCATTCAGCGGTATCGGAGCGCCCGTGCCAGGCTGCAATACCAGCTAGCCTTTTGCGGCACACGTGGCCCGGCCACATGGCTCCCAGAGCCTCGACTCCCGGAGTCGACAAAACGAAAGAAAACTCGGACCCAAATTGCACCTTCCGTACACACTCACTTCAGGCTGACACAACGGCGCGGGCTCCCGGCCTCGCGTGGATGCAAACTCGGAAACCCTAGTTTCCATAAACAACAACGTCCCGACAAAAAGTCGGAGACCACGTGTTAACTGGCAGCGATGTCCTCCCATATACACGATTGCTGCAAACTCGGCGCTTAACAATCTAAAAGCGCCGCAGCAATAAATAATTCGCCTCACTCTCAGGAAAGTCCGCCTCTGCTAATAATTTGCTCCAATCAGTTAGCCTAAAGTCTGTTGTCTGTGCTCGGATCGTCCGACGCCAGAACAAAGGATGCTGCCGTGCCTCCTGCTCGTCTCCGCAAACAAGGCCTCACGTTGGGGCGCCAGATGTGGGATTCTACATTTCACACACTAGTGATTTCCCACCCCGCAGCCATCCGCGCTCAGCAAACATGCCTTGCGAGCGCCGGCTGCAGACGGGTCCGTTGTTTGCGGAGACAGACAAAGGCGGGAGGTGGCGAAGGCAAAACATCAATGGCAGCATTTATTGCAAAGTGCAAATCAAATACACTGCATACAGACTGATCGTAGGCCATAACAGTAACACTGGGAGCGAGGCATTAAACAGCGCTAGAGATCGAGATGGTTCGGCTCACCCATGGCATACCGGAGTAGCGGAGCGCTGCGCTTGCGAGCGCGATCGCAGTCTCCCAGCTCGCCCGGACGCGTCCTTTGTGGCGCGTTCGGAGTTCCCCAGGTCAGGCCAAGCGCGCCGAAACGTCCGTGCGCTACCGGATCCCCAAGACAAGAGAGCGTCCCCTGGTCATGCTACGTCCCACCAGACTTCGCCTTACGGTGGCGCTAGTATCGAGGAAGAACTGGTTCTCGGGCAAGGCAGAGGGGAAAAGGGTCAACGCTTCCACCAGGGCGACAACCAAACCGTCCGGTCGCTGGCGACTTCCCGTATCGTTCCCGTCGCGTGAGCGAGGCGCGTTGGGAAGCTAGCCAGAAAGGGGTTCGCATGAAAATCGCGATCCCCACAACGTCGGGATCTTGCATGTGGGGTTCCCTCACACCAGGAATGTTCCCAAGCACGATCCACGCAAGCGGCGATAACCTCGCCCACAAAGTACGGGGTTTGCACGCAGACTTTGGCTTCGGGGAACTTCTTGACTGTTCCGTCCAAGAACAGTACTTGGGTAGCTCTTCCCGTTAGCTGGTTTTCTGCGACCAAGTCTCGCCGGACAAGAACAGTATTGCTCCCAGTGTCCCTCAAAATGGTGACGGGCTTTTGGAATAGTCTTCCTTTAACTACCGGCATTCCTTTCCCCAGGCAAAAATGCTGTTTTACAATGGCACAACAATACTTGAAACTAGAATTATCCTCGCACTCGTCGTGGTCGATGCTCTGTTGTTGAGCTTCCTGGAGTTCATTGAGGGCACAAGCAGCAACCTGCTTTGTTTCACTCCCTCTCTTCCTGCAGTGCTCAGTGTTATGCCCGAGGCGACCACAGGTAGCGCATCTCTCCGGTTCTTGCAAAGAGTTGTTACGGCATTCTTAGGCACGATGGCATGGGCGATTGCACAAAAAGCATTTTATTGGCGCTTGCGTCTGTGAGTCGGTTGCGACGTTATCTGTATCGCGGTCGTCTTCAGACACCTTCCCAAGGTTCGAGAGGTTTTGGGCCTCTAGGAAACGATCTGTAACCTCGGCCAGGTCATTCAGAGTTTTACACTCTCGCTTCTTCAGGAAGATGACGAGCTTGGGATGGGAGCAGCGGATGAATTTTTCTCCGATCATTTGATCACGAAGGGCCTCGAATGTTTTAGGGGCGAAGCTCCTAAATCCATGGGTCTGTCCATTCCTTGTGTCTCGGGGTACGTGACCGCCGCAAGCTTTCGGAAATGTCGCAAAGTGGGCCGCGTTGCACGCGCAAGAACTGGCTGCAACCGGCAGCGCAAACTCGGCACCGGGAGTGCGAGCTTGTCTGTGTTCGCCAACGGAGGCGCGAGCGCACGTGCACTGCGAGGGAGGGGATCACGCAAGAGATCACGCCACGAACGCAGCCAGTCGTTCTCGGAGATCAAACGAGACGCAAGGACCTTTGCTCGTTTCCTCTCGTCTTGTTCGGGCACAAGTTCGGCCTAAATAAAAGTTCTTTCTTTACTGTTGTGTCCCATTCTACGTGACAAATTGTGGTGGAGGTGCGGGGTAGTCCTCGATGGCGCGGGGTCTTTCACCAGGTCTGGGCCTGGGAGCGTTGACTCCGAAAAAATAAAAGTTGATTTGTACATTGTATGCACACAGCATTACGTCTTTCTTAATGATGTAATGGGCAAAGTTTCACGGGAGAGTTACGGTTACCGATGATCTCCCCCTCTCGAGCTTCGCCCCACTTATCATTCATTCCGTGGATATGGCGTAATTTTTTTTGCACATTCGCCATCTCGATCCAGTGATCAAAATAACCCGTAAGCCTTGCCGCTAGTTGTTTCCCGGTTTGTCCATCCTCAGCCCTCGCCTTCCAGAACTTTTCTTGGTAACCTTGGGCTGTGAACCGAAACCGCTGCAGTTACGCCCGTTTGACGTTGACGTAATCAAGGGACTCTTCGGCGGTCATACGCCCTACGATCGTAAGAGCCTCCCCGCTTAAGCACATGCTTACAGCTAGGGCCCATTTCTCCTGAGGCCACTGCGCCACGTCGGGCAGGCATCGTGGACCTTTCCGAAGAGTCACGGCTCGAGGGCGCAGCAGCGGGTGTGAGCGGTGGGTTCCACCTCCAGGTGAATCCGGAGCCGCGCTCTCTCGCCCAGCGCGTCACCAGCTCCAGGCACGGCCAGGCCACGGGTTGTCGGGATCAGCGGCGGACAGCTCTCGGGAACAGCAGCGGTCGCGCTCCGGGTTTTCCCCGAATCGATCACAGGGCCGCGCTCTCAAGCCCAGTGCGTCACAGGCGTCCCCTGATCACCGGCCTGGTTCGATTTTTCTGCACGCACTCGTTGCAGCTGCGCGCCCGGTCTCCTTTTCCTCTTCGTCCACGGGCACTTCATCGCAAAGTCATCACACCTATTGCAACAAACAAACCCTGGTGTATGCCGTGAAATTGAGCCAGTATCAATTGCAGATTGTGTGTATCATGTTTAAATTCACATGCATCTTGTTTGCATCCTGATTATTCCGTCTACCAGTTATGTTTGTTGCCTAATTGGCACCCAAGCTCTTATATTGCATGTGCTTCATTGCGGAGACAAAGATTTCTTAACTTGTTTTCTCCATGTAGCTCGTGCTGCAAGCCAATGCCGTCTCATGCGCCACTCTGCACTGCATAGTAGGAATTGTGCGGAAGGTGTTTTAATGTGTCCTTTTTAATGGTGCATTGATGCAAAGTTTAATTGCAAAAATATTCAGGTTGGCTGGGATCAGGGTATACTAGCTGCAGAAGTAGCGAAAGTGAGTGGGGGGATCTATAATTTCGGTTTCTTTCCCGCCCGGTTTTAAGCAATGCCGCCGCCACCACCGTAACTGTCACATGGCCGTTGTTTAAATGCAGAGGCCACTGAAAGAACATAGGTAAAATTCACTTATTTATGAAAGCCAGCATAAACAACAGAGTACAGTCGAATTATAACCTAGGCAATTCGAATACAGTGGTCACTGGAAATTTCACAAACGTTGTAATTAGGGGAAGGCTATGTTTGAATATGATTGTGCAGTAAACATTTCTTGCACTACTTTGATGCTCCCTGCTGTACACCGTATACTTCAACTAAAAATGTAGGCCTAACAGGACAAGCGAACAGGACAAGAGGATGAGTTTTTCAGTTACGTGCTTTTTGAAGGTTTAGTTACGCATATATACAAACTACTTCAACTCGTCATTCTCCTGAAAGATGTATTCGTCCATGGCAGGGACACTGCCCGGGTTTGTGCATGTTTCCTTTTGCCACATTTCGTGGACACGGCTTCATCCATGTATATACTGTAATTCAATCAACCAAGCGGTTTGGATACACACAGAAAAATATTTTGCAAGTTCAGATGAGACCTGTAGCTGGGTTAAAATGTCCTCAGAGTCCCCATTAACGAAATATAGTTCGAATAAATAGTGGTACCTCACATTAGCCATCATAGTTTTAGATGCGACTGCATCTCATTCACTCGCCTTGTCCCTCCATACGGCGTTGTCCGTCCACACTCCTCCCACACCCACACCCCTGCACTATAAAAAAAGCAATAGCTAGCGGCGCCAGGTTTCGATCCCACGACCCTGTGGGCGGAACGCCACAAAACCGAGACAGAATCAAATGCTACGAACTCGCCTTATATCCTTGACTAATTCAAACTACGTCAAGAAGCTACTAGTACAACGCATGATGGGGCAATGAATAACACTTGCAATAAAAGAAAAGAAGCTCCCACTTACAGCAACAATGATGGAGGAAAGGTCGTTGCGACAGCGAAGCCCCAAGCATACCACTTAAAGAGATTGACCAAGACTGGCCAATAAAACATAATAATAATCATAAAACATAATAATCATACGCATTCCCGACACGTTTCACGCGATTTCGAATCACTCCAATGGAAACACCAAGCTAACACCACGATGCGTCGCATCAACACAGGGTTCCCCTCGCGGGGAGGTGGGCGCAATTTTAAGTGCAATGCACTTCTTAAGCGACCCTGAACCTGCGTCCACCGGCGGTGGTGGTGGTGGCCCGAAAAATGGCGCATACCCACTTAGGGGGATTGGCCAAGAAGAGTAATATGTCCGCGCACGTGGAGATGGGCGCGCGCAGCCGGGCCGCTGACATGGCCCATACCCACGTGGGGGATTGACCAGGAATCTCTTCGTCTTCCTTGACAACGGGGGGAGATGGGCGCGCGCTGCCTGGCAGCTGACATGGCACATACCCAAGTGGGGGATTGGCCAAGAATCGGGAGTGAGAAGGGCTAATGCACCTGCTTAAAGGAGTACTGACACGAAATTTCAAAGCTGGACAACACAAATAGGTGTCTGTGAATAAATGCATCTTTCTTTCTTTGTAGTTGTGTGTGTGTGTGTGATCTCTCTTTCGCGAACATTACCGAACCGCGCAAATTCAACTCGTGCATTCGCACTTCCACATTCTTCCCCTCGGGGAAATGCGGGGAATATTTAAGGTTGTCTCTGTCGTTCCAGTGCTGACATTATATCGTATCCGCTTCACTCTGTTCCTGTCCCTTAACGTTACACCTATCACCCAGTGTTCTAGTGCCTGGTAAGTCGTCATTAACTTTGGTTAGACCCTTTTAGTGAGCATGGAAGTTTCTGCCCAGTAGGTGAGTACCGGTAAGATGCAGCTGTCATACACTGTCTTTGCAGGGACAATGGTAGGGGGCCATTCTGTAATATACTAGTCTTAAAAGCTGCATTAACAACACAAATTTTCCTGTACCCATGTCTAGATTGAAGAAGTGGCCTGCAAGGGAGGTGCTACTGCACCAGTCTGCGCAAGGCGCCTGCTCAAGCTACTGTTGACGGTCAACTTGGCGCAGGAGTTCTCCTGGTTTGGGAACAAGAGAAGCACGCTTTTTTCCACCTGCCAGTGGTATCCTGCATTATGTGTAACTACATAACTTCCTGTTATTAGGTATCAAATTCTTTCACCAGACAATGTATAGGGCCCAGATTTTTATAGTCAGTAAAATCCTGCGCAAATATCAGTTTTGTCGATATACTGCGGCTTATTACTTTTTATAGCTAGAAGAGCTACTAAATTTTTTTCAGCCTTTGGACCATAAAATTTATACTCACTTTCCAACCAATCCCGTAAGCCGGTCTGCAACTACTTTGGAAGTTTCTGGAACCGCAATGAAGTACGCCAACTTTTCGAAAATCCTAACCAGAACTGATTATGGAGGCATGCACCACAGAACCAGCATTGAAAGATTTCCGTTCTTTCATGTGTTTTTATTTTGTGTTATTGTTCTTTGAGCGTATCACTTGGGGCGAATCACCTAGTAGTGTAAATCTATCTTTTTTTCACCCCTATTCTATCACTTCCATGTTCCCAGTTTTTTTGTTTGTTCCCAAATTATATCACTTTGTGTGAAATATTGAGATCGTGTAACTTTGTATTGTTTTCCTAACCAGAATTCAATGAGTTTTTTCATAGGTTTTTTGTTGTTTTATTGTGGTCCGGCCATTTCACTAAGTGTGAATCATTTCATCACGTAAATATCTACTGCTCTTGTAACCGCTGTACAGTCATTTCTGTATACGCACATTTTCTAGTGTTCACAATTATTTCCCTAGATGTTGGTTTGTTTAAAGAACCCTAAATTTGTATGGCACTCACAACTACAACTCAACACCACTTTGGTGTTTCTAAGGTGCTTTTTTTATTGTTTCCCAAACTTTTCACCAGATGTGAACTGTTTAGTTTCGTAAATTTGCTTTTTGTAACCACCATTCCATCATTTCTTGGTTTTCACACTTTTCTTGCATTGTTTTCCGCCCATTTCACGAATTGTGACATATTTCAAGTTGCATAGCTATCTTGTGCTTGTACGCTGGGTTTATGTGTTTGCTTTTTCTATTTTTTGACAACCTTTCTGCTGTGAGTGACTTATTTAAAGTCATGACTATTTGTACTACTGTTGTAATTATACAATGCATACCCTGTGGACCAGGGCAGATAGGATTTAAAATAAAGTGTTTGTGTTCCGAAAGCATATTACATAATTTGGAAGTCAATGTAAACTGTTTTGCCTGACCTCTTCTGTGTTTTATGCGTACTTTAAAATCTTTCTTACTACGCAGTTGCACTCACTTAAAGCTAGGTTGGCAAGATTGTCATTTTATATCGCTTAATTTTTAAATTGTTTCTGTGATAGTTTTGATTCTGTGATAGTTTATTTGCAGAAGGCCTGTACAGCTCTGCTGTGGTACAATTCGATGACGCTACTGTGGTGCCTTAGTGTTAAGGGCGTTGTGCTGATCAGGAGTGTTTTGCTGTTACACACTGCCACTTGTTTTTGATGCAGCATTTCTTGTTTAGAGCTGTGCTTCGTGTGCTTCTACAATTATGTGTGGTCAGCTTGGCACTTCACATAGGAAACTTCATACATTATGCAGCACTTCAAAAATGGAAACACGTTATTCTAGTAACCAGGTGCCAAGTAATAGCAAACAGTGCTGAATGGCTAGCAAGACATGTATTTGAAGTATAAATGCCCACAACACGTAGGCTACTTTGGAAAGGGGGCTGGCCTAACTCCCAAATCTTGTATAAAGAATGTAAATTTCAAGCATACAGGTTCATCTCAACAATATCATACTAACGTACACTAGTCATGAATATAACAAAATAATGCTTGTGCCAAAGCCAGACAAACAATGTAGAACCGCCATCTATATACGTCTTGCGTGCGTATCAACACAATATCCATAGGATGTACTTCTAAAGTAACGTCTTGTAAACAGCATAGAAAAGTACCATGAAGGTCTATTTTACGTTCTCCGTCGTATGAATAACGTATTCGGATGGGTTTTTTGCAGTTGTAGCAACGTTGAATATATGTAATTACGACCCCAACCATATGTTTCCTGCATATCTGCATTGCCGATTGTTGACGTCTCCAGGATATCTGCATGACGTAACGTGGTTTGCTGGGGATGCTTGTGCGGGATTTCTCTCATGTAGCAAACGTCGACTACGTCTCCAGCAAACCACATTACGTGCTGTAGATATCCCTAAGATGTCAGAAATCGACGACATTACAGATGTCTAGAAGACGTAAGTTTGCGGTCGAAATTACATATATTCAACATTGCTACAATTACCAAAAACCTATCCAAATCTTACATAAGATAACGTACAATGTACCTCGTACGGTACTTTTATATGCTGTTTATAGGATGTTACCTTGGTGGCTAAGCTTATGGATATTTTAGTGGTACGTATGCAAAACGTATATGTATGTCTATTCTACACGGTTTTGTTGTGTTTGGTACATATGTCCTTTTCTAGTATACATTAGTAGGATATTTCTGGGATGAACACTTATGCATTAAATATACATTTTTATACAATTTTGGGAGTTTGGCCAGCCCCTTTTGTTAGCATGCCTACATGTTGTGGGCACTTGTATTTCAAATACATGTTTTGGTAGCTATTACAGAGCACTGTTTGCTGTTACTTGGCACCTGGTTTCTAGAGTAATGTGTTCCCGTTTTTTAAGTTACGCATATTACATGAGGTCTCGTATGTTAAGGGCCAAGATGACTACAGGCTTTTGCAGAGGCAGACAAAGGACAGCTCCAAATCAGAAAGGTCACATAAAAAAATGGCGGCATTAAGTAACAGCACACCAGTCCTGATAAGCACAAGTGCATTTTGACACTAAGGAAACCACACTGGTGTCATCGCATTGGACCACACAGCACCGCTGTACAGGCCTTCTGCAAATAGGCTACCAGAAACGCCAAGTAAAAATTAAACTGATCAAAATTACTGTCTTGCAAAGCTAGCTGTAAATACGTGCAGCTGGGCAGAAAGAGAGCTTTCAAAGTACACACAAAATACAAAAGAGTTCAGGTGAAACAGTTTATATTGACTTCAGAATTATGTATTATGTTTTCGTCACGCAACCACTTAAATTTTGATGCCTATTTGCCCTGGCGCAAAGTGTACAGATTGTATAATAATAAGAATAGCAAAAATGTCCATGACTACAAATAAGTCACACACAGCAGAAAGATTGACAAAAATAGGAAATAAAACAAACATGTAAAAACACTGTAAAACAACAAGACAGTTATAAAGCTTGAGATATCTCACACTAAGTGAAATAGGTGAAAACAACGCAAGAAAAGTGTGGAACCAGGAATGATTGAATTGTGGTTACAAGAACACGGAAAATTTACGACTTTAAATATTTCACACCTAGTGAAAAGATTGGCGATCAATAAAACAAAAGCATCTTGTAAACACATAAGTGGTGTTGAGTGGTGGTTCCGAGCACCATAAGCTACTTTAAATGAACCCACATCTACAGAAATGGTTATGAACACTACAAAAGAAGGTGTATATACAGAAATTCCTGTACGGTGGTTACAAGAGCAGTAGAAATTTACGTGACAAAATGATTCAGACATAGTGAAAGGGCGGGACAAAAAACATTTTAAATACAAATAATTGAATGCTGGTTAAGAACTCGACACAAAGTTAGACTATTTCGACATTTCACACAATGTGATATGCTTTGGGAACAAAAGAAAAAAACGGGGAAACACAGAAATGATTGAGTAATAGTTAGAATAAGACATGTTTACACGACTACGTAATTCAAACCAAATGATACGATCAAAGAAAAAAACACAAAGTAAAAATGCATGAAAGCACAGAAAGAACTCAATGATGAGGAACAGTTTGCGTTCTTTTTTGCAGTGCCAGAAGCTGGCAAAATGGTTGCAGGCTGGAATGCCTGGAAAGTAAGAAAAGATTTTGTGGTCCGAAGGCTGAAAGAAATTTAATACCTCTTCTAGCATTTAAAACTCAGAAACCGCAGCTTGTCGACAATTGTGATATTTGCACAGGATGTGACTGGTAATAAAACTCGTGGCCCTATACATTATTAGGGGAAGGAAATTGATGTCTCTAATAACACGAAGATATGTTGTTACACACAATGCAAGATACCACACAGAGGTGAGAAAAAGCGTGCTTGCTTTTTCCTAACCCAGGAGAACTCCTGTGCCAAGTCGATCGTCAATGTAGCTTGAGCAGGCGCCTTGTGCACTGTTGCAGTAGCAGCTCCCTTGCAAGCCAGTTTTTCAATCTAGGCATGGGTACAGGAAAACCTGTATTGTTAGTACAGCTTTTAATTCTGGTTTAATAAAGAAGGGCAGCGTACCATTGTCGCTGAAAAAGAAACTGTATGACAGGTGCAGCTTACCAGTACTCACCTCTAGGGCAAAACCTTTGAGACTCACTAATAGGGTCTAACTTAAATTAAGGACGGCTCAGCATGCAATCGAACGGAATGTGGTAGGTGTAACATCAATGGACAGGAAGAGGGCGGAGTGGGTCAGGGAAAAAACATGTGTTAAGGACATATTAGCAGAAATTAAGAAGAAGAAATTGGGTTGAGCAGGGCATGTATTCTGAAGGGAAAAGAACCGCCGGTCATTAGGGTAACAGAGTGGATAACTAGAGAAGGAAATTGTGAGAGAAGGCAACAGAAAGTTAGATAATCAGATGAGATGAAGATGCTTGCGAGGATAAATTGGTCACTGTTAGCACAGGGCCCGGATAATTGGAGATTATTGGGAGAGGCCTTTGCCTAGCAGTGGGTGTAGATAGGCCCCTGATGATAATTAAGATACACAAATCAACGGTAATGCTCAGACGAGGTTACTACACTGCACACCAGGGACTTTCAGTGTGTAAAGAGATATAATACGAGCTTTTGTGAACAATGAATTACTTGCTGTAGGAATAAATGCCTTTGTATATTGTTTAATTAAGAGGTGGTAGCCTAAAATATACCGTAGTTTCTGTGGGCACCCACTGGTAGCGGCGCAGCTAAAGAGTCATTTGATTGATTAAAAGAAAAAAAAGAGAACCAGTCATCCGATACAGTGCAATGGCCCCGCTCATCAAACTACGCCACAAAAAAAAAGCGTGCTTTCATTCCCACGTATCACATCATGCCACATGACAACTGCAACCTTAGCACACACCTGAAAATAACGAGTCACTGTGCACACCAATTGTGTTTAATGGAACAATTTGCAGCCGCCCTTCTTTGTGCCAGAAAATGATGTAGGAAGCAAATAAAAGTTTAATGATTGTGCTCTGTAATACGGCTGATTGTGATTTCTGGAATTTGGAATGCAGATGCAATGTTCTTACGATCAGTAAAACTGATGTGGATGGTTCCAGTGGGCATTTGCATTAGATTGTTTTATCTGTTTTTTGTCAGATTATATTATTTGCGTATGACAACATGGTTTCATGCAGTGATCGGTAAAAAAATTTAAATTTTGTGGACTTAACTCCGTGAAGCTGCACCTAGACGTATGCTTCCTAAAGAAAAGGCCAATAAATTGATAGCATGATGAAACCATGAATGTGAATTGAAGTCTCATCACTTGGGCATTATTTTTTTCGACTCTTGTTCTGATACGGCTGACGCTATCAGGATCAAACCCCATTCTTCGGTTTTCAATGGGACACCTTAGGCACTAAGCCGCCATGGCAAGGTAAAAAACCTTAGGCATGTTGAGATAACCAACAAATAAAGACCGAATGCTTAGGCCTCACTAAATGAAGGCGTACATAACTGCAAATTAATGACGAGACAGGTATACCTACGCAACTACTGAGGTTGGTTCCCACCATTGCTGTTTCATTCCAAAGCTGAGACTTCACCTTTCCAAGACCGCCCACCCATATGAGTAAGCTTTGCAGCTATAAACTATGGAGCGTCGCATCACCTTGACAACCGCACTTTTCTGCCCACAATATGGTGATGTTTCTCACTGAAGCATACCTCAAGTCAAGTCTTGTTTCTTAAGCCAGCAAGTCCATCAAATATGCTTGAAAACTGCAGCCCATAGGTTATAAACAATTAGGTATGCTCCATCCTTATACATTTTTGTATTTTTGAAGACCAGCCCCTTTCTCCTGTTTAGCTGCTCCTATAGCGCAAGTGAAGCCCCCATCCCCTAAACAGATAAGTATAACAAAATGGTGGTACACACACTGTACTCGATCATCTGCCGTACGCTTTAAACATCAGAAATCTTTAATATGAAAGAATGATGGGAGTTCAGATGTAGAATCAAATGTGGTTATTTCGAACTTTACCTTTATTCAAACTGATGCATTAATCTTGCTAACATTACGTGCATTTATTTGGCAAGAATGCACTTTTTTCTAAGGAGCCCAAAAACATGAGTAATTCCAAAATACCTCCCGACAAAACATCCTATCAGCAAAAGAAAACTAACACAGTTCCGCCTTTATTTAAAAAATGCAGCCAGCACATGCCAGGCACCAGCTCCTGTGTTATCTGCCACCCTGTAGTGGCCATATTTTTGGACCCTGTGACACTGAGCAATGAAAATTTTGATGGCAGCAAAGAAAAAACTTCTTCCACCTTACTGAGTGCAGTCAGTGCACCTTCGAGCTAGCTTTCAAGCACTAAGAAACGTTTGCTGAGTCACAAAAAAGGAATTGAACACAAGGACGCATGACTTATCACTCAAGATCGCACTAGGCATAACTACTCTAACCTAACACTCAGGCAGGGTCACGTTTGAAGCCTGATGCAGAACAGCCCATTATGGTTCTATTTTATCCTTCAATTTTGACTTTAAATTTTAGGTTGGGACAGATACGTCATAAAAAACCACTCAATGATGTAGCAGCGTCATCAAAGCAACCAAAGAATAACACAAAAAGCAGGAGAAGCACCAAGGGCGAATCTGAAGTAATCGTAATGTAAGGGCTCATGTGAAAAGGAAAAGAAAACGGAAGAAAAAAGAGCAGGGTTTGCTCCTGAAACAAACCCCGACTTGCTCGGACCCTTGCCAGGGCCTAACAACACCTGAGAATGCGATCTTGGATAGAGACCCCTGGAAACGCTCCGTGAGCTTCAGACTTTGGAACGACAACCCGCTGGCCTACTGAGCAAAGACGCTTGAGCTTTGAACCCATGGCCGTTCTGGATCGCACCAGCGGCTATATGACCCGTGGCTTCTGTCGGCAATGTCTGTGCTCGCTACAACAAAGATTTAACCATATGAAGGATGTCCGCATTGGCCCTACTAAGGCAACCTTAAGAGTAACTATTATTGCCAATGTAATGTTCCGCTATTTATAAGAACTATATTTCGTGAATGGTGACTCTCTGAACCTCTTAGAACAGGATACAGGTCCCATCTGAACTTGTAAAATATTTGTCTGTGTCTATCCTAACTGCTTGGCTGATTGAAGTTACCATACAGACACTGATGAAGCCATGTCCACAAAATGTGGAAAAAGGAAGCATGCTGGAACATGGACAGGGTCATTGCCATGGAAGTACACATCCTTCAGAAGAATGGTGAGCTGGGCGAGTTGGTCATCATGCGTAACTAAACCTTCAAAAAGTACATCACTGATAAACTCGTCCTCTTGTCCTGTTAGGCCTACGTATTTAGGTGAAGTATACGTTTTATATCAGTACGCATCAAAGTAGTGCAAGAACTTTTTACTGCACAATCACATTCAAACAAAGTCTTCCCTTAATTTAAACTCTGTTAATGTCAAATTAACAGTAGCCACTGTATTCACATTGCCCAGGCTTGATTTTGATTTTGGTCAGTTGTTTAGCCAGGCTCTCATAAATTAAGTGAATTTTTCTTACGTTCTTTCAGTGGTCTTTACGTTTTCAAGCATACAGCGGCCATGCGGCAGCGGTGGCTTTGGCACTGCTTAAAAACCCGTGGAATGAAACCAAAAAATTAGATCCCTCTTCCTCACTTTGGCTACTACTACACCTACTATACCCTCATCCTAAGCAAGTGGAATATTTTTTTGCAATTTGCATCTATGCAATCTTGCAGAGCAGTACCTAATTCCCCGTCAAGTGCGTAGCCTAAGAAGTGACCACCCCAGAAAATATCTAGTCCCTCAATGTCGTGTGAACACATATGCATACTCGTTTTTATCTAGAACAATAAAAGACTGGAATGTATTACCGGATGATATACGTGATTGTCAAACTGCAAAACATTTTGAACGCAATGTTATAAAATATTTTCAAAGTGAATCTTCGGGAACGGTGATCGTTTTTTTTGCGTGGGTGCGCCTGTGTCCTGTTGTAAATTTGAATGTATTTGCTGTAACTTGACTCATGTACATTGTAGGATGTAATATTGTGAAGTGTATTTTGTTATGTATGTGATGTAACATGTAAGTTGTAGAATGTAGTATAGTGATGTATTCATTTTGTATCGGCTATGCATTTCTTTTTTACGCTTGACATGACGGTTGTTATGTCAGTTTTCTACCCCACCCCTGTAACGGCCCAATCGGCAATAGTACCTGGAAATAAAAAAATGAGGCCACATAAGAACACCTACTACATAATTCCTCGACTTCAGTGGAGGGTGTTGCATGATATTGCATTGGCTTGCACCAGGAGCTATATGGGGAAAACAAGTTAAAAATCTGTCTCAGTAATTCAGCAAATGCAAAATATAAGGACTTGGGTGCTTGGGTGGCATTTATGCAACAAACATGACTGGCATACGGAATAATCAGGATAGAAACAGGATGCAAGGGAATTAAAACATGATACCAGGAATCTGCATTAATTACGAGCTCAATTTCACGGCATGCAGCAGGTTTTGTTTGCTGCATACATGGGGTGACTTGACTTTATACATGCTATTCAGGATAGATCTTCCCCACTTAAACGTTGGCAGTGAGTCCTGTTGCGAGTTTGGTGCTACATTTGCACTAAGTGCTAGATATAAAAGAGACGCCAACTTGTAGGAAAAGAAGGTTGCTATATTATTTAGAACGGTGTGCTAAAAATACAAATGTTACAATTGCATTCATTCAAGCTCCTATGCTAAAACGGTAAGAGACTGAAAGTGAGTGCCATCGCACAAAATTTGGCATTATACGGTTTCTTTGCCAAATCGCAGAAGTATATAAACACAGGATTTAAAAATAGGAATTCCTGCAACTCGTGCTCATTACTTCACTGTCGCGCAAAATCCCCGTTGTGGTGAACATTTGATCGTTCTGTTTTTTTCTTGACTGTACAAAACACGCCTTCTATGCTGTGAACACAAACAATACCGAAGACACTTCTAAGGTTTTGATCCTTTACGCACGAGTGGGGAACGAGGCTACGCTAAAGAATATGGACAAAAAAATTTACACAGCTAGACCGCGACGTCAAATCAGCATCGCGTCGCGAGTAGGAACAATGGGTGTAGCTGGCAGTGCGCGAGATGTGTACGTTAGGTGGTGTTGCTATACCTATTGAATGTTGCCCGGTTTATCTTTCTCGTCTTAATAAAAGTCAATTGGAGTCCAGCGCTTTGTCCTATCTTTACTTCTTGTTACGTCCTCGTCTACGTGCGCTGTTAATAACTGACGGTCGCGTCGCCAACGACCGTTTTCGTTGAGGCACGCTTCACAAGAGTTTTAACTTAGGCTGGTAGGCACATACTTCGAGACAAGGCGCAAGCCAACGGAGAGGACGGGGTGGAAACTAAAGAAACAAAGCGCGAATGTTTATCTACTTATCGCTCCGTGCCGTCTGTAACGCTACCGCTTTCTTTCGAATGCACGTTTTAAACAACGCCAGCAACGGAGTAGAACGTGTACGCCTTTCACAGATACACTGACAAAACTAATGAAGCCTGATACGTAATTAGTAATGATGGAAAGATGCACAATACTCATGAGAGTAAGGCGATAAACAAGACGGCGACGACAACGGTATAAATAGTGTTGCATCCGGTGAAAACTGTCGGCGAACTGTTGCAGATGAATTGAGCTCACAACACAATTCACACGGCTGCACACAGCCTTTATTCATTCACTGTTGTAACAGTAGGCATTGGAGTAAAATTCAAAGCTCTCATCCTGTTACACATTCAAGCGGAACGGCGCAGAACACGCCTGAGAGTTGCACCTGTAAGGCTCTGAAGCAGAGCTCTTCGAAGTAGGCAGTTGCGAAACTCCGCCTAAAAACGGCCTGCACCTGGAGCATCCCTCCTCTGGATCGTGCTTACGGTGGCGCCAATGCGGCCTCCGCACGCACTATC
Organism: Haemaphysalis longicornis; assembly: GCF_048455015.1. Lineage (NCBI taxonomy): Eukaryota > Metazoa > Arthropoda > Arachnida > Ixodida > Ixodidae > Haemaphysalis > Haemaphysalis longicornis. Next base: position 11,273,362 of record NW_027526233.1, on the reverse strand, counting down.
CAAAAAACAAAATAACACTCAAACTTACAATTTTACCTTAAATTTTGTTTAAAATGTGCATGTTTTTTTATTTTTGTACTTCCTTGAGATATTCATTGCTTTCCAAACTTGTTTTTGTGGATAATGTTTGTGCGTCTGCGGAACTGCCTCAACGGGTTGGCGCTTGTCGGAACACCCATTACGACATAGTTCCCAACTGAAGTACGAAATTTGCAGTTAACGCTCGGCCTACATCACACTGTAAGCCAAAACTAATCCAGTAGCTGATCAAGTGGCTCTAAATATTAATTTCAAGCTTGCGTCCAGGCTTCGGAGCGAATTTTTAACGTTTTGTAGCGCCGGAAAGAGAGATGACGCGCAGCAGACGACACTGAGCAGGCGAAAACGCATTACATACGCAATTGTTTACTTCTCTTGGTTCTAATGCATATAAAACACTTGTGTGATTGAACACCTTCGACTTCTTCGGCACAAAAAATTTTTGTAAGCACCCAAATACCATTTTTCGGTCAGCTCGTCGAGCGGCGAACCACGGTGTATAGTTTATTCTGTCACCAACAGATGGCGCCACTGTAAAGCAACATCCAAAACAGTGGACCAATCGTGGGGCCACTTTTTGATGTATGTGGCCTATGGGAAGTTTCGCAACCATTACATCAAGTAACTCTGCTCCGAAGGTCTTGACCAGTAAATTGGATCATATTGCCGCGAACCATGTGCGGGTTTGTTTATTTATTATTTCTTTTTAATGCTCGGCCGCGCCCGGCTTTGTTATCTGTGTCCCATGCGAAGCGCGTCTTCCATTCCTTATTTTTATGCCGTACGGGCTATCTCATTCAGATAAGCAGACTCTTTCGCCCTAACCTGGCTAGCCCAGAATAATCTGTGATAATCAATGTTCTGGGTGTGAATCGACGGTTCCAGAAACAGTCGCGCCGAAAGATAAAAGCCTGCAGAGCAGACGCCGCGGCATTCGGTTCGACGACACTCGCCTGCGCGAGACGATCGCGAATATGCTGTCTATGTGCGTCGACGTTGAACATAAGACTTGGGACGAAGTCCTCCCGTATTTCACGTTTGGGTACAAAACAGTGACCCACGAGACTACGCCGATGATACTGTTCGAGCTTGTCTACGGAAGACGGCCGACTACGATCCTCGACGCCATGCTTCCGCATGTAGAAGACGACGATCTGCACGCCCACATCCAAGATAACCTTCAACGTTCGGAGGGGGCCCGCCAGCTCACTCGAGTTCATATAGCGGACCAGCAGCTGGTGGATGCCAGCTGCGAGAACCTCTGAGGCCGAGACGCCGAGTACCAACCGGGGGATCATGTGTGGGTTTGGACTCTCATCCTACGACGCGGACTCAGTGAGAAGCTTCAGGGACGGTATTTCGGACCCGACCAGATTCTACGCCGTGTTGGCCGATTAACTGACGAAGTGATCCCCAATGGTGATTCCGGCACATCACGACGACGCACGCGACCCGAAGTCGTCCACGTGGTTTGCTTCAAACCGTACGTCGCAAGGTGACGGACTCTTTTGTTGATTTGTTGTTGCTGTTTGTTCGGACTGTAGCTTTATTTTAGTTTCGGGTCGATGCACTCTTAGAGGGGGGGTAATGCCGCGAACCATCTACGGGTTTGTTTATTTATTGTTTGTTTTTAATTCCCGGCCACGCCCGGCTTTGTGTTCTGTGTACCATGCAAAGCGCGTGTTCCATTCTTTATTTTTATACCGCACGGGCTATCTCGTTCAGATAAGCAGACTGTTTTGCAGTAACATCGCTAGCCCAGAATATTCTTCTGTGATCTACAATGTTCTGGACGTGAATGTTCTACAATGTTCTGGAACTCCAGAAACACTCGGGACGAAAGATAAAAGCGTGCAGAGCAGACGCCGCGGCATTCGGTTAGACGACACTGGCCTGCGCAAGTCACTTTCTTGACCGCTGCTTCACCGCCTCTGTATTCTTTTTGAGTTGTTAGGGGAGCACAAGTTCACTCCAATAAACTTCTTTCTCCTGCAAGTCAACTGCGTCGTTCTTGGCTCCGTGACAATATGATGAGCATTTATAGAATTGTAGAATTGTCGCTTTTTGCGTCTAAAAACAACCTATCTAACAATAAACTTTTCAACTATTGAAAATATCGCGTTATTACACATTTTTTGTACTTTATATAGTGCTTATCTTAACAACGAGAGGCATTTATGCCCCATTTATACCACACCTTAGGAATAATGAAGCAGACAAAACTCTTGGCTCATACTAATAAAAGACCATTGTTGTCCGCGAACTTCGAGCCTGAAATAAAACCCGTTGTTTATAAAGAATTAAGAGCTATAAATAAAATAAGGGAGATGCTTTATTTTCCAAAATCTTGCAATGCAAAGTCGAGTGGCCATACAGAATTGGTGCGAAATTCAAAGAACAGAAATAAAATCGCGCAGGTTGTATGTTGGATATCTCAAGATATTACGTGTGCATAAGTTTAACTAGAAAAGATAACGCATAAAACTAACGTCTTACTTAAATAAACTAATACTAGGCATGCACGTTTTCTATCTCAGCAGTTTAGGCCTAGCGAACGATCCCCACTGCAGCACACGGTATTTTTTTAGAGGGAGAGAAGTGCGCTTGCGTCATTATCGGTTCGTCTTGCTTGTGTAATTTGTGAAACACACGTTACGACACTTAGGAACGTAGTTATTTTTCTAATGATAATTAAGACACACAAAAGAAAAAAAGGCGCCAGATTTTGGCGAAAGAGACATGAAAACTGCTATTTTTTGTGCAGCATAGGGTTTTACTAAAGTATGAGAAATAGCTTAGCCCGATGCATGGAGTGCATGCCGTCTTGACACCACTCACCATAAAATGTTTGCTTAAACCCCTTTATAAGCGACCACTCCAGTTGGTGTCGCCAAACACTTTAATATTGGGATCAAGCTGAATACTGGTCTACAGTTAGAAAAGTCTAATACTAACATGAAACAATTTTAGACACAATGGGCTTTCCAAAGTTGTGTTATTATTCCTGATGCTCCGGCAGCGGGATAGTAACGCTGAGGACTGAAATTACCAAATCATAAGTGCTCTCAAGTTAAAAAATTCTACAAAATAACTGCCAACGTTAAAGGGCTGCTAATTTTTTTAAATTCAGCCATGTCTTTTTTCAAACAGGGCATTTTACCGGCTTTCGAGCCCGTACGTTCAGCTTTATTTTACTTGAATTTCTTTTAGAACATAACCTAGCCTTTTTTTGGAGGAAAACACTGATTTACTTTAAAAAATTAATTTTGATATCTTTACTTACATTTTAGATCTTTTCCCTGCCGTCCTACCAAGAAAAGGCTGCGCGCCCGTAAGGGTGCATTTCCTGAATAGCGCCTGGCTTCATACAGGCTTGCATGGGCTTCCGCTACGTGAGAGGCTCGCAAAAAAGAAAATACTGAGCGCAGAAATTATACACGCGCATTTTAGCGTGCGTCACGTGAGGAGCGCACGGCATCATCCAGACTTGCGCGTGGGCTTATGCGAGGTGAGGGACCCACAAAAAAGAAAAGAAATAACCGAATGCACATGAGCTTATGGCTCGGGATTAGCATGGGCATCATCCAACTTATCCTTCGAGAACACACTGCCCACCGTTTGTGACGTAATCTCTCGCGTGCTGTTCTACTCGCCAGTTCACGTACGGTGCATCGGAAGCAGGCAGCACCGAAAAGCTCGCGCTGCAGACGCCGAGTTCGCGAACCCGGTAGCCGACGGTTCGAGCACGTGCTAACACGGTCCACTTTGTTAAATAAGTTAAAGGCAGCGGACGTAACCATCCGGGCCGGCCAGTCATGGACAGCTTTCAGGGGCAAGTTGGGAAATCCATGTCAGGCGCAACAGCCGTGTCTACGAAGAGAGAGATAGAGAAATAACTATTTCCCAAGCACTTTGCGTAGGAACGCGTGGTGGATGCCGGCCCTAGGCTGGCGGTGACGGTGGCGGCTCGGTCCACCGAGCCACACCCCCGGTTGCTGCACCCTAGTTGCACCAAGTAGCTGCACCCCCGGTTGCGAGGAGCCCAGTGCATCCTCCCACTGCTTGACGCTGGAGATGGGGTGGAATGCATTAAGGTGACAGGCCCACATGGCTTGGCGTAGTGCGTCTAGGGAGTCACCGGGGGGACAGTGAATGGGTAATGGGAACTTAGAGGGATAGATCTTCTGAAGGAGGGATCGACTGACGATGGAGTTGACCTGAAGGAGTTGGCATAGGGGCTCGTGAGCGTTTGTAAGGGATGTGTGGGCAGTTGGAGAGCTGTGGCGGGAGAGGCGGTAATGCTGCTTGACTTTTTGGTACGAGAGAAGACGATCCCGGACCGACCGAGCACCGCGGAAGAGAGCACGAGTAAGCCCAGAAAGGCTGTTGAGTTCTCCTGGCGCTTTGAGGTCCACCTCTTTGTCTCCCAATCCAGTGGGGGTTGGATTGGGGTCCAGACGATGTCGACTGGTTGGGAAATGGCATTTTGGAGAATCTTGACTGTCGTAGCCGAATTGGTACAGCCAATAAAGTTTTGAATGGCCGTCTTCGAATTAGTGATTATAATGTGTGGTTGCGGCTTGCTGATGAAGGGTCAGGGCAATTGGCTTCTCTTCCGCCGTTGCGGTGTAAGATCTCTGTACTGTGAGGGAAATGAACGGGGGAGATGCCGCAAATTCTTCTCTTCCCCCTTCTTTGCACCTTTGGTACAATCTAGGGAAATTTGTTGTTAACAAGTGTGGCTTTACAGTGCGCCAGTGATTTGCCAGGCCAGATTTTGTATTTTCACTTCATTGCGCAGATATAATGACCAAGAAATACGGTGATTTCACTGAAGAAAAACAGATATGAGCATGAAATTTTCTTCAGGCATATGTGGAGCCGAGTTTATTGATTACGCCCTCCGCATGTATATTTAAAAAAAAGAGTATTCGTGGATTACAACACTCGCACATTCACATAATAAACCCCTACGTAACCATGAAAACGTACGCCTATGGGGAGTTTGAAAATAAAGTATAGCAGATATAGCTGAAATAAATGTAACTGCGATAGACATGTACAAAATAAAAAAGTGACATACCAGCAACCTCTGAACTACATCATCAAAATATGTCTAAATAGCGTCCACAACTGAAGTAGCAGCAATATTGAGTGTACGTCTTTAACAAAGTCGAACTAACATCCGAATATATGGGACAAGCAACGTTATTTTAACATTCAAACTTTTTCATAAAAATGTTTCTTGTTGTACGGATGTCAAATAGAGATACTGCTGGGACATAGACATTTAGATCTTTTGGGCAGTCGCAGAGATGCTTGTGGTTTGCTGGGTCGCTTGATTTATTTTATTCGTGCATTCACATGTAATGTCACTCTGCCTAATGCTATAGCAACTATTGTTGACAACGAGACCTGTCTCCCGCTCCTCAACTTCGGTTCCTTCCCTCAAGTTTTACCGCAAGAAATGGCACTTTCAACACTGCGCCGTTTGGAAGCACATACCGCAACTACCCCGTTACAGCTCGTGACGCCTTGTTCCGGCCCCAGCGTGCCGAAATCACCGGGCCCATCACCCTGCCGAAATCACCGTGCCCGCCGTGCCGTGCCACCATCACTCCCTGTGAATGAAGTCACAGTGATGATCGCACCAGATCATTGGCAAGTGGACGCCAATGCTCTTCGCCGTCTCTTCACGTCCTATAAAGACATGTTTGATTATGGCAGCCGTCAACTGAGTACAACACACGCTCGGACGCACCGAATAATCACTGGTGATGCAGCACCTTTGCGAAGACGACCATAACGCGTATCCCATGCTGAACGCCTCCTGATCAAAGAAGAGGTCGAGAAAATCTTCAGCAAGGAAATCATTAAACCGCCTTCTAGACCGTGTGTATTTCCCATCGTTCTATTCAAGAAGAAAAACGGCACATGGCGTTTTTGCGTGGAATATCGGCATTTAAACAAGGTTACGAGAAAGGATGTCTATCTCCTTCCACGCATTGACGCTCTCGACTGCCTGCGTGGTGCCAGATACTTTCCGTCGATTGACCTCAGATCTGGTCACTGCCATATTCCCGTTGATGAGAAATAGCGCGGAAAGACTGCATTCGTGACCCCTGATGACCTTTACCGATTCCGGGGTTGTGCCATTGGGTCTCTGGAATGCAGCGGACACATCTACAGATTGATGGACCCCCTTTTGCGCAGTTTTACGTGGACCACATGCTTATGTTACCTAGACGACGCCATCATTTTCTGAACCACATTTGAGACACCTCTGGAGCGCCTGTCGCATATCCTTGAAATATTTCTACGCGCAGGTCTCCAACTAAATTCAAAAAAGTGTTGCTTTGGGCACCGCCAGACAAACATTTTTTGGGCACACTGGGCGAGTTCAGCCCGAACCCGAAAAGTTGGAGCCGTCACCTATTTCCGCCTTCCGCGCTCGACTCACTATGCCCGCAGGTTTGTCGGACTTCGCACCTATTTTCCCTGTTTTATAGAACATTTTGCCCACGTGGGTCGTCCTTTCACGGACCGTTTGAAGAAGTGTGCCACCTTTACGTGGGGTCCAGATCAAGCATAAGCATTCAGCACTCTGACTTCCCTCCTAACTTCATCGCCAATTCTGGGACACATCGACGCTTCCTCCCCCACCGAAGTGCGTACCGAAGCAGCGGCCACGGATCGGCACCGTATTGGCCCAATCGCAAGCCAGTGAAAACCACGTGAATGCGTACACGAGCCGGTTGCTGTTAAAGTCCGAGCGCAATTATTCAGTTACAGAGCGCGAGTGCCTAGCTCTTGTCTGGGCCCTCGCGAAATTTCGCCCCTACTTGTACGGCAGACATTTTGCAGTCATCACTCATCACCGTGCGCTGTGCTAGATTAGAACTTAAGAACCCCACTGGACGCCTTGGTCGCTGGGCATTACGTCTGCAGGAATATACGTTTTCCGTCGCCTATAAATCCATTCGCTTGCATTAAGACGCTGACAGTCTCTCACGTCATCCTGTTGACGCCCTTGAGACCACTACAGCGGCTGACGTCGCTTGCGTGTTCGCAACATAAGACTTTCTTCACATCGGCGACGAGCAGCGCCGTGACCCGTCGCTCCATTTCCTTATTGAACACCTGACCTCTTCGTCACCCAATCCTTCCACGCGGAATTCCACCCTACGAAATGGCGTCTTATACCGCCATCAGTTCCGTTCTGACGGACCGCACCTCCTCCTTGTTGTGCCCAACCACCTGCGTTCCAACGTCGTGTACCAAATACACGACCTACCCACCGCAGGTCACCTAGGGATAACCTGAACGTATGATGGATTGGGGCGTAGGTTCTTTTGGCCAAGCCTTTGCCGATCAGTACACCACTAAGTTGCCTCGTGTGAGAGCTGCCAGCGTCGGAAAAAGCCTTCCACACTTCCTTCTGGAGAACTTCAACCCATCGACATTCCCCACGAGCCGTTCTTCGGGGTGGGACTGGATTTACTTGGTCCGTTCCCAGTGTAGTCCGCGAGAAATCGGAGGGTCGCCGTTGCGACAGATGGTGGTACGCCATTACCCGTGCCCTTACAACCAGCTGCGTGACTGACGTCGCTGACTTTCTTCTCTACGACGTCCTTCTGCACCACGGCGCTCCCAGCCAGCTTCTAACTGACCGTGGAAAGACCTTATTATCCAAATTTATCGACAACATCCTCCGCTCTTGCTCGACGAAACATAAGGTTGCCACGCCCTATCACCCGCAGCCTCATGGCCTCACCGAACGCTTGAACCGGACGCTGACCGACATGTCTATGTACGTGTCTTGTGACCACCGAGACTAGGACCTTGCAATACCATTGGTCACTTTCGCGTACTACTCCCGTCATGACACGTCCGGTTTCTTCACATTTTATCTATTGTTTGGCCATGAACCAGCTGTGCCTTTAGACTCGCTTCTTCCTGCCTGCTCCTCTGAATACGCTCGAGATGCTATCACTCGCACCCATCAAGCACGTCCACTGCCTCGAGACCACCTCGTTGCTTCGCAAGTCTAACAAAAGACACGGTACGACGAACGTCATGGCATGGTCCACTTTACTCCGGGCTCCCTGGTACAGCTCTGGTCCCCTGCACGTCGTGCTGGCCTGTCCGAAGAATTGCTCCAACCCTATTCTGCGACATACAACATGTTGCTACGCATCACAGATATGACATAGGAAGTTGCTCCTACCGTCTCTACTGGGGCCTCGTCCTCTACTGTCCCGGCTACCAGTATTGTCCACGTCACTCGCCTGACGCCACTTCTCCTTAGGCAGAACCGAGATGGTGCCTCTACCGCCGGGGGTCATGTGACGGGGCAGTCCCTGTTCGAGCCAAACATGCGGTGGGCGCTGCGCCGCTGATGGAAGACGACGAGATTGACGACGCTTGGCACCGGACTGACGCTGCTCCCTAATCCAACGTTTCCCAGCTTATTTCATTTTAAATAGCAGCAAATATACGTGTATTTGCCACGTAACAATAATACTCTGGAAAAACATTCAGGGATGCAAGGGGGGACGCTTATGTCTGTGTAAACGCCAGTATATTTGCAATTATGTAGAAAAATTGTCCCGAGCAGCCATCTTTTTGTCTCCCTAGTCGTCTTCTTCTTCGTCCGGGTATGTTCGGTTGAGCTCCGTGCCTGCTTTATACTTGTCTTCAATGAAAGTTGCAATATTCTCCCACCAGACAAAGACTCGCGTTAAGTGAAGAAACTACATCGATGGAAATACGACCAGCCAACCTGAGGGAAAACTGTATGTCTGGGTCCTGGGGTGGTTGTAAGTGGTCAGCCTTCGGTTTGTGTCCCTCCGGTATTTGAATTGCTTTCCTTGTGATCTTTGGCTTTCTCTTTCTTCTTACTTTCGGTGTGTTTTACTGGTTCACAACCACGATGACTCACGGTAAAATCTTTTTCTGTAGGTCAAGGTGGGTGCTGACTTCAGACGTAGCGTAATTGATACCTTGAAGTTGTACCTGACATTGTTTGGAAATTGAATGTGTACACCTTGCACAGTGTATACCTTTGCGCTACGGCGTTCTGCGGGCTTCTTTGATTTACAAACAGTTTGATTCGTCTTGTTAAGCACGGATATCGTCATGCTGACGGCAGCACTTTCATCAGGCCCGTGTACAGGAAAAGAGGATGCGTAGACTACAGAAGCGTCTCTCAAGCACGGACCTTGCACGGTGAGAGTGCACGGTTCTATACGATTCAGAGTCTTTAGAAGCAGCGTGTTCAAGTCTTTCGTATGTCGCAGCCCAGCCATCGTGTGGTTGTCGCGCCGAGTGCTCTCGCTACGCACTGCTGCAGCCGCAACCTCTCTCCGAGGCATGGTAAGGCTTCTCTCGTGATGAAGACGTGATGTTGTTGTCTGTTGAATTTGTCCTGATTGCTTCGCTTAGCCCTTGGTTAACTTGGTCCACATTTTCCCCAAATGAAGAGCCTTTCGCATAAAGTATGCACGATGCCTCACGGCTGAATACCCATTTGCAAGGGTACACTGAATAGCTTAGAGGTACGTCGATTTTACTGGCGGCAACTCCTAAAGCTGCTCATCATCAATGATCTTTTTCTTTGACGCTGGTCTGGCTAAAGGAGATTGCGGGAAATATTGATGACCTCCGTTCTCCTTGTGCTGGGCCGTTTCCGCCATCGCGGCGTCTGCAGCTGTGAAAGAACGATGCACAATAGCCTGACGTACCTCGACCACCGTGATGATGATGATCGTTGGATGTTTATGGCGCAAGGCCAACTGGGGCAAAGAGCGCCAAAACAATAGTCGATGATAGGGGTGAAACCTTAAACACTAACTAAAATCAGCAAAAACAAAAGTAAAATCACAACACGACAATGAGCATGGCTGGTGTATAGGGCCAGATTTCATGATGCGTGATAGGAAATGAGGTTTGAAAACTTGACGTCGGACAAATACTCAAACACACGTTTCACGGAAACAATGGCATCATCACCTAGGAAAAACGATGGATGTAGGGGAATATGTTGTCTGTAGAGTTCTCTGAAGTGTTTGTGTCGTGTTGTGTGAAGTGCCTTGCATGCGATTAGTATGTGTACTACGGATAGGGCCTCTCCGCACCTGCTGCACTGGGGTCTAGGAGATCCCGTCAGCAGATACGAGTGAGTTGCATGCGTGTGCCCCATCCGTAGCCTACCCAAGGCGACTTCCGTGTGTCTGTTGCGTGAGTCAGCTGTGTACCGTCCCAAGTGTGGCTTTATTACATGTAGTTTGTTGTCTGTCTGTTCGTCCCAGTGTGTTTGCCATGTTCTGCGCAGGTGTTGTCTTATGTGTGGCTTGAGGTCTGTGTACGGTACGGTTGTTATGTCTACAGTGTTCCTGAGTGCAGCAGCAGCTGCCCTCTCGTCTGCCAACTCATTCCCAGCGATCCCAGCGTGTCCTGGAACCCAGCAGAGGAGCAGCTGATGCTTCTTTGCATACACAGACATGATAATGTTAAATACAAGATTAACTATGTGGTTTTTGGGGGGTGTATGCGATGACAGTGCGCGAACAACACTCAAGGAATCTGTGTAGATGATAGACTTCGGAATTTGATTTTCATGTGTGTGTCGTACAATCAGCAAAATCCCATGCGCTTCTGCTGAAAAAATTGTCGTGTCGACGCTCATGGTTCTGGCTGCACTGAAATTCGGACCATGAGCAGCGCAGGAGACCATAGTGGAGGTTTTAGACGCGTCACTGTAAAATTCTGCAAGTGGGTATTTAAACTGCAGAGACAGAAAGTGCTGCAGTATTGCAGCTCGCGGTACCCGATGTTTGTCAAGTTTCATAAAAGAAAGGTCGGAGGACACAGGACGAACTTTCCAAGGAGGTAAAATATTTAAAGAGGATGACCTGTACACATCTAAAAACGAAGCGCTCAGATCCGATGCTCGCTCTCTCACTCTAAGTGAAAAGGGCAGAGGAACAGATGGGCGATTTACAAAAAGAACAGATGTGGATGTGTCGTTAAAAACAGGATAAAAAGGATGGTTATTCAGCGATAAAATTTTAAACGCATAAAGTAAGTCCATGTACGTCCGTTGGTTATCAAGGCTCCACTTATTACACTCGGCATACAGACTCTCGACAGGGCTCGTGCGAAAAGCACCCGACGCAAGCCGTAGCCCAAAGTGTAGCACTGGGTCAAGCATTCGCAACGCTGTTTTGGACGCCGACCCATATACCACACTACCATAGTCTAAACGAGACCCAACCAAAGCAGTATAGAGCCGTAGTAGGAGTTCTTTGTCGGAACCATACGATTGATGGGAGAGAACCTTAAGTATATTCATTGTTTTCAGACATTTATGTTTAAGTTTCTTGATGTGTGGAATGAATGTGAGTTTCTGGTCAAACACAACACCTAAGAACTTGTGCTCCTTGTTCACAGGAAGCGACACGCCATTCAGAGTAATGTCTGGGTCCGGATGGACCCCGCGCTTCCTGGAGAACACAACGCAGGAGCTTTTTGCAGGATTCAATTTAAACCCATTCTTGTCTGCCCAGCCGGCAAGCTTCTTGACACCAAGCTGGACTTGACGTTCGCATATTGACATATTACATGATTTAAAAGATATTTGCACGTCGTCTACATACATAGAATAAGAGATTGTTGGTGGCAGTGCCTTTCCAAGAGAGTTCATCTTTACGATAAAGAGAGTGCAACTCAACACGCCTCCTTGCGGCACGCCATTTTCTTGGACGTGAACCTTTGAAAGTGCACAACCAACTCTTACTCTGAACGCTCTGTCCGACAAATAACTAACAAGGGTGTTCAACATATTACCCGAAACACCGAATGACCTGAGATCACTAAGGATCCCATAACGCCAAGCGGTGTCGTAGGTCTTCTCGAGGTCGAAAAAGACAGTTAAGCAGTACTGCTTATGCACGAAGGCATCCTTGATGTATGAGTCAAGTGCAACCAGTTGATCGTTCGTCGATCGCCCCACCCTAAAGCCTGCCTGGCAGCTCTCGAGAAGACCATTGTACTCGAGGAAGTACACAAGCCTGCGATTGATCATCTTCTCGAAGAGCTTGCACAGGCAGCTCGTCAGGGCTATTGGACGGTAACTTGAGGGGGACGACGGGTCCTTTCCCTCCTTCAAGAAAGCCACTACAATGGCCTCCCTCCAAGAGTGTGGAATGTGCCCCGAAAGCCATATTTTATTATATAGATGTAGAAGTGCTTCAAGTGTGTCTGCATGTAGATGTTGTATCATTGTGTATGTAATGTTGTCTGGGCCTGGAGCTGAGGGTTTACACGTGCTCAGAGCAGCCCTCAGCTCATGTAGTGAAAACAGAGAGTTGTAAGAAGTCTGTGATTTGTTGTTGTCGTGTAGGGACTTCTTTTCACAAGAGGCTTTATACTTCAGGAAAGTGTTCGTGTAGTGTGCTGAACTGGACACGTGTTGGAAGTGTTGTGCGAGTGTGTCAGCCTGGTCTTCCAGTGTGTCCCCTGTTGTACTGACCAGGGGCAGGCTGTGTGTATGTTGTCCTTTGAGTTTGCGTATACGCGTCCATACCTTGCGTGTGTCTGTGTATGAGTTTATAGATGTTATGAATGAGCGCCAACTCTCTCGTTTTGCCTCACGGCGCACACGTTTTCCTAACGCCTTGGCCCGTTTGAACAAAATGAGGTTACCCGACGTGGGGTACCGACGAAGGACACCCCACGCCTTGTTCTGGGCCTCTCGCGCCCGCCTACAGTCCTCATTCCACCACGGCCTCCGCTGGTTGCGCGGGGCACCAGAGGCGTGGGGAATAGACTTTTCGGCGGCGTCGAGGATGTGCGCCGTGAGGAGTTGTGCGGCTTCATCTACGTGTAGGTGTGCTATGGATGTGTGGTGTAGTTTCGATGTCTCTGTAAATGTGTTCCAGTTAGCTCGTGCTTCATTGAACCTATTATGGGAAGATGAACTGCTTGGGCCTTTACCTATATATCTAAGTGAGGTGGGGAAGTGGTCACTACCATATGGGTCAGTTCCCACACCCCACTCGAGAAGAGGAAAGAGAACTGCGGAGCCAATAGCCAAGTCAAGACATGAGTATGTTTTGTGTCCTATGTTATGATATGTAGGCTGTTTATTGTTGAAAAGGCATGCTCCAGAAGATGTCAGGAATTTCTCTATCAGGCGACCTCGGGCATCCGTTCTGGAAGAGCCCCAAAGAGAGTTGTGAGCATTAAGGTCGCCTGTTAGAATGTATGGTTCGGGCAGCTGGTCTACCAGCGCCTCGAAGTCGGAGCTCGTAAGTGCAACATCAGGAGGAATGTATATGGAGCATAGCGTTATTAATCTATTAAATATTATTGTGCGGACGGCTACAGCCTCAAGGACGGTGTTCAAGGTGACAGGGTGGCATGCTAAGGATTTGCGGGTGATTATGGCAACACCGCCAGAAGAGTGTGTGCAGCCATCCCTGTCTTTCCTGTATACCATGTAACTATTCAAGAAATTTGTGTGTATGGAATTCAGATGTGTTTCCTGGACACACATTATACTTGGCTGATTGGCATGCAGAATCTCATAAACGTCGTCAAGAATATTCAGAAGGCCTCTGCAGTTCCATTGAACAATATTTTCTCTTCCCATTATTATGTGTTCAGAGCTACTGGAGTGTGACTATTTATGTAGGGTCTTTCGGGGCTTGCACTCTTGGAAGGGGTTTTCTGACCTTCTCTACTGACCTGGACGTCGCAGCCCGTTCCTTCCGCTGCGATGAAAGCCGGAAGGGCTCGACGTCCATGTCGTCATCTGAAGGCAAGGGGGTGCCCAGCGGACTGGGCCCCCTTGACGTGGTACCCTTTCGGGTGTTCTTTGCCTGCGCTGCCTGTGCCGAAGGCGTGGGGAGCACCCCAGATGGCACAGGCAGTAAGGAGGGGGAGGGGGTCGCTGCGACCGCCTCCGTCTCCATCTCGCCCGGGCCCTTGCGTGTGCTTCGGGCCGGTGGAGAGGGGGAAACGGTGGGTGCAGCAGCATCCCCACCGGACGTGGATGCCACCACAGCCGCTGCTGGCTCAGCGAGCGGTGCGGAGGCGGGTTGGGCTGCCAGAGGCAACCCTGGGGGGGCGGGGGCGGGACCAAGTCCGACTCGCGGTACTGGGTCTCCGCCGAAACCAGACGCCGCTCCGCCCCCCGGCGAGCTGCGTCGGCGTACCTCCCCACGGGAAAAGAGGCGAACCTCTTTCGCGCCTCGGGGAAGGTGATGTTTTCAGTGACTTTGATGTTGATTATTTTCTTCTCTAGTTGAAACTTTTCACAGGCGCGAGAGTATGCTGCATGTGGACCCTGGCAATTCGGGCAGGTAAGGTTGGTTGCTGTGCAGTTGTCGGATAGATGATCATGCTGGCCACATTTGGCACATGTTGTTCTGCCACGACAGGAGTTGGTACCATGCCCGAACCTCTGGCACTTGAAACAGCGCCGCGGGTTCGGGATGTATGGCCGGACAGAACAACGGATGAAACCTGCGCTGACATGCTCGGGCAGTGTGCAGAGGTCGAAAGTGAGAATTAGATGTTTGGTGGGTATTTCTTTGTTATCTCTCCTAATGACGATGCGCCTTACTGCTGTCACGCCTTGATCTTTTAGGCCTTCGAGCAGATCGGTATCTGTCTCGGTTAGGAGGTCTGGCTCAGATATCACACCCTGGGAGCTGTTGAGGCTGCGGTGGGGTGTGACTCTGATATCCAGGTCTGCCATGCGGGTTTGGCTCATGAGAGTTGTGGCTTGCTTCTGTGAGTTAACCTCAACTAGGACCTCGCCAGTTCTTAGTTTTTTAGCATTGTATGTCTTGCCAAGGATGGATTCAAGAAACTTGGATACAAGGAATACAGATTGTGAGGAAAGAGGCTTGGATTTGTCTACCGATTCAACTATCAAAAAACGTGGGTAATTGTCAGGTTTCGGTGAGTTGATGGCAGGAAGAGGTGGAAAGGATTCTTCGGTGCGGACCCTTTTCAGGGTCCGATCATGTTTGGGGGGGGGGTTTTCAATTTACCATATGGCATAGGAAAAAGCAGGGGACGGGGGTACTTTCTTCACTCGGTTTACCCTGTTGCCGAGAGAGGTCCCGGAGCTCCCTGCCTGGTAAACAGACAGGGAGCCCATCCGCCGGAGCTTGACCTGGGCTCCGACGGCCACCGTTCGTGGTTTCTAACCCTCCACCTATAAACACATCGCCACGGTTGGATCCAGCTTATGTTTGGGGGCTCGGGGTCCGCGGTATCGCCAGTACCGTCACCATGATTGCTCAAGGTGCCCCGTGCGGGGACCTCGACCACCGTATCAGCAAAGTCGTAATTCATAGAGGAGCACGGTGTCGTTAGGGCTGCTGATGAAGTGTGCTTAAAACGTCTTGGGGTCAATGACCAATTAGTTAAATGTCCATCGACGGGGTTGAAGGGGTCAGCTTCATGTAGGTTCCTGTCCCGTCCTCGGGTTGTGGTTCTCGCTTGTAGGGCTCGATTCGTATTTTGGTAGGTGTTGACTTGCAGGGTGTGGCTCCTCAAGGGCAATTTCCTTTCGTCTGTAATGTCTTTGTAGAAGTTAGCCGACGATTTTGTGTTCTCTGACCAAATCTACAGCATGGTCGTGTTGGTCGTCGACTCTGCTTCAGATGCAAGGGAGCCAGAGTCGAAATCTATTGCAGCAAGTAGGTCGGTGCAGTGCTGGAACCTCGCCATCGCAACAGCGGCCTCCACGTCTTTCGCTTCCTCAAGAGTGGGCATCAATTCAGCAGTAAGGTTCGGATTCAAATCAAGGAGTTTTTTCTCAGCAATGTTCTGCCCGTTCCGCTGCCTCGACAAATCCTCCTCGCTTCGGAGAGAGCAATGCGGTCGAAAAGTTGATTTTCGCTGCATGGCTCAACTCTTCGTGTGGCTTGATGTTCCGGCTTTCTGAAGCATGTGGAAGAACACCCAGGGAGGTAGAGCAGGAGCTCGTCGCCGGGATGAACGCCAGATAATTTACAAATATTTACAGAAAACCATTCTGAGCAGTCATCTACTCCCCTTGCCTAGTCGTCTTCTTCTTCGTCCGGGTATGCTGTGTTGAGATCGGTAACTGCTTCGTCCTTGTCTTCACCGAAAGTTCCAACAATGCCCGCGTTTTGAGACTTCAGTCCGTTAGTCCACGTTTGATCGAACCCATTACGGAGCCGTTCACTGCAGCTCGTATAAATTTCCACATTTACCTTCGATAGGTATAGGCCTCAATGTTTGCAATTTAAGGAAGTCACAACTGCACCACAACTAAAAAAGAGGCAGTTTTCAAAGCGCACCTACTCGTGTTACGTGGATTCTTTAATGTTACTTTCTGCGTTTAACAATGTCACACGTGATAAACGTAGCTACTCTTGCTGCGGTAGGAACCATTAGCCACCAGACAGCGGACTCTAACTCCCGAAAATCCACAGATAATATTGTACTCCGGTAGCGAAGTGTCGCTTTGACGTTATTTTTTGAATGATGGATGACGCAAGCTCACGGGCCCCGGGCACTATGAGCCAAAAGGAAAGGCAAATGATCAGGACTCGCCGCTGAGAAGAAGGGTTAGGAGTTTTTTTGTTGTAACATAGCATGGTTTATTCGCCGTGTAAGTTTGAGGCCCTGCCGGAGTATAACCACCACCTGATATATTCCCCGCACCTCGACAAAATTCGAACTTCGCGTAGCGCTTGGCTGTGCCAGAGTCTTTCAATGCTTTACTGGTCACGAAACTGCTCCGTAACTCAATGGGAGAGCTTCATATGCTGCGTCTGGCCGCCGCGCGGTGGCGCCACCCTCTCACGGAGGTCACTCCTCGGGCGGCGTTGCGCTGGCTCGAACGGCGGAGCCGCGGCGAGTTGTGCTTGTTTTGTGCGGGAAAAAAAAATGTAACGTGCATATCGCGCTCTTGTGATGCGACTTAAGTAGTGCAACGACGATGCCGAACATGTGTTGCGTCCCGGGATGTCGTATCTTGTACAACGATACCACAGAGAATGCTTCCTTGTTCTGTTGACCGAGCGACGGGCAGCTGCGTGAGAATTGGAGGCGCGCCATTCCAAGGCAAGCAACGGGAGATTTCAGCTTCGATTATAAGTGTGCGACAGTGTGTGGAAATGCACTGTGTGTGAGAATGGAAAAAGCAATGTACCATTTTGAGAGTATCGTGGACCTATAATTGTACAAGGCTAACTTAAAGGCGGATTTTTGTCATATCAGTCAGGTTGTAGCGGTGTTCCATTACCTGTTTGCAAACTTGTATTACCTTGCGCTCAGGCTCGCGTGTAAAAAAAAAAGCTTTGGGACGTCCTTGTGCTTTTACTTTTCATATTTCCGCGAATTATCCCTTAGGGTTCGTTTTGTTTGTTTTGTAACCGCGCGTGGCCGATTCCGGTTTCTTATCTGGCGTTTCAACCGGTGTGCCCATGCTCTGGGTGCCACCTTGTCGCTAACTTGATTTTTTGTTTCATCGACAATGTTCTCGATCCCATTTCCATGGATCTGAAATTAATAACGTTCCGAGAGTAATGCATGCATAGCAAAAGCCACGCAACATCATCTGTGCACGTCACACTGCGGACTGCTTCTTCGACGTTTGTGTTTCATTCCAGTCTTTTGTAGTGCAGGAGATCGCTAACTCGCTGCGTTCAGGGAAGCTTTGCTTCGTTCTTGGCTACGTGGAAATATTCTGTTTTCTCCGTGTGCTGCACATCGCAGAGCGAAAAAATAACTTTTTGTACACTGAACCACGCTCTTTTGTCTCCCTTCGTAACATTGAAATTTTTTGTTGCGTGTGTTAAAATCAGTTTTATTGTTCTTTTTTCGCTTCCTGTTTTTTCAAGTATTGCAAAGCGTGGATGCAAAAAGACACATGGTGCAACATATATCTCTTCGTGTTTTGATCCTACGCGTTTCTGCAGCGTGTTTAGATGTTCTCAAGTATGTACCCACTCATCGAAACGACAATACTATTGGGCTATCTCTTAGCGTTCTGTGCATTCCAGAGCAATCAACGGATTCATTAAGCGTAGTTTGAACGACGCGTAATTGGTTTCTTTCAGTTTCTTTTTGTTGTATTATCGATAGGACCGCAGCAGTCCAGGACTACGGAGCTACCGTATATGTGGTAATTACAACTTTGCTTTACGAAAAGAAGCAATAGAGATTTAAAAATCCGTAAACACGACGGCGCAGCGCTTGTGCCAGAGCACACAGAAGCCGTTGCCGTTCGCGGCCGAAGTCAACGGTAATTTACTTCGAAAAATAAGCCCCATTGAAGGCAGGTGATATACACAATGACTGAACTATTCATTGCTAACTACTACGAAAAAAACACACTTAATCAGCGCGCAGACACCATAATCAGCAAGCGTTTGGCCGCCTAGAGCTGGCCAATACGCCGCACGCGCGGCGGCTGGATGACCTTCGTGCGGCGGTGGCGCCTGTAGCGGCGCGCGCGGTCCCTATATGAAACGAGCGCCGAAGTTTCGTGACCAGTAAAACATTGAAAGACTCTGGCTGTGCTTTTAGTATCGGCCAGTATTCTTTCTAATAATAAAGGTTATAAGGACTACATTTCACAAAGGTAATAGCATTGTTCACTCTTTTGTTATTTGTGCGAGACCCTGGAAGGTGCTAATATACTCACCACTGTCACATTAAGCAGTAATAGTCTCAGATTTAATCTCAGCATGTCGATTCTGTTCTGAGCCTGGAAAATGCAAAAAGAAAAACACAAAATAAAGATGTCATACGGGCAGAAATTGTCACCTCTTTTCGAATGCAATGCATTTTTATTCGCAAGAAAATTAAAACTGCCAAGACTATTCAATATTTTAACCTAGAAAATACTTTGGGTGGGGTAATGTAGTTCGCTTTTATATTATTTTAGGAAGCAACCCTTGGGTTTACCTTTTCTTGTATTTTTGTTCAGTAATGCTGCACAACTTAAGTGTGTGTGTTATATGTATGTGCAAGTAGGATTTGGTCAGAATTTTTTTTTCAAGGCACACTTTGTGCCTCACTTATATATTCAATCTGTAGGTGCGTTCTACAAAGACATTTGATAGATGTGTTCTTGACAGTTCTTTGCCAATATTTATCTCATTTGGTCTTTTTGAAGTCCCCCTGAGTTTCTTGAAGGCACCTTTGTAACGCAAAATCGATTTGTAGCTTGCGATGTGCAAGGTTTCTAGTGATATACAGTGGAAGCTTGATAATTCAGATCTCTTCGGTTAGGAATGAACAAATCATCCAAGTGTGAAACTTACAAATGTGTGCCAAAAATACCGCAAATAAAATTCCACGTGCATGAATTACTTTCGGAAAAAGTCAGCGGTGTTAGCTTCTGTGAGACGGAATAGCTAGGCGAAAAAAAGAACTTCTCGAGCGTGCGACAATTCCTCCGGCCTACACTATTGCACAAAACATCACAGCACATTTCTTCCACGAACACCAGGGCGACTGCGTCTTTTACCCAGTTAACAGCCGGTCAACGCTGGTTGTTTGCTCGCAGTCACGCATAGGTCGGCAAAACAGAAAAAACTCACTGAAACTCAGTCAGAATTTTTTTCATTCACGCTGTACTCAATCAAACTCAGACTCAAAAAGCTCATCCGTTCTCAAAATCACTCATCCTCAGTCATCACATACTCATTTGAAATTGTACTCACTTGTACTCAAACTGATTGGTCTTCACGAGTATTCGACTTTATCTGTACTCATGAGCACACAATCTGTAATCTTGAGTACTCAATCAGTACTCACAAGTACTCAATCTTTTATATTAATCAGTCATCATCATCACCAGCCTGTCTACGCCCACTGCAGGGCAAAGGCCTCTCCCATTATTCTCCAATTACCTCGGTCCTGTGCCAACTGTGACCAATTTATCCCCGCAAACTTCTTGATCTCATCTGCCCATCTAACTTTCTGCCGCCCCCTGCAGCGCTTGCCTTCTCTAGGGATCCACTCTGTTACCCTTAATGACCAGCGGTTATCTTGCCTTCGCATTACATGCCCTGCCCAAGTCCATTTCTTCTTCTTAATTTCTACTAATATGTCTTTAACACCAGTTTGCTCCCTGACCCACTCCGCTCTCTTCTTGTCCCTTAATGTTACACCTATCATTTTCCGCTCCATTGCCCGCTGAGTCGTTCTCAATTTAAGTTGAACCCTCTTAGTGAGCCTCCAAGTCTCTGCCCCGTAGGTGAGTACCGGTAAGATGCAGCTGTCATACACTTTCTTCTTCAACGACAATGGTAGGCTGCTATTCATTATCTGATAATGTCTGCCATATGCACCCCACCCCATTCTGATCCTTCTGAATATCTCTGCCTCATGGTTGGGATCTGGGGTCCCAACTTGGCCTAAGTATATATATTCGCTTAAAACTTCCACTGCCTCGCCATCTATCTCAAACTGCTGTGCTGTCCCGAGGTTATTGATCATTACTTTAGTTTTCTGCATATTAATTTTCAGGCCCACGGTTCTACTCTGTTCGCCCAGTGCGGAAAGCATGCTTTGCAATTCGTCCCCCGAGTTACTTAGCAAGGCAACGTCATCAGCAAATCTGAGGTTACTGAGGTATTCTCCATTAACCCTTACTCCCACCTGTTCCCAATCCAACGTTCTGAATACTTCTTGTAAGCATGCTGTGAATAACATTGGAGAGATTGTGTCCCCTTGTCTGACACCCTTCCTTAGAGGTATTTTACTGCTCTCTTTATGGAGGATGATGGTAGCTGTAGACCCATTATAGATATCCTCTAGTATTCTTACATAATGCTCATCTACCCCCTGGTTCCGTAATGCCTGAATGACTGCTAGGGTTTCGACCGAGTCAAATGCTTTTTCATAATCTATGAAGGCTATATATAGGGGTTGAGAATACTCAGCGCACTTCTCTATCACCTGATTCATCGTGTGAATATGGTCCATTGTTGAATAACCTTTACGGAACCCTGCTTGTTCTTTAGGTTGACTGAAATCTAAGGTTGCAGAGATTCGGTTAGCGATTACCTTGGTAAATACCTTGTAGACGACTGACAGTAAGCTGATCGGCCTGTAGTTTTTCAAGTCCTTCATGTCGCCTTTCTTATGGATTAGGATGATGTTCGCGTTCTTCCAAATATTAATCAGTAATCAATCTATACTCCTGAGTACTCAATCTGTACTCATGAGTACTCGTGAGTACTCAATCAGTATTCATGAGTAGTCAATTTGTACTGCTCACAAATACTCAACTCAATACTCATTACCCCCGGGCACAATAAGGTGTCCGCGTAGATTGGCGTCCCTTCGTATCCAGATCACTATATCCTTATTCGCAGTTGTTGGATGCTGAAGTTTGTTTTAAATGCAGAGCATTTCAGTAACTAACGCTGTCACCCGCGTTGTCCCGTCGTAGTCCGCACCGTCGTTGTCCGCACCCCTTCCCCTACACTATATAAAAGAAAATACTATCCGGCGCCAGGTTTCGATCCCTCGACCGTGCGGGCGGAAGGCAATGTACATGGTGCTCTACCCACTGCGACACAGAACCCACACAGAATGGGACGCTATGAACGAGCCTTATATTGTTGACTCATTCAAATTACTGCTGACGAGCGCTCTTTCGTCAGCATTTGCCACAAGTGCAACAACATTAACGTAACGCAAACTAGTTAATTTCGTGCGGCACCGGAAATGCTGTGCATTTGATCGTGCCCCTCGGGAGGGGGATGTTTGACGCTACCTCTTGCAAGACCGAGTGCAACCGCCGAAAACAAGGTCCCACGAATGGCGCGGGCGCCGTGTACTGGGGGCGCCATCTGTCAGCTGCGACGCGAACTACCATCAAGGCAGCCAGAAAACCGAACGCGCGAAATACAAACTGGGCTTTAACAAAAGAACGCTTGTTTGTTGTTTCGGATACTAGAAACTTTGTTACAGGGCGTTTGTATCGATGAGGTTTGGTGAGTATCAAATCGGCTTGTTTTTGTATGTGTGTGTCGTGGTATTCACCTCATCGGACCTAAACTTCACAGCGTTAAGGGCGTTGCGTTAGTCGTGTCGCTTCCGTCGGCGATCGTGTAGCTGTAGCTCGTTGCGTGCTTGATGCAAGTGGGAGGGTAGACGGCCGTTTTGTCCGCTGGAGAGCTGCGGTTTGCAGGAATGGCGTAGTTCGGCGCGTTGAGGACGTTGCTTCAATGGACGTGTGCGTTGCGTATGGTACGGGAGCCGGTTAGCTTTTCGTTTAGCGCGTGGTGGCGCGGTGTTGTCGTAGGGTGGCGTGGCGGATCGGTCAAAATCGTTTCAGTTCCGTGCTCGCTTTCGCCGTGGTTGCTTCTAAAGTAAAACCGTTGTGCTGGGGAAGCGGGCGTAGTTCGTTTCGTCCCTTCAGCCCAAATTTCTCGGAATCGTAAGCGTCACTTCTTCGGTTGGGCGTTCGATGCTTTCGCTTGGATCGGGCTCATTCGTTCCGTGTCGTCGCTCAAGCTCCCCTCCTTTGCCCGTTGTTTCGAGAATGCTAAAATCACTATCTCTCCCGCACAAGCACAATCGAAAGCGTTCCGTTCGTCCCGAGGCCGCTTGCTCGCAGTTTGTCAGGTTTGTCGTACGTGTGAGTATCAGAGAAGCGGGTGCCGGTGACCTTCTAAGTTCCGGCAAGGACGTGCCGCAAGCGCTGGCCGCGTCGTTGCTCGTTGACGAACCTACCTGCGTGAGTGTAATGTCGTTCGTTCGCTGGACTCGGGTTGGAGCAGCGGGTGCCAAAAAGATCGTACGTTCCAGTAGGGTTGAATCGCGTGCGCTGGGCTGTTTGTTTCTCGTGCCAAATTTGATTTCTGCGGTTGTGGCATTCGCTGGCCAAGTCCGGATAGCAGCACCGGGAGCGAAGGATGTGGCCAATAGCGTTTTCCTGCGTGTGCTGGCTTGGTCACGTTAAGTGTGCTTGGCATTTTGTTCGCCGTGAACCGCTCCACCGGTCCAAGTAGGATGTCGTTCTTCACCTCTGGTGCGTTTCGTGCGCTGTGCGCATGGTGTTTCCTGGGAAACTCCGCTAAAATTGGTGTGCGGCCATTCGCTACGTGTTGTGCATTCCGTGAGCCGTGCGTCACACTCGTCGTAGCCATGTCCACCAATCCGGATGCGATGCCGTTGGTTCCGCGGACCGGGGCCAGGACAAGACGTGCGGAAAATAGATGTACTGGCCCCGTCGCATTCCGCGCTTTCAGCGTTTCGTTCGGGTACATCTGGACCGGAAGAGCGGGTGCCAGGCACGTGGTGCTTCCTGGCTCCTGTGAGCTGCGTACGTTGCGCGCCTCGTTGCTCGTTGTGACTGACCTGCGCGCGGGAGATGTAGCTGGTCGATTGGTGTGTGTTCCTGATTTCGCCATTAATTGGGAGAGGTTCGGAGAGCAGGCAATCAAAGTTTTGCATACGTCTTCTCGTTCGTGCGCGTGCCGTCGTGCATGCTGCCTGCGTCCGGATTTCGTGTAATCCAGGCACTGTGGCAAAATTGTGGCCAACTCTCGCCAGTTGTCTAAAAAAACTTTCCCGTTCTTCACACAGCACCCTCCTCACAAACAGCACCGCTTGCAAGTTCCTCTGCCCTTTGTCGTCGTAAGCAGCCTGAAGTATCGTTGTCACATTCGTACGTTTAGAGAGCTGGCGACGTTGCTGGTTGTCCACGGTAAAACGCGAGACGATGTCGTCCATACAGCCAGAGAAGGGCAGCCCTCGTAATCGTCATGCGCTCACAAACTGCTGTTTCTGCATTGAACATAGGACCTAGCGCTCCGTTGAAGTCAGCAGTGGGTCGACCACCACTGACGTCGGCTCCATCGGTGCCCCACGTCTGCGTGCCGCATTCTAGTAGTCATGATGCGCTTCGTCCGCGTCGTTCGTCTGTTCGTCCGTTCGTCCTCCCGTGTCCTCAAATCGTGATCCTGCGACTGCGCCATGTTAGCTAGGTCGGGGCTCGAATGAAAGGTTAAACAGGAAATGTTGAAATTTGTAACGAATTAGAAATACTGAGGTGAAATATACACCAGGACAAAGGACCACGAAACAAAAACATCTGACACTGTGGACTGTCGTAGGGCGACGCACAACGCGAGGCACGTAAAAGGGAGAGAGTGAAACGGAACTTAAGTACTTGCGTTGCGCCTGGAGTCTCCCCATTTTCTCAGGAATAAAGCAACGCATCCTGGGGCACGTCGTGCTCTTGTGAGAATCGGGGCACCTCGGCGCTGCCGTGGCCTAAAATTGCTTTTTTCTGCCTGTCTTCCGGCGGCAGTTTTCCTCGTACGTTTTTGTTTCTCGGTGCGCTGAAATTTTCCGAATCATGGGGCCTTACTGAAAGTACTCACTTCAACTAAATCTGTACTCACTTGTATTTCCTTGTACATAATCTGCACTAACATTTGTTTAGTTCAAAAATATACTAATTTGGTTCATTATTGCAGGTAGTAAATGTCATCGTTACACATATGGCATCGTTATCATCTTTAAATATCATCGTGACAAATGCCATCGTTACCGTTTGGTGCAGTGCAAATAAACTCCACCAGTGCTTATTTAGACAATGGTAGCCTTGAACAGGTGACCGAAGTTGCCAAAAATTTTAGCGCTCACGAGGAACATCGTGTAGCTCAAATTTTGTCAGCTTGCTTCTTTCTAGGACTGTCGTTGTTTACATTTGATTTGAATATCGTGTATAAAATTCCTTTACTAGGGAAAATAAGTTTCCATCTGTTTTGCGAGGTCAAACCAAGCCTGGATGCAGGCCGTAGAGAATAAATAATAGTAGGACACGATGTTCCGTCGACCGTATCGGCTACATCCAAACAATATCCTCAGTTACGGTTAACGCATTGTTGCATCATGCTCGGTAGATCTGTGCAACAATTGCTAGGCAAGTAGTCCATCCGAGTGAGTGATTGGTGAGCACTCTTTCTGCGACTTCAAAATTACTCCTCAGACAACCTGTTGAAGATGACGACTGCCATTAAAGGGACACTGAAGTGATTTGTAAACAATGCCGCATTACGAGCGCAAATTGTAGTCCGGAGTCCCTAGGCCCTGTTTCGACAACTCTGAGCACGTTTACGCGAATTTATTTAGTAGAAAAATCAATTCGAAAATGTTGTCCTCCTCTCTGCCCTCTCGCTCATTTTCTTTTGCGCTTTCGTGTGACGTCACTAGGAGAGGAGCTGGCAATTGGCTGCGCTACTGCACTGACTAAACGGCTCGCCGACCTTCCTCGACCGAGTCAGTCGGCCCAACGTTAAGTCCGCCGGCCGCCGACGGGTCATGGCAATTCGCTCAATCAGTTGAAACTAAGCCACAACACGTTTGTGAATGGAAGAATGTGCCTTTCTTTACTTCGCGAGTTTGTACTCTGTATGTAGCTCCAAGTCAAGGTCGCTTTACACAATTAGGCGCTGCACAAGCGCACATGCGACGCTTCGCCTACTGGTACGCCAGTAGGAAAATATAAGGCCTGTTGAAGGGGTAGAAGAGTCAGCGAAGTGAATATAGGTACTAAGGAAGCAAAATCAACTGATATTTTTCCGTACAGCGTAAACTAGGGTGCGGGAAGCACTTTCTTGGGCTGGGCGAACAAGCACAGCGGTCAGCAGCACGACTACACATCTGCGAACGCTTTTCCGTCTAAGAAATGCAATTGCTAGACGTAAGCTATTGTGGAAACTCGGGGGGACGCTTACTGCACGAGCGCATTACAACAAATAGTCACCTAAGCTGCTTAAAATTATAAAACTAAATAAAAGTCTAAACTGGTTATACATTATATACCTTATATTTTCAATCACGCCAGCGCTATCGTCCGTGGCCGTGTGTTCGGGAGGGCTGTGTGTATCATCGCAAGTGTTTTGCCCGTCACAAGTTCGAATCCTCGCCGGTGCAAGCTTTTTTTTCTGATAAGGTAACTTTTTCGTTTTTGAGCGATGTTTTCTGTACAGAGTTCACCTTTTGTTGGGCCGCAACGTTCACTGCTACACGAACTAGTCCGCAGACTCGCACAGCCTGGCACTGGTGCGCTAGCGAGTTCTCGTTGGCGTGATGTTGCCATAAGCACAGGCCAGAATCAACAGACCCTTGGCCTGGTGCGAACACGCTTTTTACGATACAGGCGTTAGTGAGGCAAGCTCCAAATATGGGAGAAAAGCGCATCGCATTTGAGCGTCTGCCGGTACGCGGACGGAGTTCATGCACTGCGTAATCGTCGGCTGGTCATTGCTACGATTCCAAGCCGTCCTGGGAGGCTTATCTTATGCATTTTGTAGCCGACAGAATGGCAGAAGCGAGGTACTACGATTACTGGGATATTGAGAATGCCCATCCAACGACGCCATCGGATGTCAAACATGTTGTTTTAGAGAACCGAAACGGAAACCAAAACTTGTTTATTGCTAACCTTGGGCGTTGTCCAATCATGGTGCCCCCTCTTCCTAACGTCACAGCTTAATTGGTGCGGCCGCCGCAAGCCGCGCATGGTAGTTTTTCTTCTGTAGCACTTTGTAAAATAAATACTGATTTGTCAACAGGATAAACGATAAAAAGTGTGCTAATTTGAGCCAGTCCACGCAATGCAAGCAAAAACCGGAGCTTGACAAATTCACTTCAGTGTCCCTTTAAATGACTATATTGAAGCCGAAAAACGATAAGTGATCATTGCACGATTAACGTGGTCTTGTGTTCTATTTGGTGTTGTTCTTTTGCGCGGCTGGAGGAAACGGAACAAATTTTCGGTGGAGGAGTTGTAACAAAAACAAGGGAAGAGTGGTCACCACGGTATAAAAGACCCAAAATTCGAGGCATGCGCAGTATGCGGATTCGGCACGTGGAGGTCAATGAAAAATTGTTGCGCTGACGATTGTTTGTAAGCTAAGCTATGGTTGCCTGCAACACGCACTCAGCGGACGACCCAGTAATAGCGGAAGCTTTTAGTATGCCAGAGAGTTTAAAGGACCACAATGATTACATTGGAACTAGCAAGGATTTTTGGAACGTGAATTGTCGCTGCCAGTAGTGCAAGAAGATCGTAAGGGGCAGGAAGCTGCCATGTATACACCGCGGGGCGGGATATAAGCTCCAATATTAAATTATCTTTCTGACAGACAGACAGACAGACAGACAGACAGACAGACAGACAGACAGACAGACAGGCAGACAGACAGACAGACAGACAGACAGGCCAACATTGTCGTGCTCGAGTAGCCAAACAAACACCATTTCCTTTATATTTAGCTGCAAGGAGACGCTGCCGCCGCTTTTCCACATGCTGCGAACATTGCGCAACCATACCCCTCGCCGGCGCCGCCCCCAGCCCGCAAAATAAGATAAACACAAAAACGAAAACCGGCTAGCGTGCGAGAAGCCCAAGAGGGAAGTCCGCCACGGGAAAGGGAGAGGGCAGGGGTGCTACGCGTCGTGATGTTTATTTCCGTAAACAGTCCGGGCAAAACCCACACGGCTCTGACTTTAACCAGTGATTATTGTATGCGTGTGTGTTTTGTGCCAGCGTGCTCGACACAAATTACAATGAAGGAGAAAATTACACCGCCGTGCCTGCACGGTGGGGATACATGCTCACTTGTAAATGGACGGCACGAGACCATAGTCCTACCGAACCCGAGCAAAAGTTTCAAAACGGGCACCTAATAAAACCATTAGGGCGCACGTACATCAGCCAAAGTATCTCACAGCGGCATGATGCGGATAATTTCGGTGACACAAACCATGCAGTCGATTTGACGCAACTCATGTAAATTAACTGCGACGGTTCAAATGAGCGGTTCGGCTCATGAAACGACTACACAGCGTGACATGCGTCTACGGAAACTGATGAATACTGAAAAAGAGCGACTTCGGTGCGCGTAGTGCATGCATTGTTAGCCGCCCCCAACGGCTCCTCTCAAGCAACTTGAACGGAGCAAGCGGAATAAAGCAGCTGCGTGTTTCCTGGCCACGTATTTGTAACCAAAAATAACTGCGCCAATCAACACGTGCCATAGAAACAGAGTCACTGCGGCTGCACTTCCCGCCGGGATCTCACCCCCTCATTGTTCCATTTTCACCACGACCCCTTAGGGAGCGACCGCCGAAAACGCCAACAGCACCAAACAGGAACCGGGAAAGGAGGTAGGAGCAATTTTCGTTGTCTGATTTACCATCCTTGAGAGTTAATCTGCACAGCGGCACCACTAAATGTTTGCGACTCGTAGACGCACGTCAAGACTCGAATTCGCGATAGAACTTGTTTGCGCTAGAAAATACAGTACCTATTCTTGACTATTGTACTCAGGAGTACTGCACACTCACGAGTAGTAATCATGAGTACTGGGTACTAGTAGTGGACTTACCCCTGTACTCACTCGTCATCGTGCTCACTGTTTTAATCGGGGCGTGTACTCACTCATCATCATATTCACTCGTGAGTTTCAGTACAAGTGAGTACAAATGACTGGACTCATAAGTGAGCACGCCGACTTATGCCGTGACGTGATCTCACATTTTCACCAACACCACAGGAGAGAGCGGGTAGACCAGAGACAAATACATTGAACTGCGAATTTAGGAGGCGTTCGGTACGAATGAAGGAGTGCGTCGGCCATTTTCCGTCGAAATAACAAAAACTCCGCGGCCGTAGAGGAAAGTTCGTTTATGAAAGGAGAAAGTGCGAGGGCTTAGCTACCCGACTTTTAAATTATAGCTCTTACAGCCAAGTTTGTAATGTTTTACTGTATCTACATTCGCATCATAGAGTAAATGTGCATGTTTTGGTGATTTTGCGTTTACTCAGTGCAGTCAGCAACAGCCCCTGGTGAGTCAGCGGCCGCTTGAAGGATGCCATTGCTTTTTTTCTCATCGATGATTGCTGAGACAGGTGGAAGGGAGACAATTGCTTCAAACTGTGGATAGAGGTTTGCGGAGGCAATCCGCTGTTAACACGAAGAGTGGCCCTATGTAGTACCTGTATTGTCTTCGAGCGAGTTATTGCGGTCGGACGCCAGTGCCCCGTAAGCAAGGGCCCTCACTGGGAAGGAATTGGCTAACGTTTGCGTGGTGGTTTGAGATGTTCCTCTATATTTGTTAGACAGACGCCGAATGTCTTATATTACGCCTTTCAACTTTTAAATGCAGAGCATTTCAGTAACTCACGATGCCACCCGCGTTGTCCCGTCGTAGTCCGCACCGTAGTTGTCCGCACCCCTCCCCCTACACAATATAAAGGAAAATACTATCCGGCGCCAGGTTTCGATCTCTCGACCCTGCGGGCGGAACGCAATGTACATGGTGCTCTACCCACTGCGCCGCAGAGCAGACAAAGAATGGGACGCTATGAACGCGCCTTATATCGTTGACTCATTCGATTACTGCTGACGAGCGCTCTCTCGTCAGCAGTTGCCACAAGTGCAACAACATTAACCTAACCCAAACTACTTAACGTCGTGTGCCCCCGAAAATGATCTGCATTTGATCGTACCCCTCGCGAGGGGGATGTTTGACGCTACGTCTTGCAAGACCGAGTGCAACCGCCGAGAACAAGGTCCCACGAGCGGCGCGTGCGCCGTGGACTGGTGGCGCCATCTGTCAGCTGCGACGCGAACTACCATCAAGGCAGCCAGAAAACCGAACGCGCGAAATACAAACTGGGCTTTAACAAAAGAACTCTGGTTTGTTGTTTCGGATACTAGAAACTTTGTTACAGGGCGTTTGTATCGATGAGGTTTGGTGAGTATCAAATCGGCTTGTTTTTGTATGTGTGTGTCGTGGTATTCACCTCATCGGACCTAAACTTGACAGCGTTAAGGGCGTTGCGTTAGTCGTGTCGCTTCCGTCGGCGATCGTGTTGCTGTAGCTCGTTGCATGCTTGATGCAAGTGGGAGGGTAGACGGCCGTTTTGTTCGCTGGCGAGCTGCGGTTTGCAGGAATGGCGTAGTTCGGCGCGTTGAGAACGTTGCTTCAATTGACGTGTGCGTTGCGTAGGGTACGGGAGCCGGTTGCTTTTCGTTTAGCGTGTGGTGGCGCGGTGCTGTCGTAGGGTGGCGTGGCGGAAAGGTCAAAATCATTTCATTTCCGTGCTCGCTTTCGCCGTGGTTCCTTCTAAAGTGAAACCGTTGTGGTGTGGAAGTGGGCGTAGTTCGTCTCGTCCGTTCGGCCCACATTTCTCCGCATCGTAAGCGTCAATTCATCAGTAGAACGTTCGATGCTTTCGTCTGGATCGGGCTCATTCGTTGGCGTTCTAGCCGTGTCCGTGTCGTCGCTCAAGCTCCCCTCCTTTGCCCGTTGTTTCGAGAATGCTAAAATCACTATCTCTCCCGCACAAGCACACTCGAAAGCGTTCCGTTCGTCCCGAGTCCGCTTGCTCGCAGTTTATCAGGTTTGTCGTACGTGTGAGCCTCGATCAGAGAAGCGGGTGCCGGTGACCTTCTACGTTCCGGCAAGGACGTGCCACAAGCGCAAGCCGTGTCGTTGCTCGTTGACGAACCTACCTTCGAGAGTGTAATGTCGTTCGTTCGCAGGACTCGGGTTGGAGCAGCGGGTGCCAAAGAGGGTTCCAGCGGGTTCCAGTAGGGTTGAGTCGCGTGCGCTAGGCTGTTTGTTGCTCGTGCCAAGTTTGATTTCTGCTGTTGTGACATTCGCTGGCCAAGTCCGGATAGCAGCACCGGGAGCGAAAGATGTCGCCAATAGCGTTTTCCTACGTGTGCTGGCTTGGTCACGTTCCGTGCGCTTTGCATTTTGTTCGCCGTGCACCGCTCCACCGGTCCAAGTAGGATGTCGTTCTTCACCTCTGGTGCGTTTCGTGCGCTGTGCGCATGGTTTTTCCTGCGCAGCACCGCTAAAATTGGTGTGCGGTCATTCGCTACGTGTTGTGCGTTCCGTGAGCCGTGCGTCACACTCGTCGTGGCCATGTCCACCAATCCGGATGCGATGCCGTTGGTTGCGCGGACCGGGGCCAGGACTAGACGTGCGGAAAATGTATGTACTGGCCCCGTTGCATTCCGCGCTTTCAGCGTTTCGTTCGTGTAGGTCTGGACCGGAAGAGTGGGTGCCAGGCACGTGGTGCTTTCTGGCTCCTGTGAGCTGCGTAAGTTGTGCGCCTCGTTGCTCGTTGTGACTGACCTGCGCGCGGGAGATGTACCTGGTCGATTGGTGTGTGTTCCTGATTTCACCATTAATTGGGAGAGGTTCGGTGAGCAGGCAATCACAGTTTTGCATACGTCTTCTCGTTCGTGTGCGTGCCGTCGTGCATGCTGCCTGCGTCCGGATCTCGTGCTGTCCAGGCACTGTGGCAAAATTGTGGCTGACTCTCGCCAGTTGTCTTAAAAAACTTTCTTGTTCTTCACACAGCACCCTCCTCGCAAACAGCACCGCTTGCAAGCTCCTCTGCCGTTTGTCGTCGTAAGCAGCCTGAAGTATCATTGGCACGCACATTCGTTCGTTTAGAGAGCTGGCGACGTTGCTGGTTGTCCACGGTAAAACGCGAGACGATGTCGTCCATACAGCCAGAGAAGGGCAGCCCTCGTAATCGTCATGCGCTCACAAACTGCTGTTTCTGCATTGAACATAGGACCTAGCGCTCCGTTGAAATCAGCAGTGGGTCGACCACCACTGACGTCGGCTCCATCGGTGCCCCACGTCTGCGTGCCGCATTCTAGTAGTCATGATGCGCTTCGTCCGCGTCGTTCGTCTGTTCGTCCGTTCGTCCTCCCGTGTCCTCAAATCGTGATCCTGCGACTGCGCCATGTTAGCTAGGTCGGGGCTCGAATGAAAGGTTAAACAGGAAATGTTGAAATTTGTAACGAATTAGAAATACTGAGGTGAAATATACACCAGGACAAAGGACCACGAAACAAAAACGTCTTACACTGTGGACTGTCGTAGGGCGACGCACAACGCGAGGCACGTAAAGGGGAGAGAGTGAAACGGAACTTAAGTACTTGCGTTGCGTCTGGAGTCTCCCCATTTTCTCAGGAATAAAGCAACGAATTCTGGGGCACGTCGCGGTCTTGTAGGAATCGGGGCACCTCAGCGCGTCTGCGGCCGAAAATTGCGGTTTTCTGCGTGTCTTCCAGCGGCAGCTTTCCTCCTAAGTTTTCATTTCTCGGTGCGCTGAAATTTTCCGAATAATCGGGGTTTACTGAAAGTACTCATTTTAACTAAATCTGTATTCACCTGTATTTTCTTGTACATAATCTGCACTAACATTTGTATGAGTTCAACGATATACTAATTTGGGTCATTATGCCAGGTAGTAAATGTCATCCTTACACAGATGATATCGTTATCATCTTTAAATATCATCGTTACAAATACCATCGCTACCGTTTGGTGCAGTGCAAATAAACTCCACCAATGCCTATTTATACAATGGTAGCCTTGAACAGGGGACCGAAGTTGCCAAATATTTTAACGCTCACAAGGAACATCGTGTAGCCCAACTTTTGTCAGCGTGTTTCTTTCTACGACTGCCGTTTTTTACATTTGATTTCAATATCGTGTATAAAATTCCTTTACTAGGGAAAATAAGTTTCCATCTGTTTCGCGAGGTCAAACCAAGCCTGGATGCAGGCCGTAGAGAATAAATAATAGTAGGACACGATGTTCCGTCGACCGTATCGGCTACATCCAAACAATAGCCTCAGTTATGGTTAACGCATTGTTGCATCATGCAAAGTGGTATAGCTGATGCAATGTTGCATCATGCAATGTTGCATCATGGTCGGTAGATCTGTGCAACACCTGTAGGCAAGTAGTCCATCCGAGTGAGTGATTGGTGAGCACTCTTTCTGCGACTTCAAAATTACTCCTCAGACAACCTGTTGAAGATGACGACTGCCTTTAAAGGGACACTGAAGTGATTTGTAACCAATGCGGGATTACGAGCGGAAATTGTAGTCCGGAGTCCCTAGGCCCTGTTTCGACAACTCTGAGCTCGTTTACGCGAATTTATTTATTAGAAAAATCAATTCGAAAATTTTGTCCTCCTCTCTGCACTCACGCTCATTTTCTTTGGCGCTTTCGTGTGACGTCGCTAGGAGAGGAGCTGGCAATTGGCTGCGCAACTGCACTGACTGCACGGCTCGCCGACTTTCCGCGACCGAGTCAGTCGGCCCAACGTTTAGTCCACCGGCCGCCGACGGGTCATGGCAATTCGCTCGATCAGTTGACACTAAGCCACAACACGTTTGTGAATGGAAGAATGTGCCTTTCTTTACTTCGTTTGTTTGTACTCTGTATCTAGCTCCAAGTCAAGGTCGCTTTACACAATTAAGCGCTGCACAAGCGCACATGCGACGCTTCACTGACTGGTACGCCAGTAGGAATATATAAGGCCTCTTGAAGGGGTAGAAGATTCAGTGAAGTCAATATAGGTACTAAGGATATAAAATCAACTGATATTTTTACCGTACAGCGTAAACTAGGGTGCGGGAAGCACTTTTTTGCGCTGGGCGAACAAGCACATCGGTCAGCAGCACGACTACGCATCTGCGAACGCTTTTCCGTCTAAGAAATGCAATTGCTAGACGTAAGCTATTTGTGCAGGGGTTGTAGCCACGCCTTAGCGCTGTTCTATTTTTTATTTGTCTGGATAGATGAAGAACTCTTTGCACATTTGCTCTTTGCAGGAACTCAGGAACTCTTTGCCAGAGGTTTGCCAGATGATTTTCTAGGTGTCGAGTGTCGTCCCGGCATTAGATGCCCTCTTGCGCTTTCGCAGGTAAAGTAGCAATCAAGTTGCAAAATTCGTCAAGCAATGCCGGTGGGTTAGAGGTTAGTATAATGTTCCAGTTCATCCTGGTATCTCCTCTGTCTTGTCGCATAGTGTTGCTCCTTAACCTTTGAGCATGGGTATGTTGTCGCTGCCCCAGGTAGTTACATAAGGAATCGAGGCTTGAACAAATCCTGCAGTCACCCAAGTGATGTCGCACGAAATGTCGCTTTGAGCTTCGTGAAGGCTGATGCAAGTTGCTGTGTGTCTGCTGTTGATAAAATGAAGACCGGGTGTTTTTGCAGCATGCTCCAATGCTTTATCCCGACGGTTGGTTTGGTTGTATTCCCAATAAGCATTCGGGTATTGAAGACTGCACTTTGTAAAATAGGGGCGCCTGGAAATCGGCACATACAAAACGCAACCGGGGGAAGGAAGCAGTGTTGGGGATAAGTTAGTTGGCTTGTGATAGGCGTTTGCCACAATAATGGGTTTTCCTACAGGTAGACCAAGAACGTGTCCCAAGTGTCCGTCTCCGGAGGTTGAAGCTGACGCCAATCATCTTTTGTGAACCTGCGCGGGAACAAGGACAGCTCGACACGATCAGCTCAGAAAGGTTGGTCTCCGGTGGGATAAACCGGATGACTACAACCGCTGGGTGCCGGACGATAAATACTGCAGGTCACTGATGGAGTTTCTGCACGCCACTGGACTGAATGCAAACCTGTACACTTAAAAACCTGTCGGTTTGGTGACCTTCTGTGCTCTTGGCAGCCCCTCTCTCACCATTTTCTTCTCTTTCTCTTTCCTTCCTACTTTCTTCCCTCCTCCCATCTTTAAACCGCCTCTCATATGCCGCGCGGCAAAAACTCGAAATTAAAAAAAAAATGCTACCGACGGAGGGAAGCAGTGTTGAGGATGAGTTAGTTGGCTTGTGATAGGCGGCGGCCACAATAATGGGTTATCCTACAGGTAGACGCGTATGTTCAGCCGCTACTTTATTATCCGCCGAGGAGGATTAAGGGGCTTGTGTTTCCTTTTTTACGAAAAATAAACCGACCAAGTCGGTGACTTAGCAAGATGGCAACATTATCCTCTGATTCCAAGTGGTTGGGGCAATTCATGGGTTCACGTAATATACCTCGTGTTCGAGGAGCGGTGCAGGTTTCTTGCTGTAAAATGAAACTTTTTCAGGGGTGGA
The DNA here is from genome assembly GCF_048455015.1 of Haemaphysalis longicornis. NCBI lineage: Eukaryota > Metazoa > Arthropoda > Arachnida > Ixodida > Ixodidae > Haemaphysalis > Haemaphysalis longicornis. The sequence continues at coordinate 11,238,350 of NW_027526233.1, read as the reverse complement.
TGATCCTCTACTAAAAATAGCTTGCTGGAGCGAGTAGCTGTTGCAGTTTTACTGCTATGCTGTCGGCGAACCGGTCATTCTGTCTGGTTGTTGGGACCAATAGAGTATTTGCGCGGCAGTTCTTTAGAGTTGTTTCTTGATGGGAGCTTTGCAGAATGCACTGAAGGAGACTGCCGATCTCATTTATCTGGCGTCAAATTGTTCTTGGTCGTTTCTACGCTCCGCTCTGTGCGGACGGTCTCCAGCGCTAGCTGGAGAAAAAATTTGCTCGCTGGTCGCGGTGTAGTCATAATACGTTTTTTGCTCTGGGGTCGGTTAGGGCAAGTTTGGGAGTTAGACAGTTGTTTGGACATTGCGGTTTGCTTTGGTTTGCTGTCTAGCTGACGATAAACTGTCAGTTCTAATTTTGGAGTTGATGGTTATTGTTCAGAAGCTGTTGTATATCCGACCAGAGGGTAGAGTCTAGGGAGAAAATGGCTGCTACACTCAGTTCGTTGGCCTACTTGGCAGTGGTTCGCTGACTCATTACTAATGCCTTTGACTGATCCGCGCTAGTGCCACGGGCCGCATCTGCCGAGGTTGCCCCTTTAGTAACATTCCTTTGTGGGTTACCAGGGGGGGTGATATCGTGCTGGGGGGGTGGGGTTTAGTGAAATGTGTCCGTATGCTGTGCAGGCCACGCAGTATATCTGATGGCTGCATTTCTGTTTGTCGCTACGTGGCTTGCCCCAAGTGTTGCACTGAGCTAGGGCTGTACTGTGCAACAATCGTTTTGCCTGTTAAGGCAAAGCTTTTATGATGGCATTGTAATATTTAACTGCCTTGGGAAGACTAGCTGTGTCAAATGTGACCAGTGCACAGGTTGTGCGCCCCAAGATATGGCATGCCAGTATTTTTGCCTGCTGGCATCTTGGCCATTGAAAAGTCCCCTTGCTGGATTCGTTGGGTTAAATTGTAACGACTCTCCTCGTAGTGTTTGGGTTCTACGTAAGAAGCTTGATCTCTACTCGTATACTTTGCTGGTCGAACATAGTAATGTGCATGGGCTACCGCTTGCCTTCGCCGCAGTCTCGTTTCCGGCCGAGCCTTTAGCACCCTGAACAAATGTATAAGATTCAAAGAATCACCGATTCCACGGCTAGTTCCCACAGTACTATTGGCTATGTATTTACGAGTCATATAAAATAGAAATGGAATTTTCTGATGAATAACAATGATAATAATAGGTAAGCAACCCCAGTTTTGATTTCGATTCTCTACGCAAGCATTTTTTTTCTTCGAGTAGGAGGGATTCGTCGCACGACAGGAATAGAGCTGCACAAACCGAACGTTTCCTCTTCAACTAGCACAATAAAACTTTTTTTTCACAGAGGAAGCAAAATGAGGTGCTTCCGCTAAAAGCTCATTCGGTACGAATTATTCCGAGTGGTTTTTTGAATCCGCATCGAGCAATACCACTTTGCAGTTTCGCCATCAATTGCCGAAGGAAACCTTCCTACGCTGTGTCTGCTCATACGAGAGTGAATGATCACGCAGAAGGAGAATCAGGACTTACGTACACCCTTCCAAAGCAAAACTATGTTATGTTGTTTGGTCGCTGGGAACCTGCTATTGCGTAACATCGACTGCCTTTCAAGTGCAGATGTCTACTCATGCGCCTTTGCTGTGATGTCAAGCCTGGCAAAAAAAAAGCAAGCAACCAATGTACAGATTTGCGTGTTTTGATAAAGTAGGTAAACATAAGGTACAGCAGTGCGGAGTACGCATACTATTCCCATACTTCGCTTTTTGCAGCAACTCTTTGCGGTTTCTTTTTCGATTTGCTTCACAATATAAATGTACCAAGCCGAGAATTCAAGAAAAAAATAGGACGGTATTTCTGCCCTAAAACTATCAAAGAAATTATCAATATTCCCACAGTAACTAGGCGACCGAGTGGCCACAACTGCTGCCAGAATTCACAAAGGAATTCCGAACTTTGGTCCGTAATGTAAGCTTCAAAAATAACTGTATTTGCGATGTGAAAGGTAGAGACCGCCGCTCATTCAAAGGCTGTGTTACGTCGACGGGTGTCTGCGACTGACCTGACAAGAACATTTCTTCTGTAATAACGGGCGCTGTTTGCCTGAGCACCTTATCTTATAAAAATAGCCCTATGTGTTCAATAGTCTTCATTGCCGCAGTTGATGCTCTAAATAAAAGGCATGTTCTCATCATTACTGCGTAAATTTTAGGGGAGAATGTTTATTTTTTTTGCATGTAGGCTCAGAAGTTGTATTAACATTGATGGGGTCACAATATGTGCATATGCCTCCAGAACGTGTCATGACCACGCCAATAAGAATCGATACATTCGTATGTAATGGTTGTATGGAGGTACAGGTTGTCCTGATGGCACGAGATTAGTTACTTTTATCAATACCCACTTCAGTCCGCGGACAAATAAATGGGTGCCACACTTTCAAAAGCTGCTGCTCAAGATGGGTCACAATTCGCGCATTGAAATTCATGCCATTTTTCGGTTATCTTCGACGAGATAGTAAACAATGTTGGGTTTCCAGCGCTCCGCAACATCCACGTGGAAGTAAAATCTTTTTCTGAGTTGTAGCATAAATTTCACCGCGTATCGTGCACTTTATGTAATTATGGATCTAAAAGACCATATTCAGAATAATACAGGTGCTTAATTTAGTAGCATGCCACCGCACAAGCTCCGAAATACTTGGATGCCAGTTGGGTACTCTTGGTCTCAATTTTATTTTAATCACTTTTCTGCTAGGTACCTCGCAGAAAAACAAATAGAAGCTCTTTCGGACGAAAGCGACTCGGAGCATATCTGATTCTGAAGACATAGATTCTGCCAGTGAAAATGAGCCAGACGAGGGACAAACACAGGCACCAGGCGATGAAAGTGGTGACGACACGGTGGCTGGTGTTGAAACACCTGGCCAAAGAAAAGTATTTGTAATTCAGAACCGTGAGTCCTTTACATTTACATTTACACAGTATTTATTTTCTAAAAATACTGCTTGGAAAGGTTATAACATGTAAATAACTATATGTTATACTTTCCTTATTTCATTTTCCATGAAACATATTTGCCGGCCTCTACATATACTACGGGAAGCTTCCTAGAGCTGTCAAAAAAACATGGCCTTCATTTTGATACTTGTCACAGAGCTATGAAGACGAAGATGGGAAAGATTGCACTTAGAAAATCAATTTGTTCTCTGTGGAAGAAAGTTCTGGGTGGTCTGTAAAAACGGACGCTTGCAAAAAGGGAGTGTTTGGTGCCATGTACTTTATGATGGGAGTTCTAAAACTACTTCGGTTTCTGATTTACTGGTCGGGCATGGTTTACATAAATTGTATTTTAAGGGCGACACCACGTGAAAATGTTTTTTACTTACCGGCTAATGTGTATTCTGGGAAAAGCGCGCCGTCACTGAGGAAAGCAAGCAAGCAAACAGGCGGGTTCTAGTCGAACCCATTCTTGAATACATCAGAAAAGCCTGCTTGCAGTTCTCGTGCAGATGGTACCCTGATCGAAAAGATGCCGTTATTGACAGTATGTGCCAAGTAAGCCCAAGTCCTATGGCCTGAACAATTTTGTGATGGCATCGGCTGATCGTACTGTCCTCGACTTCTCATTTACATCGGAAAGAGCCCAGTGTGTGAAAATAAGATCAAGCAGCTCAATCCGAAAGCCAGTGTTGTGAAGAATGTTTTAGAGACAGTCGGAAGTAATGACATAACTTCGCTTATTCTGATAGGTATTTCACTGCGTTCAGAGTCGCTGACTACTTCGTTGAAAAGATGTACCTCAAAGGTAGTGTAATGGCCAATCGCACTATGGCTCAAGACAAGACAATGAAACCAAAAATGTCGCTGACACAGGAAAATTCAGACAGATGAAAAGGTGTGTGTAGTAAAATGGAACGACACGAAATCGGTCCTCCTTCTGTGCACCGATTTCGGCAATGAATCGGAAGGCAAATGTCAAAAAGATGTGCGAAAGAGGAAAATAAAAATATATTACCCAGCTACTCATCGTGAGCAAATACAGTGCATAATTTGGCGGAGTGGACAATATTGATTGCTGCATCTCGTGCCACAGAATTTCTCTCGGGACATGCAAGTGGACGGTGCGAATGTTTGCACAATTTTGTTTTTGATGTGGCATGCTGCAACAGTTGGATCAAATACAAGAGAGTCTGCGGCAGCCCTTTGACTATAAAAAGAGGCAAAATTAATCTTTTCAATTTCAAGGCTGACAATACGAACTTGTTTCGCAAAGCGCACAATGGAAGACCGCTAATATTAAGGCGTAGCTCGGAGACTGCTGACCAACCATTGGAGAGAACAGCGAAGCGGGGCAAGATGACACCAATTGCACCAAGGAGGTGCGCTACGACCCTCGTGGGACACTCCCCGCAACGTGTAAAGCTCGCATCTCAAATAAAGTCCCGCTTCCATTCATGTGCTTGGAAGTAAAGTGGCGGATGCCTCAAGTGGGATGTCCTTCTACGCATGCAGAACTACAAATAGTTTTTTTTGTTTCATACACTGACACCCCGACTGCCCAAATCGGCAACATTCATTTTTTATACTATTTTTTGGCACTATTTTGAGACCCAGAGTAAAGAAATGGGTACCAGCAAATCCTGATAAAAAATTTGTATTTCCCGCGTTGTTAATTTTTCTGTGCTTGTTTGCATAGGCGAGAAGCCAAATGAACGAGTGTCACAAACTGTTTTTTTTTTTTTCATTTTGGCATACTTGTGCCTGAAAAGATAGGTGTCATAAGAAAGCCAAGGCGCACTCGGCGCAGGGGCGAGGCCTTGCAATGGCATGCTCGAACTCCCCGGCGCAAGCTGACGTACGTGTGAGCGCCGATTGTAGTTGTTAAACCTCGGAGCATGGCTCAAAACCTGTAATCATAAGTATATGCGACAGAAGCAAATTTAGCAGTGAAAAATATCAAAATGCGGGGCTATATAGGTAAGAGCACTTTGACGTTGGTCTTCCTTAAGTGAAACATTACTATCCGGCCGTAAATTAACAAGTATAGGACAAGAAAAAGAACTCGTGCAAATAAATGGACCTATAGCAAAGCAGCAACGTAACAGTAGCCTTGACAAAACTAACATATACTTCAAGTGCCGGGGAACGAATGCCTCGCCGTGGGCTCTGCCGGCATTTGCCCGGTATTCCGCACCTCAACAAAAGCGTTCCTTGAAACGGCGAGTTTTGTGGATTTAAAAGGGCTATCTGCGTTAGTGCTGACTGGGTGTGATAGGGTGTCAGGAAAAATTATTCCTTGCCCCAAAGTGCGTCACAAGGATCACACTTAATAACTGAGTGCCTAAGAGCCGGTAATGCGAACTCCATGGAAACAAAAAAATTACCGTTGTAAAATTTCAGGGAGCAGTCCGCTGGGAACCGGGTACAGACACGATGAGAAAAGAAAGCACATCACAAAGCTATGTAAATTCTCTTCACAATTGCATATATTAGCGAACCACTTGTACGAACGAAAAAAAACAGACCAGAAAGCTAAGTAAATTTCCTTCACAATGGCGCACATTAGCAAACCACTTGGACGACCCCGGAAAGCGCGGCTTCGAGATTTTTCCCATGCGCCATTAAAGACGGCTTCGTAGATACCTGCGCAACCCATAATGGTATTTAGTATGGTGAGAAAAAAATATACGGCGTTAAATGGAGGAGTGCAACTCTGGAGAAGCACTAGAGCTGGCGGTTGGCCTAGCTTCACCCCACATTAACAGCCGATCCCAGGAGGGAAGCATCAGAACACCGAAGCATTCAAAAGCTGTTTTGAGGGCACTTGAGAGCGAAAAAACATAGCAAAGCAACGCAAAAAAAAGCAAAGAACTTTGTAAAATAAAGAAACCATGCAGACTTGCATTCAGTATTAACCATCATAATCCCTGTTTTCGTCCTCTCCCAACGTCCCAGCAGCGTAGGAAAATGGCCTTGGAGCCCGTCCTCGCTGCGGACGATCTGCACTTCCTCGTCACCTATCCGTTCGCCGTCTACACATGATGATTGCGATGGCGTGTCTTGATGCAATTGTCGTTAGCCTCTTTCGCGCGAGAGATTCGTGGTCCACCGGTCACATCACGACGAAGAGAACGAAGGCCAGGACTCGTCATGTGGCGTAAGCCCATGCCCAAGCCTGGGCAAAACTAGGTGGTCCCACGAGGCATGCACTCACCTGTGCTCAGAATTTTCTCAGGTAAATGCAGTGCGTGAAGGTGGAGCCTGGCGTCTCTCGTTATAGAAGCTGAGCGGTCACCGCGAGGCACGCGCTTTTGGGCCCTCGTGCTTTCTATCGCAGCCGAATAAACTCGTTTTCACTAAAATTTCTCTTCTGACAAAACTAACGCAGAAGCTTACTGCTGTGTGCGTCTTGTCGGATTGGCGTCCAACCTTACCTGGATCATCTGATGGTATAAACTATCTGGGTGTCGGAGGTTATTGTGTCCGGCATACGCCAGCAGCTCCTCGGTAGTACACATTCAAGCAAGCTGGAAAGCTTTTTTCAATGGTGTAAGCCATGTTGCTTGGCACCGTTCAGGTCGTCGTAGCTACGTCAGCATCAAGAAATTGAGCTTCGTCTGTTTTCTTCAGCCGATAATCCGAAGAGCAAATACCTGCGTTTGTTCGTAAATTATTTCCCGGTATGCGAATAGAACAGCAGATTTACAGTGACGGCTGTTGCGCGCTTTGGGTGATTTGATTTAGAGGACGGATGTCAGATCGGAAGTTGCTCAAACAAATATTTAGTGATTCCTGGCGGAGTACTCTTGCAAGGGCGACGGGTTCTGTGTGAGGCCTTATTAAGATTATGACGTTCCCACGTGCGGGCAACATGTAGTGCAATGGCACTGAGTCTTCTCATGGTTATTATAGCAACCTCAATTTTCAGAACTTTATTTTCGTATCCTTCAAAGTAAAGTACTAGGCTTATTTATGGGAGGGAGCAGACGGCGGCAGTACACGAAGAATATTAGTGCGTCGCTTGTTGCTTCGCAAGCAAGGAGGCCGCCCAGACCAGTCATTATGGCGATATGACGCCGTCGACGACATTTCATTACTTTTGTCTATGGTTGGCATCGTGCTCGTTTAAAAACATCCACAAATTAACGCGCCGATGGGCCGAAGAAGCCCCGCTCTGCTTGTTTGCGGCTGTTCCTGTATGTGCAAATGATAGCAGCTACGGGCCCAGGGGCCGACGTCCATGCAAAACCGTCCGGCTGCCATTCCGTGTTATTTTTGCATGCGTTCGTGACCTCCGCAGGTGCGGGTAACACAGACAGCAGGGCTACTCAGTGTTCTCACGGTTTGTTTTGCAACATGACTTTTCAGAACTCCGTTTGCACTCGAATAGACGAAAAGTACTAGGCCTAATGATGGCAGAAAACTGCAGTGTCACTTTGTGGGAGCGAGAAAACGTCTATTTCCCTTATTTTCTGGGCCACCGGCAGTACACAAAAAATGTTAGTGCGTCGCAGGTTCTTTTTCAAACCGGAAAAGGCCGCCCACACCAATTATTGTGGCAGTATGATGCCGCCACCAAAATTTTATTCACCTTCCTTCTGTTTGGCCTCGTGCTCGTTTAAACACACCCACGAAATCATTTGTCGTGTGCAGACTTCAGTATGTTGCGTGAGGCTGCAGTATACAGGCAGATATATTACTGCAAGGTTACTGCAAGTTAAGCAATCAGCGACACATACGCACATAATTTCTGCTGGAATGCAAAGCTGCTTGTCTACAGAATGAACAAATTTCTTAAAGAAGTGGCAAAGGGCTAGAATGATCAATGGTTTCGAAATTGAAACAAATATCAAATTTCGACTTTTTTTTATTTCTATTCACTATACAACCCTGAAGCACGTTAACCCATTAGTAGTGCCGATCAGTGGGAAGCCTTCTTTGCTTAGTTTCTAAGCTACAGCACTGGTAAATGTTGTCTAACTTGGTAGAGTTCCCTCTGGCGCACTAAAGCCACTATTTACTTTCCTCGGAGGAATAATTATTAAACAAGCACACGTGCCCTTCCTTCTTTCAGCCGACTTTGACTAAAAATAGTTATCATACTCTCTGCTGGGTCAGATTAGAAATTGTGCATTGGTGTTTCACTTTCTATACCTCGGGTCAAATCTGCTAGGATAACCGAGAGTTTTTTTATATATTTAAATCCATGGCGAATTTCTTAACATTACCTGAATAAAGATAATCGGACACTCAATAAATTCGCTCTAATACAAAACTGCTTAGATTGCATTGCCGATGAACGAGTCAATTCCTTTATTATCGATGAGCATGAGAGCTCTTCCGACGGGAGAATTCCTTTGCTGTATAATATTGCCCAGATGCACTCGCAATAGAGGCATGCTATCAGTAAGCATATATTTGCAGAAACATGTGTTTACGATACTTAGAGAACAGTAGGGCTCCTAACCTTCACTCAAAAAGATATTTACTTCGAAACCCTTGTTTGTCAGAGCGGTTGCAGAGTTCGTGTATTTATGTAAATTTTAGCGCCTGCAGCCCCAAAGAAGTGTACAGAAGGGAGTGGGATATTAGTATAGAAAGAAATAGTAAAAGGAATACATACCAAAAGGAACATGCAAGAAAACAATAAATCGGTAGCCCTAACGCGTGAAGATATGGCATCAGTTACTCTACAAATGAATGTGAAAGTGAATACACAAGAAAATATACTGAAACACCAATGGGGAATTGCAATATGCAAGTGATTACACAAGGACACTTGTGCAAAATAATATATATTCGTTGCCCGAGATGACATGCCAACTCGAAAACATTTAAATACAAAAGCAAAATAAATACACACACAAGAATGTCGTTCGACTTCTCTGCGAAACACCTGCGCATCGCCGATAGTGGCTAGAAATAGGGCAAGCGGTAGAATCGTCTGACGTTTTTAGAGACGAAGGAATGAGCCTTCGGATTAGTACCGCAATGAGGGACATTTATTTTAGGTGGGCGATCTGTGCGCAAATATATGCACAATGAACTCAGAACTAACTTGTTTTTATGCATTGAATAAAGTCGTAGATCCTATGGTACAAGTTAGGGTAGCACAGTTTTTTTGGAGGGAAAGATCACGCAATCTTTTTTTCGTTTTACGGAATTTATACTGGCCTGGTGAGCGTAGTTGGATATGATAAAGGGTATATTACGTTTTTGTGCTGATTCTAAACCATCAATTAGGTAATGGTGCGCAGTGCCCATACTTCCCATCTGTACTCCAGGGTAGAACAACTTATCGTTTTGTAAAAAAAAGTCTAAAGTGTAGTGGTAACATAAAAAAGATATTCCATACAGCACATCTCCGCTTAAATCACTAATAAGATATTTAGAATGCGCTTCTCCAGATAACCTTTGTTTTCCTTTGTCACACCTATTTTTATCTTGGAGTTCGTTCTAACTTGAACTATCAAGCAGTTATTTAAAGTTTGAGCTATCTATCAAAAATAGTTTTACACATATAAACGTTCTTCTTTTTGTTGCCGTGGGGTTGGGGCCGCCTGTAGAGTAACACTCCATTAAAGCGGACATCGCTAACTTCCGCGACAGGGCGCCCGCAAAAATGCCATACTGGCCTCATTGCGTTTATATTCCAATAGTTTAAGAAGTTAAACCAGCTCGCTGCACCTATTTTTGGTAACGTTACAGTCAAACAGTCCAATGTTAACAAGAAGTCGCCGTACGTTCGCGAAGGTTCCATTCGTGGCGGACGTGTTTGGGAGATATAAACGTTTTCCTTTTTGTAGGTGCGGGGCCGCTATGCGCGTTGAGTAACACTCCACTAAATCTAACCTAGCCAACTTCCGCGATTGGGTGACCTCTTAAGCGCCATACTCGCGTCATCGCGTTGTTTTCCGCTTGTTTGACAAGTTACAGCCAAAGGCCAATGTGTAAGCAAACGGTCACTGTAAGTTCAATCCAATAATCTCGAATACCTAAGAAGCTACACTAGAAAGGTTCAACCACACTAGGAAGGCTGTTACAGACATAAGCAGCACTCCTTGAGCAGATAAGGATCCAGCCACCCTGGTGTAGTAGATGGCCACCTCCTCCTACGAGTTACCAAATCAACTCTCGGCTCTCAGTCACCAGCAGCTGTAGAGCACCTTCCCATGACGGCGGTCACAACAGCGATACAATAGAGGGTGCAAAGTATCCCTGGCTGTGGACAGGCCACCATTGGAACTTGATCCTGGCAACGTTCAATGGACGCATACTCTCTGGTCAGCTGTACTACTAGAAGACCTCTCGGGTACTAGTGGGATAATGTAGGATTAAGCGAAGTTAGGACACAAGAACGGTTCATAGAGCTCAGTAGTGGGCATATTCTATGCTATATTGGACCCAATGACAAGAAAAAATACGGGGTAAAAATTTTTATCTACAGGGAAATTTCAGGAAAAGTGGAGGCATTTTTCAGCATTAGTGAGGGTGTCGCGACTCTTGTGATCAAGGTAAACAAAAGGTACAGCTTAAGGATAGCATATGCCTATGCGGCAACATCCAGCTATGAAGTTGAAGCCGTAGATAGTTTTTACGAGGGCATCAAGTCAGCCATGCGACAGACAACAACGCACTTCACAATTGCAATCGGAGACTTAATGAAAAGGTGGGTAAGGAGCAGACCGGAGAAACGTCAGTGGGAAACTTTGAAAGAGTCAACGCAACAGTCCAGGAAGTACACTGGTTGGATTTGCAGAGAGAAATGGCACGAGGTTGATGAACACCTTCTTCTACAAAGAAATAGGGAATGAACATGCAAATGTCCCGATGGTACAACCAAAAATGAAATTGACTTCATTCTAAGTGTCTACCCGGGTATCGTGCAAGAACTAGTTGACGTGATCAGATTCTTTTTTTGAATTGCGACAGTGTGCCGTGTGGAATAAGGTTCTACAGGTACAAGTTTGCACCCGTTTCCCGGAGGAAGTCCAGAAGACAGCGGTGACGGGGCCCCCACAGCCATCGCTGAAGATAGGGGGGTCTACCCGGGTGCAGGCCTGTGCCGCGAAGGTGTCGGGATCTCGCTGCACTCAGGGAAGGGCACGTTCATAGCAAGTGGTTGGTGTCGGCGTCTTCGGCAGGAGCCGTATAGAAGGGGCAGGTCGTGGAAAAGGGGCCATGGTATCGCGGTGGCCACGCCCGGCTTACCGCAGGGGAATGGGACACCCCAACTCGTGGTCTACGCAGAGGACCTCCTCCCAGTGAGCGAGCCCACTGGGTAGGTCTGTTCCACATGGTGGGATGAGAGCACGTGTGTCGCGACGCAGATCTTCCTTTAGTTGACAAATTGGTCATGTGGGTCAGTTGTCAGCTAGGGCAGGGGCCATGAAACCGACGTAACGTGAAAGACGCTATTCGCCGCAATATGAGCGGTGTTGGTATTACGCCGTATCCGCGGCAGTCATAGAGGGCAGGGGCACGTGTCCAGCAGATCATGAATGTCTGTTGAGACAGACGAGTTGGAGGCTACACGTCACAAATCCCGTATGGCCGCCGTTGAGTCCGTGTAAATGTGTGCCGTAAAACTTCCAGGAGCTTCAAGAAGTGCTGGTAGTATAGCTGGCAGTCCGTCTCGGATGGCTGTAAGCTCCCCCAGCATAGAAGGCCAGATGCGGAGTGTTTCATAGGCACAGTTTTGTCTGGATGAGAGGTGCATACCATCGCTGTAGTTAAAACGCCATCTTGGGCTCCAGCGTCCACAAATGCCTTTATACCTGGGGCAGGTTCGCCGTCGCTAGTAATGGCACGCCCGTGGACTGCGCGTCTGCGTTCCCCATCGACCGACTATGGAGTCGAATGAGAGGCCGGTTCTGGGTCACTTGATGGTACAGCCAGGGCGGCATAGCTACAGGGTGGGATGGTAAGGCGCGTAGAGAACGGCCCATGTAGATCGACATCGCCACTGCCCCCGGAAGAAAATTTAGTTTGTTCTGGACTGCGGAGCGGCGTTGATGTAGAAGCTCATCCAGGGTGTTAAGTTCAGTTTTGGCCTGAAGAGTTGGTATAGGCGTTATTGGAGGGAGGAAGGTGATTGTCCGCATTGCAGTTCTAATAATTGCATCAAGTCGGGCACACTCCACTTAGGTCATATGCTGAAATTGAGCCTGATAGACAAGTCGAGGCTGAAGTATTGACTGCACGAAAAGTCGGGCCACTTTCAAGCAGGAGCCTCCAGAATGCGTCGGATAAGGTGTAGCATTTCACCTTCTTGTTCACGGGAAGATCGAAGCCACAAGGCAGCTGACCCTGACAATGAAATCTCCAATACCAGCAGGCGAAGAGAGCTGGGAGTGCGCACAGGCTGGCCCGACAGTTGTAGCGAGGTCGGTGACATCTCCAGTCTACGACGGCCTTAAGCATTGGCCACAGACAGAAAGGCTGTTTTTTCATCTGAAAGCGAGAGACCAGCGTATTCACACCATTTCTGTGTGTCCGTTAAAGCTAGTTGCAGGCTGCCGGCTTTCCGAGACAGGTGTGGGTGGACAGTCTATACTGTAATGTGGTCCGCGTACGCCAGAAGGTGTAGGTCTCATATGAAGCCAAGATGCCAGGCAAGTGCAGCATAACTTCATCAAAGAGAAAGAATGAAATTACCGACACCTGAGGCTTTCCACGGACGGCCGTAAAATGGCCATGACTAGTTCCACTAATCCTTACGGAACATGATTTTTTTAGTCAAGAAGGTCCGGATGAAAGTGTGGACCTTTACCGGGACAAGTAGGCTTTGAAGAAGTTAGATAACGCTGTGACTGACGTTGTCATATGCCTTCTGAATGTCCATAGTAAGCAACATCCGCCCTTTGTGAGATCGGCCACCAAGTAGCACCATTGATTATCAGTGCTCAAGTCCATCCTCTGTCCCCAGACGAGGTCTGAACGCAATCTCTGCCGGGTGGTACCACTGGTAAATGTCCATCCACCACTGCAGTCGCGCAGCCAGCGTTCGCTCCAACAGTTTCCACAAGGTACACGTAATGCGATTGGGCGCAAATTGGGAAGATGCTCGGGTGGTTCGCCTGGCCTGGGTATAGGGACGATATCTGCCCGGAGCCGTGACTCTGGTATTTGGCCCGAGAGCCAAACCTCATTGATGGAGCCGAGCAGTCGGCTCAGGGCCGGATCGTCGAGGTTTTTGTAAAGCTCGTACGTCACGCCGTCTGGGCCGGGAGATGACCGAAGTTTCGCCTGGTCTATCGCAGCCAGGAACTGCCATGGTGAAAGCCGATTGCATTCCACAGACCGCGGCATGAGACGGAGAGGCACCGACTTGGCGCGGTAGAGAAAACTGGCACGGGTTGCTAGTCGGGAGGACGTCAAATGCAGGGTACAAGGGGTACAAGGCGCGAACTACATCGGAGGAAAATTGGTCCCGGTTCTTGCCTGATGCCAGCCACGCACTGGCTGCAGCATCCGGAGTGCGGCCGCCCGATTCCATTGCTGTAAAAGTGCGCCAAATCGAAGATGTGGTTTATTAAGGGCGGGGTGACTAGCACCAGATAAGCCGTTTTTGCGTGAAAGACGCTTGTCATATCCTCTGGACGCAGCGGTCAAGCATTCCAAACGCATTCGAGCCGGCGCACATAAGGGATCTCGCGAGGCAGCCACTTCAGTCTCTGCGCTGGGCCCACGGCTGCAAAGGTAGGAGGTCAGGCTTTGATCTTAAACAACAGCGCAAAAGACAAGGACTAATAAAGAAGCACAGACAAGCGCTGACAAACAACTGAGCGTAATTTATTGCTGCTCGCTTATAAATACGCTTGTCACACATAAAAAGACACAATAAACAGGAGATTTACACAACCATAAGAAAACGTAATCATGTGTTGTCATATCTACAACCACACGTTTACCCGTTAAGGTATTTTATCTCTTTTTGCGTTAAAGCAACCGACGGCTTGCTGACGCATTTTTCTTTCGTCACCGGTCGGGACTTTGGCCGGGACGCCTCTACCCACGTCCTCCGACTGGCAGTTCTCAAAGCTTCTTTAATCACAGTGGTGGGGTCTATGCGCGGGGCCGTCATGGTTGCATTGATATTGCACCGGAACTCTGGATGAGCTGGCTGAGCTTGGTGACCTCGGCTTGCAGCGCATCCAACTGTTGGTCCACCTCCACTAGCTCGTTCGTAACTGGAGATGCCTTCCCAGTTTTATTGTGCTTATTCTGTCGGCGGCTGGAGTGACGGAGCACATCACGGTACGAGGGCTGTGTGTAAGCAGCAGGCTCTGCAGTTGTTTCCTTCATAGCGTGTTCGTTATCCTCCGCCAAACACTCGAAGCGGTTGGACGTATGAATTCCCCTGGCCTCAGACCGGCGTCGCCACGCTCGTCGTTTAGCAAGCGCAGCTTTGCATTTAGTAGGACATTTCTTGTCCGTGATCAAGCGACAGTTTGAAGTAAGCTAAGGCATTCAGCCTTAGCTTATTTCAAACTCAGCCGAGAAAGAATGTAACTCTGTGAAAACAAAGAAACCCCAAATGGAATCAGTCAAAGCCAGGTCGCAGGAGTTAAAATCAACTCTGCAAGACATATTCTCACTCTTTATTAGCACAACGAGGTCAATGTAAGCAGACCTAATGGCAGCCTCACATCCGCCCTCAGTGAATCAGAAGCAGCTGTGAGAAAGCCAAAATTCAGGTTAAAAACTTGAAAACTAAGGAAACGGCGATACTAGTTGCCAAGCGTAACAACATGAAATGGTCAAGTACGGTGAATCGGATTGAATTAGCCGAGCGGTCAACGCCGATAAACATAAAAAAAAACAAAAGACATTCGTGCATATAACATGTCAGTTGTCAAAGAAACGTTGCAAAGATAGGGAAGCTTGAAAGCAGATTCAGATTCAGATTCAGATTGAGTTGATGTCATGTACAAGAGAAAGCGAGCCATTGGGAAATACAAGATTTACGCACTCGGAGATGACCATGGAAACTTTACGCACTATTTGGACGAGATAATTAAGATAGCAAACAATTCTACACTGGGCTGTATGCCAGCGATGTTAGACCATGGATACCTACTGACAGTATAAGCACAAGTTGCGATAACCGCTAGTAACTAACGAGAAAGTTGGTAAGAGTTTTGAAAGCAGGAAAATAGAAACAGGTTGACGTGACGATGTAATAACCGTAGACTTTTTAATAAATTAGAAGATATTGTACTGCGAAAGCTTGCTGCACTACTTTCGGAATGTTTGAAGACTCAATAAGTGTTCGCAGACTAGAAAAATGTCAACAATATTCTTATTGATACGAGCGGGAATTCTAAGGACCTCAATAAATATCGACCGATGAGCCTAGTCTCACTTGTTTAGAAGCTGTTCACTAAAGCTGTAGTTTGTCGCATAGATAATAGCCTATAGCAGGCTGCTTTTAAAAAAGGCATTGACAATATCCATGCCGTGAACCTACTGATAGGAAAATCCAAAGAGTACACTAAACCTCTCTTCTTCGCTTTTAAAAATTACGAGAGACCGTATAATTTTGCACTCACCGCAGCCGTTTAAGAAGCACTGAAAGACCAGGAATAGAGAAAACCTACGTAAGACTTCTAGAAGACATATTTAAGGATTGCATGGGTTGAATAACCGTCCACAAGCAAACTGATAAATTTCTGATCCGAAAAGGCGTAAGACAAAGAGATAAAATCTTTCCAAAACTATTCACAGCATGTCCCGAGGGAGTATTTAGAAAACGTGACCAGGAATATATAAGGTTAAAGATAAACAAGGAATACTGGCGCCTTTTGACGTTTGCCGATGATATATCTTGCTGAGTGATACTACAGGACACATCCAAATAAGGCATGAGGAACTAGAATCAGAAAACAAGGACGTGGGGCTAGAAATAAATATGAGTAAATCTCAAGTAATGGGGAATACGCCTGTCAAGAACGTCTTCTTCAGATTTGGAAACTGAACGCTGGAAGAAATAAACGTATATAGCTACCTCGGACAGATGGATAGTGCTACCCAAACCACGAGGGAGAAATCTGGCGCAGTATAGGTATGTGTTGGGGAGCACTCTGCAAGTATTCCCAAATATTTAAAAGCAAGCTTCTTCTATCACTGAACGGAAAAATGTATAAGCAGTGTAAATTGGCGGTGATGATATACGGAGCTGAAACATAGCTCCTTACTAACCACCTAGAAAGCAAACATAGGTGGGCTCAATGAGCATAGAACAGATTATGTTTCGAATAAGACTCAGGGACAACAAAAGAGCTGCTGGATCAGAGAACAAAATAAAATAATGATATAGTTCAATTAAAGAAAAAGCAACTACGCCCCCCTCCGCTCGCGGGAACCCTAGTGTGATGCGACGCTGAGGGTGTTCAAGCGCAAGCGGAGAGCAACCGTCGACCGAAAGGCCACCGGGGAGCGGCACACCGGTTATATGCGCAGCTCGCCCGAAGGAGAGGAGACCGCGGAAGAGAGAGTACTGCACATGCGCCGGTGCCAGTGCGTCTGCCGCGGCTACGGCGCAACACAATGCAACACAATCCACTTTAATTCAATCCAATTCAAGCCAAGCCAAGTCAATTAGTTCAAATCCAATCCAACGCCCCTCGCGAGAGAGGGGCATCGGAGAGGAGAGTGGGTGAGCGACGGAGAGCGCAGCACGCACGGCGAGGAGAATGGGGGAGGGGCGGACGACAACAACGCCGACGACGCTGCATGGACAATGGACAAGGTGGGTGAATGAGATGCAGTCGCATTTAATAAATGGACTTGATCTGGTCATGTAGAGACACGAACGAACAACCAGTCGACAATTAGGGTAACCGACTGGATACTAAAAGGTGGGTGTAAAAGAAGGGGAAGGCAAACAACGCGATGGAGGGAACAAATACAAAACTAGGGGGTTAAACTGTGGATCCGAGCAGCGCAGGGCCGGAGTGGTTGTAAGACAATCGGAGAGGCCTTCGCGCTGCAATGGACGTAAGCAGGGTGATGATGGTGAGGGTTATGGGGATAATGGCAATGAATATAATATTTATAATGTTGGCTTTCAATGGCTTATATTGCCGGTAAAGGTTTAGCAAGGATAGTTCCCTACAAAATATTCATCCTGTTACATTTATTAGTATTTTGACGAATTCGCCAAGTGTCATACCAAATGACACCAAATTATGGTCAGACTGCAGTCTGCATTCTGGCGCACCCACGTTAAAATCCCTAGATTGTCAAAATTACTCCCGAGCACATAAGTACGGCCCGCCTTATCACATGAGCAGTTTCCGCACGTTAAACATTATTATCAATTATTCCACCTTAATGATGCACCCGGATGAATCAGAAGAAGAAGAAATTGCTGGATGTACCACGCAGTCATCTGTAAATAATCTGACCTGAGATTTTTGATTTATATGAGAAGCAAAATCTAAGCAACTGTACAACCTTACGGTTTTAAGGAGGCTAGTGCTCGGTGGATGAGTCATAATCATTCCCTGCTCTTAAATGAGAAATGCTCAGGAAAAGATAATAATACAAGCTAGAATTCGGAGGGTAATGTTTAGGTTTCGTAGTTTCTCAGAAACAACGTGATGAAGAACGGGATCAAACGCTTTGAAAAATTAAAACAAACTACAATCACTGAAACGTCCATCATCAACAGAACAGCCAAGGCAATTTTTGAAACAAAAAAATACACCATCTCCCCGAAGGAAACTATGTGGTGATGCAAAGCAGAATTGTTGGCGTCCATTCAGCTCGTCGGACGGTGCAGCTTGTCTAAGCCTAAGCAGCAACTGAGGAAGCGGCGCGCGGACCAGGTTTATTATATAGAGCAGATGGAGTGGAGAGGAGGAGAGGAGAGGAGAGAGGAGACGCGCTTGCGCTCTTATCGCGCACCTGGCGTGTTGCCGTTATGCTGAGTTATCTGGTGTTTATTAGCGCCAGAGGGAATTCCACGTCTGGGTCCACAACGGTGGCTCGTCCATCATGTTCTTGGCGATGATTGTCGTCCCAGTGGGAGAATGGGTAGTCTCCGTCAGCGTTGCTGAGGTAAAGGTCGTCGACGTGGGTGCACCGGCTGAGAGCAATGTACACGCCCTCACCTTCGCAGCTTTGTCTTCTTCTCCTTCTTCTTCTTCAGAAGTTCTCTAACGGGAAGATGACGACGGTGGTTGCACCCGAAGCTATCTCGTGATGGATTCTTTGGTTGGCCAATCCCTTGGGGCATCCAGCCAAAATCATCATCAGAAGCGCTGCGGATGGGGTGAGAGCTACGTACACGCCCTCCTCTTCGCAGCTTTGTCTTCTCCGTCTATGTCTTCAGCGGTTCCCCTACGGGACGATGACGACGGTGGTTGAACGTGAAGCTAGCTTGTGATAGATTCTTTGGTTGGCCAGTCCCTAGGGGCATCCTGCCACAATCATCATCAGAGGCGCTGCGGAGGGGGCACAGACGTGAGGCATTCCCCCCAGCAAGAGAAGCTAACATCCTCCTCTAAAATTTTCAGTTCGTCGTTTCCTTTGACGGTCAGCTTCGCGTGTCTTTGTTGTATCAGTAGCTTCTTGACGTAGTTTGAACGAGTCAAGGACATGAGGCACGTTCGTAGCACTTGCTCCTGTCTAGGTTTTGTAGCGCGGGGGGAAGAGCGCCGCGTACCTCCCGTCGGGCACGGAGAGTCGTGTGATCAAAACCGGGCGCCGCTAACTACTTCTTTTTTTTATAGTGTAGGGGGAGAGGTGCGGACAACGGACGGACTCCAGACATAGCCCCGAGCAAGAGATCCCTTGCATCTAAATTACTTCATTTCTGAAAAAAAACATTTTCGGGAACTATGATGCCATGCTCAAAAGGAGCTATTTTCCAGAAATTTAACAACGCTTGGGTAAATGATTGTTTCAAATATTTCGCAAAGAATACAAGTCAATGAAATGGGGCAATAATTTATGTAAAAAGGTTAGACAGATCCCTTCAAGAAAATAATTTTAATTCTTTGGTAATAGACAAGAATTAGGGTCTGCTCAATAGCCTTCGGAAGAATTACATAAAAGTACAGGCATCTGCTTTAAAAACTAGAATTTATTCAATCTGTGCTTCATGTTGACTGGAACTATACGATGGAGAATATCGTGATTACTAGAACCCATTCCTTTACCGAAGGTTTCATTTGAAAACAGGTTGGCTTACTTGAGTCATATGATTATGCAAATACTGACAGGGCAAAAACACTTTCCTGGCAACGTCATTAGCCGGAAGCAGCCATTAAAAAGTTACACAACTGTTCCGCTTGGATCGAATCAAGACATTACATGCCTAATCAAGCACCAAACACGCCCGAAAGCGTTTTGGTATTCTGAACAAGCATAGGAGGAAGAGTATTATTAAAAAAACCTGTTCCTGCTTCGTACAGCTTTTCTCATATTTAAATTAAAACTACAATACCCAAACAAATGCCTGCTCCTGTTTCTTTGTCTTGCTTTGGTGAACAACGAATTCTTTATATTTACAACACGTTTGAGGAACATTTTGAACAATGGGCTGCCAAGATTGCATGAAATATCTCGCAGAGCCGTAACCTTGTGTTTAAAAATGGTCTTGGTTTAAGGGCACAGGGTAAGCCCTATACTTCCCATGCATTTGTGGCCATTTTGAGGTACATTTTCCTCAGCATCTACTAAAGGTATCTACATAACGTATATATCATTTTCTTTCAAATTTTTGTGCTCTTTTAACTGTACTAGAATTACGAACATTCTTGAAAAATTCAGTTTTTTATAGTTTTTTGTCTGTTAGTACCAAAATTTTGGCATTATTTTAGTATTAAAAGTGGTGTACCAAAAAAACTGTTGCGTGCATATTTTCAATTCTAGTACAGCAGGTGTGACAAGTTATGTAGATGACAGGGAAAAAAATCAGCTCGTTGTCTTGGAAGATATAGCAAATAATGGTACCTATGTAAGAAAAAACAATGTTTTGAGGTAATTGAGTTTAAAGTAAAAAAAGAGGTGAAAAACAATACTTTTTTGCCAAAAACACCACTGGAGCCATTTATTTAAAAAGCACCAGCTTCATAATCGCTGTCAAAGTAATTTTTTTGCTTTTCGCCCGGTCGTCTGTCCTTCCTTGACTATTTAGTGCACCATCATACAGATCTGTTCACAAAGTATTTTGCTTGTGGTCAACCTCTTTAAGCCACTTGATGGTGGTGTTGCTTCCAGGTTTTGGTCTGAATGATTTCAAAATGCTGGCTCATGCGTTGCTTCATCATTTAATAAAAGAACAGCATCCAATGTTGCAATCATTAGAGTGTGAAGCCCAAAAAAGATGTTTTTTTGTGCGCAGCTTCGAAGGGCAAATGTGGAAAAAACGTGCAACAGGGTCTTGGGATTGCCCTCACTGAAAAATCAGCTATGCAATAGTTGCTATGCAATTTCTTAATACAGCTGGTTCCAGAAAAGCATTTTGATCTGAAAGTGGAAGTTTTTTGGTGAAAAAAATGACAATAAACCCTGAGAACATTCTTAAGAGGATGTGGCCACTTACTCCTTGCTTACGGGAAAACTGCTTTTTAGCGAGAAATAAGACTTTATAAGGCAAGTGTGAATATGGAAAATGTGCACAAGGAATTGAACTTCCCTAATTGCAAAGCAAAAGAAAAAGTCATTTTTTCAAAATTTCGCCTTACCCTGTGCCCTTAAAGAGCGCCCAGTTTGTTGCAACATTTCGCTGATAACATGTCGTCGCATAATCATTAAATACATTTGAAGATCCACCCTTAAAGAGAAATTCACAGGTTTGCGGAAATCATTTCTAAAATTTGGCTCTTGACCCTTTTTGTGCCGAAGATTCAATATAAAAAAATGAAACAGTGGTGAGTGAGCCGTGGCGTTAAAGCGATTGAGAAAACAAGGAGCATGGAAGTGGTAAGAAGCACATCAAGTACAGTGGCGCTCGTAATGACATTAGCGTTGGTTGGCATGGAAGCGGCTGAAAAATAAAAGAATAATCTCAATCTATAAACTGAGCTGTGTTGAGTGAAGGGCCTAAAACAATGCAGCATTGTATCTAAACTATTTTCTGGTAGTTGAAATCACGGAGAACGACGAATACGAACGATTTGGGAATCCTTGTGATAATGTCGTTAAGTACGTTAGGAACGTGACTGCAAAAGGATAACAAAATATTTGTGTTATGTTGTGTTTGATGATACGAACCTAGGGCGGCCTTAGACACCAGCAGATTTCAAAGATGCCTCAGGCTTTCTTTATTTGTGTCCATACTCCTCCTATTTTGGTTTCTTTCTCCTATTTAAAAGTTGACGACTAAACGAATACACGAGGACAAGAAACTTCACAAGACCCACCAAAATGATATGGCATTCCTAAAAACAAAAACATACAGTAGATGTTCACTCAAAGATTGTAGTGCAGCAGAGTGAGGCCTCTTGAAGTTCTGATGGGTAATTCTGCTCAATTTTCTTTTTCTTAAGTGCTATTGCATCCACATATTGATGGAGTGTTGTTCAGTTGTGCTAGTTCTTATTTCCTTTCAATGGTGCAGTTTTGGATTTGGGTGCCCTCTGAAGGCGGCACAACTCCATTCCTCAGGAGCACATGATTCTCGTCTTCGTTATCTGATTCGTGAAGCTTTCGACCGCACTTGAATTTCTTTAAGAAGCGTGCATTTCGTGTTATGTTTTACTCTTCCCCAATAGAGTTACTTGGGGATCATTTGCGCTGTTGCGCTGCACTATTGTGTGAGTACGGCAAAAGTATCGCTTTAGCCTATTTTAGGTGGACGGCTTTCACTGTACTAAGTCTCGTTCCTAGGGTGCATGTGGCTTGGCGTGGCGGCTGTCGTCGGCATTTGCTTGAGATTTCAGCTTATCAGGGGGGTCGACTTTGACCGCTTTGTCACAAAGTTCTGTAGCAGGTCATGTTTATGCAGCTGCATCTTTATTCTAAAGGGTAGCTCACAAGGAGACTTTCGTGTTGTTGCATGTGGAGTTGCTCAACCGGAACTGAGAATGTCATGCATGCATTCCACCCAATCTGTACCTTCACACGGCCTGCTTTGACTGCTATATTCAACGTTTTTACAAAGGGTTCTGCTCCACCGTTAGCCGATTATGATAGATCGCTTTTTGCGGTGCAAGGTCACAAAGTGCGAAAAGGCTCAAAACTTCATATACCTAGAAATTAACGCAGAGTGGAAATGAGAGAGAAGAGTTTCCAAAACACAATACGACAGGTCTATGGGGACATGGTGACAAGCAAGGGCGCTTAAAAGATAAGATCACTGGTGTATAGGAGAGGTGTGGCTTAGAGGGTGTGAGATGGGGTTTAAAAAGCGAACCTCTCAATAAAATGTTAATGCGTTTAACAAGAAAGGGTGGATCTTTTCTTAAATATTTGGTGAACGAAATAAGGTATGTTGTGTAAAACTCCTCTGTAGTGCTTCCGCCTGTCAGTCTTAAGTGCCCTGCAATATTAAGGAGTCGGGTTACGTATACGTGCTCTCCCAAACCTGTGACGTAGGAGTCTCGGAAAACCCGTGAGCAGGTGTGAGTGTGTTACACAGGCGTGGCTCATCGGTAACTGTCAAGTCAAGTCAATATGCGAGTATGTATTGTGTCCTAAGTTATGGTATATAGGCTGTTTTTTATTGAAAGGCATGCTCTGGAGGATGTAAAAAACTTCTCTATCAGGCGACCTCGGACATCCGTTCTGGAGGAGCCCCAAAGAGAGTTGTGCGCATTAAGGTCTCCTGTTAGTATGTATGGTTCGGGCAGCTTGCCAGCCAGTGCCTCGAAATCAGAGCTCAGAAGTGCAAAATTAGGAGAGATGTAAATGGACCATACCGTTATCAAACTATTAAATATTATTGTACGGATCGCTACAGCCTCGAGGACAGTGTTTAAAGGGAGAGTGTGGCATGCTAATGATTTGCGTGCGATAATCGCCACACCTCCGGAAGAGTGGGTGCAGCCGACCCTGTCCTTTGTGAATACCATGTACCTTTTTAAGAAATTTGTTTGTTTAGAATTGAGGTGGGTTTCCTGGAGACACATGATGCTTGACTGACTCCCATGCAGAATCTCATACACATCGTCAAGATTTTTAAGGAGGCCTCTGCAGTTACATTGGATGATATTTTCTTTTCCCATTATTTAAATTTAAGAATAACTGGAGTGTGTGTGTTCGTGTGTGTTCATGTGTCGTCTTTCGGGGCTGTTACTCTTGGATTTGGCTTTTTGGGCCTTTCTGTAGGCTTGGAAGAAGGTGGCCGCTCCTTGCGCTGCGTTGCAGGCAAGAATGGCCCGACATCCATCTTGTCGTCGGATGTCCGAGGGGTGCCCGAGGGACCGCGCCCCCCGGACTTGGCCCCCCTTCAGGAGCCCTTCGTTTGAGCCGCCACCGCCGCGGGCTTCGGGGACGCCTGAAGTGGCACGGGCGGTGCGGTGACGGTGTGAGCCGATGCGGGGCCCCCTATGTCCATCCCCTCGACACCCTCCAACGCACTGGAGGACAAGGAGGCAGCGGCGGGAGCGGCACCGGTCCCAACAGAAGTGGTTTGCACCACAACCGCTGCTGCCCCAGCAAGTGGTGTGGTGCGCGTTGGGCTGCGTGAGGCAGCCCAGTGGGTGGCGGGGGCGGGACCAGGTCAGACTCACTGAACTGGGTCCCTCTGGACACCAGACGCCACTCCGCCCTCCGGCAAGCCGCGTCAGCGTACCTCCCCAGAGGGAAAGAGGCTAACCTGTTTCGCGCCTCCGGGAAGGTGATGTTCTCAGTTACCTTTATGTTTATTATCTTTTTTTTCTAATTGGAATTTTTCACACTTGCGGAAATACTCTGCATGCGGCCCGCCGCAGTTCACACAAGACAGGGTATCGGATGGACAATTGTCGCTCGAATGATCATGCGCCGCGCATTTCGCACACGTCGTTCGGCCCGCGGCAAGAGTTTGTACCATGGCCGAACCACTGACACTTAAAACAGCGCCGCGAGATCGGGATTTACGGATGGATGGAGCAACGAATAAAACCCGCATGTATGTGTTGTGGAAGAACTGCGCGGTCAAAAGTCAAGATAATGTGCTTGGTGGGAATCTCCTTGTCGTCTCTGCGGATGGTGATGCGTTTCACGGCAGTGACACCCTGATCCTTCAAGCCGGAAAGGAGATCCGCATCCGTTTCGTTCAGGAGACCTGTTTCGGATATCACACCCTGCGAGCCGTGGAGGCTCCGATGGGGTGCGACTCTGATGTCGACATCAGCCAGTCTAGTCTGAGCTGGAAGCTTTGCATAATGCTGCTTGTCATTTATTTCGATTAGGAGTTCACCAGATCTTTGTTTTTTGTACTTATACGATTTTCCTATTATGGCTTCAAGCTACTTGGCGATCAAGAAGACTGACTGAGATGCTAGAAGGTGGGTTGGATTGAGCGATTCCATCACATGAAATCGAGAAAAATTATCCGGTTCAGGAAATGTTAAAGATGACAGTGGGGGAAAAGATACTTAGGTGCGGCCCCTTTTCAGGGACCGATCACGTTTGGGGGGGGGGGGTTGTAAATACCATAGGGCATAGTATAAAAGCAGGGAGACTGGGGTACTTTCTTCTCTGACCTTACCCTGGTAGTCAAAGAGGTCCCGGAGCTCCCGGCCTGGTAGACAGGCAGGGAGTCCATCGGACGGAGCTTGACCAAGGCTCCGACGGCCACCGTGTACAGCTTCTACCCTTCACCTTTCAACACCTCGCCACGGTTGGACACGGCTTATGTATTGGAGCTCGGGGTCTGCGGTGTGGCCGCTCACCGTCACCATGAATACTCAAGGTGCCCCGTGCGGGGAATGTTCTAGAAGTAATAAAGTTTTGTCCATGTCCGCGCAAGATATAAAAGAGGCAGTTCTTCAAATATAAATAAAAAAACCTGCGCGAGGGTATTTTTCCTATACACCGAAAAAAGTTTAGTAAAGTCGGGCTCATTGGCACCCGGTCTTTTCTTACATTCTACAAAAAACAGGTCGCATGCCGTGGGGCTGAATCACCATGATGGAGAAATATCAGTAAAAGGCGCCTTAAAAATGCCTATTAAGGAGTCAAAATTGCGGACGATTCCTCTCTTATTTTGCAGAAAGATGCAGCAGATGCGAAAGGGCACTTCAAAAAAAATCTGGAACGCAGATATATGACAACTTACAATTTTAAGGTTGATTGTTTTTTTATGAGAGTTTAAGATCAAAATTCCAGCATACGTAGCTGCGCTGTTGTGTAAAGCTCGACTTGTACTATAAAATATAAAGACCTTGAAATCGGCTTCTACGAAAAGCTTACCACGAAAGACGAAGCTCTATCCCTTTGCGGGTCAGCCCACACAAAGTGTGGGTTAACAAATTCGTTTACTTAGTGGCTCCTGTTTTGCTTTCGGTTTCATAGCCCTGGGTAGTCGTTGCGAAGGCTTCCGACACTTTATTGGTTTCGGTAGTTCACTTTTGTCGCCACCAAGCAGCGAAAAATCGCCCATTAAACGGCGCCCTGACATTTCTATTTGCTATTCGGGTATTTTCTGAATAATGCGCGGAGGACACGAGTTGCAGGACTTGGAAATACCTGATCGGCTGAAGAAATGCCCTTTCCCTCCGTGTGCGTTCCTTCATCACGCTTCAAAATTGCTCCCACACATGTGTGGGCTGGGCTTTCATCGTCACGAAAAGTTTGCTGGGCGGTACAGGGTGGCGGGCACGTGCATTGCGACACTCGAGGTAAATAGCTTTTTCTTGCTTTGTTGGTGTCACGGTTATTCGTGGTTTTGGGCTGGCGCGTTGGCAATGTTTTCTTTCGCCTTAACCTTGAAATAGTTCCGTAGTTACTTGTGATAATATAATAATTGTTTTATGGGTATATATTTACAATTTTTTTTTATTTATTTTTCCGAAATCCTTTTTATACATAAGTACTCATGAATCGATATAAAACATGTAAATAATACGTAAAAATGCAGTTTTTCTGCGCCTGATGCCATTTTTAGGGTATTCGTACTACCCTCAGGTCGTACAAATAGAAACCCAGCACGCTTATACGAGTGGGTTGGTTTCTGCGTGAAATACTCTGACCTTTCCATTTTCACTTGTCGAAGCATCATTAGGAAGGAGTTAATACAGAAAATATAATAGCTTGTGGCCTGTTTTTCTAAAATCTTTTTGGTGAGCATGAAAGGGCTAGGTGCCGCAGTGGGCGCAATTTTTTTAATGCAGCCTATTACGCCGTCCCATAAAGAATGCTTACGTAGTCGAAGCGGGAACCTTGATGGGGGTGAGAACTCGAAGCAGAAGTTTTATTCTTCACAGGGTGATAGCACGTTGCGAACGTGGCTATTTTTAGACATTTTTGTGTACCTGAGTATGTGGAATGAATGTGCCGTTTTTGTGCATCGAAAACTAAAAAACATTTTGTTACTTTCTTGCAGGAAAAGAGATACTATGCATCTTGATTTCACGTTTTGAACTGATGGATATGGCAGAGGTACATTTTTCAGGGTTCAGTTTAAGCCCGTTCTTGGCTACCCAGCTAGCACGTTATTCGACGCCACCTGGCACATCGCGTTCACACGCACCATTTTGCGTGATTTAAAGAAAGTTCATCCCTGTCCACCAACATGGAATGAAGAATTGATAGTTGGAGCTCCTTTCAAGTAGATTTTATTTCTACTGTAAACAACGTGCCGCTTGTCACGCCCCGTATGAGAATGTCATTTTTGTGAACATGCACAATAAGGAATGCGCTACAAACACTCACAAATGATTCATGTAAATATGTCTGCCATGTGGGTTTAAAATGTTTTTAATATTTGGGATGATTTGAGGTCTCGAAGTATTGAGTACTGCTTTGCCGTATTATAAGCCTTTTTGACATCAAGAAGTATGGTCATGCAATACTGTTTGTGTAGGAAGTTAAGTTTCATATATATTTATAATGTAAGAAATTGATCACTTGTACGTCAACTAATTTTGTAGGCTTCCTGGCATGTCTCGAGAAGACCACTGTGTTATAAAAATATACAATTCACGTATTATGTATTATTTTTTGCGAACCTTTCAGAGGTAACTTCTAATTGTAATGGGTGCATAACTTATAAGGGAGTTCACATGCTTTCACTCTTATAGAAAATCTACTGCGACGGCCTCAAACAACACTTTGGAAGCTGCCCAAAAAGTAATTTTTGTTGAATAAACAGCATCGTTTTGAGTAAGAATGTGTGCGTAAGTGTAGTATCGCGAAGGAAGTAATTATGTCTGCGCATGCACCCAAAGGCAGGCATGGCCTCACAGCTACATTCAGAGCATGAAGCGAGAAAGGTAAATTTAAGAAGTGTTTGGCTTATAATATCACGTAAATGCCTTTTTTCATAGGACGTTTTCCGTGTTATAAAAGTGTTTCTGTAGTCAGAAGAAGTTCACATGTCATAGAAGGTTGTGCAAGTTGTTAGCCGGGCTCTCGAGTCTATGTCCTATTGTTTTGACACGACCAGGGAATACGCTTGTTGACGGCTTGTTTCTCTCTACCTGTCGACAACATGTGTGGGTGCGATTCAAACTTTCCCATTTCCCTCGTGGCCTACACGCCTCCCAAAAACTTTCCCCAATTGAAAAAAATGATGTAATAGGACAGTGTTCGGTTTCGCCCTGTGAGGCGGATTGCTGTGTGAGGCTTGCGAGGCTACAGTCCTTGCTCCACCATGGTGTCCTTGGGTGGCGCGTGGCACAGCAGGCCCCTGAAAACAAATTTTTTTGCGGAGTCGAGAATGTGCGCCGTACCAACATAGGTTGCCTACACGTGTAGGTGTGTTAGGGATATTTCGTGCATTTTAGATGTATCTTTAAATGTATCTCATTTCATTGTTGCCTCTTTGAACAAATGTTGCTTGAAGATGAACTTTTTTTTTTGCTTTTATCCGAGTTTTTTATTATGGTAAGAAAGTGGTCACTATCATAAGTCTTTGGGGCTATGTCCCACTCCTATGATAGCGGGTCATGTTCCGACATCATTTTCTCCTGGCGTCATAATAACTTGCTCTGTTACTTGTTGGGGCTATGTCCCACTCCTATGATAGCGGGTCATGTTCCGACATCATTTTTTCCTGGCGTCATGATCACTTGCTCTGTTACTTGTAATTTTTAAAGAATGTATTTTTGTGTGCTGTTTTTGTTGACGTGTATTTTGGTATATTTCTCGGTGTTTTCTCTCGATATGTTCTTTGGTGTCTTGTTGGTTTTTTCAGTTTTTTAAAATCAGCATGTGTTTGTGGTGTTGCCAAAGCGATAAATTAGGCATTTCCTTTTTTATGATGCTGATTTTGTGTTTGCAAGGCAAATGCGCCTGTATTTCGCATTGCGAGGTTGAATAATTGTTTCTAGCATTATACGCAACAATTCATTACACTTTTAGTCGCTCCCGTTTTTCTCGTAGACCTTCTCGTATGTTTCCCTTGTACGTATCACGCGTATGGTTCCTTTTTTTTATTTTTTAAGGCAAATACGCCTATATTTTTCGCGTTTTCTGAAAATATATTTTGTTCAAGCATTACGTTTCTTTTCATCACACATACAATGATGATTCTTCTAGTCGTAGACCTTTTTATTTCCCGCGTACGATCCAGAATATTTTTATGAAACTGTAACGGCTGCTGCCATGTGTTCGGGAAAGAGGGAGGCGTCCTGCGGCCTTGTCAAGCTGGCATCGCGCCAGCTCCTTCTGCAGGCCTCCTTCATCATGAATTCTTGATGCCAAATAAAGTCATTATCATTATCACACAACACCCCGAAAAAAGACTGTAAAACCCACACACAAGTCGAAGAGTGACTATTGTTACGCCCTATATTGCATGTGACAGTTGGTTATAGGAATGGTATGCTCCCGCGGACGGTAAAAAGTTTTCAAGCGGACGACCTCGACAGCCCCAAAGAGAATTGCGGGCAATAAAGTCGTCTATTAAAGGAAGGATTCGGGCAGCTGATCCAGCTTGCGCCTCGCAATAAGAACTCGATATCCGAAAGTTCTGATGAACGTAAAGGTAGCCCACCGTTATTGACCTATAACAAGCGTTGCATAAAATGCTGGAACCTGCACAAAACTCCTGAAAAAGATCGGCTGTCATGATGAGGATTTCCTGGTTAGAATACCCAACACGCCCAATGCGTGGTAGAGCTATCCCGGTCCCGTCCCTTTAATATATAACTGAAAAAAAACAAAGAATGTAGGTGACGTATATACGAGTCCTACACAACCAATATGAAGATTGTGCGGGCGACTCTCTCTCAACAATGACAAACGTTCCTCATCCAAAACGCAGTGCCATTGGAAGATACCGTCTCACAAAAACTGTTCACGACATGTTGGCAGGGCTTATTTATGAAGCTGGACTGGAGAAACGCCGATTTACGGGTTAACCGGAAAAATTTAAGTCATGTGACGCATGCAGACGACGTAGTCTTACTCAGATAATCGGCAGAACAACTGCAAAAAGTATTTAAGATATACGATCAGAAAGCTTCGCACAAGGATGAAAACACAAATAGGGGTAAAAGTAGAACAATAATAAATAAGCATGCTGAATGTGCCCTTTTATTTATAGGTAGCCACATTCTGAAGCGAGTAGACGAAAGTAACTACCTTTGACAGATTTTCACTGCGGACCCCAATGGCGAGAAAGAAACACCCCGCAGAATAGGAATGGGTTGGCGCGTTCTTGGCAATACCACAATTGCAGAAGAGTAAGCTAGCTCTTTCCCTAAAAGCAACACTGTATAACCAATGCGTTCGACCGATGACGACACATTGAGCAGAACATTTGCGCATTTTCAAAACACATAAGTCGGCGGAACGAGCCATGGAGGTAATAGTAATAGGAGTAACTCACAGGGACGGAAATGTGTGTCGTTGATCAGGGTGCAAACTCTAGCACAAGAAATAGTTCTAATTTAAAAAGTTTACTTGGGATGGAAATGCAGATAATTGAACAGACAGCCGTTGTACCACCAGGGTAACAGAATAAATTCAGAGCGACGGCGCTAGAAGTGTAACGCCAGTATCTCAATGAAGATACGAATTAGGAAAACTGGAAGGCCAAGAATTGACTCGAACAAAGCAGGACCGGAGCTGGTCGTGGTCATTCGGAGACACCTGCGAACAACGCAGGACTGGAGCGGGTCATGGTCAATGGGAGGCGCCTGCATCCTATAGCAGATATAGACAGCCTATTGATGGGGAATATGGTCAAGAAATAGGCCTTTTGATATTTAAACCTTTTCATTTGTACCTGAGAATTTTCACAATTGCGACATTATTCCGATGGGGGCCGAACCAATTGCAGCGGCGAGCCATCCGAAGCCGGCGTCTCGATGACTGGACGGCATACCAGCGGGCGGGCGCAGTGTGCATAATGAGTGCCAGGCACCGTCGGACGGAGAGCTTGGAGTTTTTCTGTGCCACATTGGACTCTCGCCAAGACCCAGCCAGGTCGTGGCGAGTCTTCCATGGCAACTTGCCACCACAAGTCGAAGACCACTAAAAACGACCGCTGTATACCTGGACATCTTTGAGGAAGCCTTGGCGGAGCTGCTCACCGATCAATTTGCAGGGGGCCCACCTGTAGCAGCCGCTACAACAATCCCCGACGTAATGCTGGCTCCCGCACATGACGAACGGGTCGTGGCCGTTTACACAGCTAACATCACGCAACGGGAAGTCCAGGCCGCCCTGGATCGCTACCCCAAGCGTCGGAGCACCCCCGCATCGACGGAGTGACATACTAGATGCTGCGACACCTGAACGTCACCCAGCGGAGGCCATTCCTGTGCCTCTTCAACCGAGTGTGGAGGTCGGGTGTCCTTCCGGCGCACTGGCGGGTGTGGCTGGTATAACCTATCGTGAATGTGGGCAAGCATCTCATGGAGGCAGCATCCTACCGGCCAGTGTCTCTTATGTCGGCGGCCGGGAAGCTTACGGAAAGCACCATCCTGTCCAGCTGCAGTGGATAGCTGAGCACCGTGGCGGGAAGACCCGGAGAAGCCGAGTGGCTTCAGGCGGCAGCGCTGTAATTCTGACGCACTGGGGGACGTCGTCCTCATGCCGGCGCAGGTACACCACGACAAGGAAGTTGCCTACCTCGTCTTGCTTGATATCAGCTCGGCGTTCGACTCTGTCCCCCACACCAACATCGTGGAATCTTTGGATGGCAAGGGCGTCATGGGGCACCTCAGAAGCTATGTTCAGGTGTTTCTGGCTGGCCGGACCCTTCGGGTAAGGTCTGCCGGCCGAAGAGACGTCCGCTCCGTGGTGCCCCAGGGGAGCGTGCGGAGCCCGTTCTCGTTCAACTTGGCGCTGGCTCCCCTGCCAGACTACATTCCCGCTTGGCTTGGGTATTCTGTGGGAGTTGCAGTTTACGCGGAGGACGTCGGCATCTGGGCGCACGGTCCAACAAGGCAGCTGTTCGAGGCGTAGGCGTGCCTCCAGGAGGTGCTGGGGGCGGTCGCAGACTTTCTGAGGAGCCGTGGCCTGCAGCTGTTCGAGGCCAAGTCAAACACCTTGATTTACCTCACACGTGGCTACCAGCACACAGGAAGACAGCCCCCCTCACCCTGATCGGCCACGCGCTCCCATGGTATCTCAGGGTCAAATACCTGGGGCTTCTCATTGACTGTCAGCTTACCTAGATACCAGCAGTGAGGGCACTCCAGCAGCGCACGGTGGGAGTCTAGCGGGGCGTGCGGAGGCTGCTGGCATAAGGCCAGGGTTGCTCGCACTCCGTGGCCCTGCGAGTGTTTTACGGAATGACGTCCTCGGCCATCCTGTGTGCTTGGCCCCTGGTTCATCTGCAGCCACTGCGGTGGAAGGAGCCTGAGATGGAACAGCGCCGGGCCATACGCCTCTGCTTCGGCCCACCGAGCACTTCCTCGGTTGCGCCGACATAAAAAGAGGCTGGCACCTGGACCTTCCGAATTCGGGCCCTACAGGCAGGGTTACCGGACGGGGCAGGCCTTCTGCAGCGCTACCACAACCGCCCCGGCTCGCAGATGGGCATGGTGGCATCCATCTGATGGATCACATTGAGCTGGTGCAGCGTCCCCCACACGAGACACCACCACCTGGCACTGGGCCAGCTCTTCACATCAGCACCACGCTCTCTGGGATTCGCAGCAAACGGTCAACACCGACCCAGGCTATCCATCATGAGGTTGCTGCCCCGCTTCAGGACGAGATGGCCGGACTCCTGCATCTCTACACAGAGAGCCCCGTGCAACCATCCATGGCCAGAACTTGAGCCGCCTGCAGGGCAATGGAGCTTAAAACCACTCGTGGTTGCTGCCTGCCCTTCACCGCCTCCGCCGCCCATGCAGAACTGCCCTGGCTGCACATTGGTGCCGACCTACTCCTGGAGAAGGCCAACCAGATCCAGGGGGCCGTCATTTTCACCGACTCCCGGCCCGCTCTCTTGCGACTGCGAGCGGCGGACCAGCCCTCGAGCTCCAGCGGCTACGTGGAGCTGTCGCTGGCGGCAATACTACACCTGGTGGAGTCCCGCGGTTGGGACCTGCGGCTGCAATGGTTGCCATTTCATGTCGGAATCACCAGCAATGAGGTGGCTGGCGTCATGTCCAGAGGTGCTGCTCGCCAGGATGGGGTTCCTCCCTGCAGGGGCCTGAGGCCCTCCGACACCGCACAACCCATCCTGGCGCAGGAGGTGCAGACGATGCAGTCGGACTCTAGAGCCATCAAGAGCCAAGCTCCACGTGTCCTGCCTGGCCGAATCATCAGGGAAGCCCTCTCCGCACTCCTCCGCATGCGGTTTAATTGCTGCAACATGGCAGCCCCCCATCACCGACAAGGCCGCTGGTCGTCGCCCACGTGTGCTAACTGCGCAGAACCGGGGACCATGGAGCACCTGCTCTGCTCCTGCCGCCATCACGACGCCCTACGAGCAGAGCTTCGGGCCGCACTCCAGCGTCTCGGGCTGTCTAGCGACACAATGATGGACCTAATTCTGCCGAGGGGCCCCAACTCCATCCGGCGGGAAGCATTCCGACTTCTTCTGGCCTTCCTCGAGTAGACGATGCTGATGCAACCGCTGTAGCCAAATGCCTGCTGGCCAGCAATACGCATTCCTTATCTCTTTCTTACTCTCTCTCCCTCTTTCACTATCCCCATTTTTTCTCACCTATCCCCTTTCATTTTTATTCTGCTCTTCCCCCCCCTGGGTTGTATGCTGGTGAACAACAAATGAGCACGAAATATCCCCAGACCACTCCTTATACACTTTCTGTATAAATAAATCACTCACTCACTTATTATGTGAAACCTGCAGATTGCTCCAGAGGCATTGTGATTTCAAACTATTTTGGGGTTGTAATGTTTGGCCAATCTGGCGCTGCTTAGAATGGCCCCACCCGGGCTGGTGTAATATATAACCGCATAGACTTGCAACAGCGCCGGGGATTTTAAATGTACTGTAGGACGGAGCACGGGGGAAGCCTGAATTCATAACATCCGGAAGCATGGGGCGGTCAACTGACACGATGATGTGCTTAGTAGGTATTGCCTTAATATCTTCCTGCATGGTAATGGGTCTGACTGCCATCACAACGCTATTTCACAGCCTTGAAGAATTGTTTACTAAATCTGGTTGACAGAACTAGTAACTGAGATTTTCCAGAGATCTCATTTACCAGATATATGAGATATGATAGAAGAGATCAGCGAAATAGATGGGATCCCGGTAGATGAGACCTGCGAAATGTGATACATTCTCGCAAACTCATCCATGGGAGCTGTTGACGCTCTGGAGTTTTTGGTTCTGATGTTAAGATTTGCCATGCGGTTTGAGCAAGACACTTCGTGGCTTCCTGTTCATTGTGCACTTTAACAAATATGCTGTTTTTTTCTATTTTGGCCTGATAGGCCTATCCTGTCAGGCTCTCCAAGAAATGAGACGCGGAAAGCAATCGGCGAAGAAACAGGCTATTTTTTCAGTTGATGTAATAACCAAGAAACGGGGTAGTTACCAGGTTTTGGAAAACTGACGCCTGGAATAGAAGGAAACGATCCTTTCGTGCTGCCCCGTTTCAGGGGACGGTAATGTTACGAAGGTATGCTGTTTCCCATATTGCATACACGACAGCCGTTGACGGTAATTTATTTATTATATGTTGACCGGTATGAGGCCCAAGAGCTGCTTGCCTGTTATACAGACATAAAGCCAATCATCCGGAGTTCGACCACGGCTGTAAGGGCCGCTGTTCGAGGCCCTTTTATTCTTTGCCTGTAACTTATGGCCATGGTTGGTTACAGCATGTGTGTTGGGGCTTTGGATTTCCGCTGATATGTGATGTTATACACCATAGAAAACCAGTAAAAATTTATTGCATTTAAGGGCAGTTTATTGTATTTTTTATTTGGTTGGGGACACCCTTTTGTGCTAGTTTTAAGGCGCAAAACAAACTGTTCAGGTTGCATTTGATCGAGACAAAACGTCCACCATGCGGAAGGAAAAACTGTCACCAACAAGTATTTGCTATTGAAGAATGATGAAGGAAATCAGCGCTCAAAGTTTTCAAAGGCTATTTTTGGAAGTTGATGTGGCTAAACAGGATCAGTACGGGCATGAAAAGCAGTCTCAAAATACTCTCTCAACTGATTTGTCCGTGCGGCGGAACCAAACACAGGCTAGAAGCAGTTGTCAGTTTTCTACAATGCTATTTTTTTCTTGTGCGTAATCTCGGCGGCAAGATTTCGAAGTTTGGCTAGTAGCTGTAGTTGTGTGCCCCGAGGAGCGTCAATCTTGTGATATTGCAAGATTTCTTACGCGCATCTTTGCACAGTTTAGTGTTTTAGGAGATACATCTTTTTACATTATGTATCTCCTGGTGCGACCTCAGCTTTGATGGCTGGAATGTGCTGTGATTCGGTAGTCTCCCTATGCGCTGCTTCGTGTGGTGCGTCTGTCATCAATGCTTGTGGCACGGTTGCCTTAGAAGGACCAGGACATATTGCCACGAACCATGTTTTGAGTTTGTTTGTTTATCTTGTTTTTGCCGACCGGCTGGGCTCGGCTATGTTATCTGTGTTATCCGTCAGCCAAGTGAAGCGCATGTTCTATTCTATAAGCCGGACGTTGTAACTACTTTATTATAGAGTGTGTCGCGAACTAACGTAACCAGCCTATAATAATCCTCAATGATATCCAGTGTTATGGATGCAATTCCGCCGTTCGAGAAGCCCTCACGCCGGGAGATAAATGACCGCAGAGCACACGCCGCGCCATTGGACTCGCCGACGCTCGCCTTGGCACGTCACTTTGTTGACTCCTGCTTCACCGCCTTTGTATTCATTGAGTTTTGAGGGGAGCAGAAGTTCGCTCCAATGAACGTGTTTTCCCTGAAGTCAATTGTGTTGTCTTTGGCTTCGTGACATCTGGTGAAGATGCTAGGTACATGCACCCAAAGCCGTCTTTTTATTTATTTAATTTTATTTAAAACATACTGCAAGCCCATTGAAGGGCCCAAGAAGGAGGGGCATCACAAGGAAAAAAAACATTTAGGCACAATACACATGGCACACTGATCAAAATAGTTTTAACAAATACAGGAATGCACCAAAGTTACAAAAATACCAATACACGTGGCACACTGTTGGAAATAGATTGTACACATACACAAGAATGCATCAAAATTGAAAAGCAATGCCATTCACAATTCCAGTTGTTCAAGGGAGTGAATATTGGACACAGCCGATTCAGTTAGTTTATTCCAATCTGTAATTGAACGCGGGAAAAAGGAAAACTTGAATATGTTAGTTCGAGCGCTGTACGGAGTCAAAGATTCGAGGTGTCTATGCCGTGTTTGCCGGGAAGTTAGTGGCTGAAGGAATTCCTCGGGTTTAAGTGAAAGTTTGTTATTTTTAAGCAAGAACAGAAATTTTAACCTTTGAATTTGACGGCGTGCTTGAAGTGTTGGAATGCCATGCTCTTCCATTAATCTTGTCGGCGAGTCACTTGGACGATATTTCGAAAAAATGAATCGGACGGATTTACGCTGTATCATTTCAAGAGCAGTGATATTACTTTTAGTGTGAGGATCCCATACAGTGCAGGCGTACTCCAGTCTCGGTCTAATTATGGATGTATAGGCGAGTAGCTTAACGTTTGCTGGGGCCTTTTTAAGCTTGTGTCTGAGGAAGCAAAGTTTTCGGAAAGAAGCTGCACATGTGTTTGATATGTGTTTGTTCCAGCTCAAGCTATTTGTCATAGTGACGCCAAGGTATTTGAATTCGGATACTTGTTCTAATGGTTGTGACGAAAGATTGTAAGGGAAGGACAGTTTATTCTTTTTGTTAGTTATGTTCATAAAAACGGAATTTTGGCATTGAGCTTCATTCCCCATTTATCGCACCACGCCTGAACACAATGAAGATTTCTGTTCAGCATTTTTTGATCTTCAGGACATGTTATTTTGTTGTATAGGATGCAGTCATCAGCAAATAATTTAATTTTCACGGGATCACTAATAAGCGTTACAAGATCGTTAATATAAATTAAAAATAATAACGGGCCTAATACGCTTCCTTGTGGAACACCCAAAAGAACAGGAAGCCGAGTAGAGGAATGTTCATCGATACAAACATATTGGAAGCGGTTCGACAAGTAGGAAGAGATCCAATTAGTTACAAATGCTGGAAAACCAATCACTTTTAACTTGTGCAATAAATGAACATGGGAAACTAAATCAAAAGCTTTCTGGAAATCTAGAAAAATAACATCAACTTGACCAGTTTTATCAAGAACGCTAGCAAAATCCTGAACAATAGAGGTAAGTTGCGTGACCGTGGAAAATCCTTTTCTGAAGCCGTGTTGACAGTCAGATAATAAGTTGTTTCTGTTTAAAAAATTTATAATGTAGTCAGCTATAATATGTTCGAGAAGTTTACAACAAGAAGAAGTCAGAGAGATTGGACGGTAATTAGTAAACAGCATCTCGTCGCCTTTTTTAAATATTGGAACTATGCGGGCTAATTTCCAATCCTCAGGTACAACACCAGACAAAAGAGATGCTCGAAAAATGATTACTAAAAATTGGGATATAATTTCAGCATAACGGCGCAAAAAAATATTCGGAATACCATCAGGACCGTTCGACGCTTTCGTTTTGAGGTTCAACAACATAGAAAATACGCCAGGCTGTGACGCAATATCAGCTTCGCTTGCGGATGATAATAAGGAGCAAGGCATTGCATCATCAGATTTAAGAAAAACGCTGTGAAAATACTTATTGAACTGTTCTGCAATGCTATGCTTATCAGTGATGTCTACGCCCTCATGTAGCATTCGTTGAATCGTTTTTTTTTTGCGCAGGAAAGTCCAAAATTTATGCAGAGCGGAGCGAATAAAGTCTGGCAGGGTCTGTTCAAAATAACGTCGCCTTGCGCACACCAAGGCATCTTTGAGGTTAGACTGCGCCACATTGATAACACTCGGACAGGCAGCTTTACGCTTCAAACGCTTAACTTTTCTTTTCGCGTGCAAGACTTCGCGCGTGATCCAGGGATTGTTTTTGCGAGATTTCCTAACTTTGTTTGGTATGAAGGTATTGAGGCAATAAGTACATATTTCCTTAAACCTCGTCCATACGTCGGCAGTATCCGAGCCGTTAAAATCACTCAGACAAATTTCGAAATGGTCAAGCACGCTTTCATCCCTGGCACACGAGAAATCTTTTACAACAGTTTTTATCACACGAGGCGTTTCGTACTTGGCATTCACAGGAAAAGAAAACACAACCATGTCATGGTCTGATAGGCCACGTTCCACAGACTCATTTAAAGGTTCATTGATTGACTGACAAACACAAGATCAAGAATTGACGCAGAAGCACCTGGATACGTGTAGGTTGTTTTACTACTTGGTGCAAATTGTGGGTTAGCATTATATCAAGCAAATGCGAGGAGCTTGTGCAATGAACAGGGGACGGGGAAGGACGATTCCAATCAATTTCCGGTAGATTGAAATCGCCCACAAGGAATATATTTTCTTGTTTGAACGTTAACATGTGGTCGCCGAGATCACTTAAGAACTGA
Source organism: Haemaphysalis longicornis (assembly GCF_048455015.1). NCBI lineage: Eukaryota > Metazoa > Arthropoda > Arachnida > Ixodida > Ixodidae > Haemaphysalis > Haemaphysalis longicornis. The sequence continues at coordinate 11,200,184 of NW_027526233.1, read as the reverse complement.
GGCGGTGAGTTAGGAGGGCGATAAACCGCGAATAAAAAAAAATGATTTGCCGAAACAAGACAGTTTTATTATAATGCTTTCATGGTTGTCGATTTCACTGAGTAAATGAGCATCAATGTCTCCTTTGACCAAGACAGCGACGCCTCCCCCCCTAGACGGCCTATCACGTCGGAAAACGCGATACGATGGGGGAAAAACGTCTTCATCCGAAATTTCACATCGCAGCCAGGTTTCCGTAATGATTACCACATGTGGGTTATTAGCCAGGATGATAGCCTCGAGCTGTTCAGCTTTATTGACAATACTTCGTGAATTTAAATTCAACAGCCGAAACTCTTTCTCTTCAGGCGGTTTGCGTCAAGTGGCCACTAAGCCACTCTAAAAATTGGCTAGCTTTACTCTGCAGTTCTTGGTGTCGTCCCAAATGTACGTTTCTTTATCAACCCGTAGCCGGTCATTTGAAAGATGAACTTTCTTTCCCTCCAATTTTTTCTTCCTAGCACTTTCCCACAATAATTTGCGCTTCCTGAGTGTTTGTTTAGAGTAGTCCGTTTGGACTGATATTTGCGTTCCTTTCAGCTTATGGGCGTTTTTTAGGACGAGTTCTGTTTCATTGAAATCTTGGAAGTAAATTATAATCAGGCGCGCCTTGCCAGGCTTGCCTAACCTATGAATCCTGCCGACTGATTTGCACGGGACACCAAGTTTATCAGAAAAAACTTTCGTGAGAACTTTATCTTTCAAATCATTGTCAGTTTCATTCGGGTCATCCTGTACACCAAAAACTAGTAAATTGGATCGCCTACTTCGGTCTTCCAAGTCGGTGATCTTTGCCTCAAGAGAAACTATTGTTTGTTCTAGGGTGTCAATTCGAGCTGTTCTCTGTTCCAATTCAGCAAACCTCGCGCTGAGGCCAGTAATAAGCGTTTGCATGTTATCTTGCTGAGTCCTTAGAGCAGCTATATCTTCAGAGATTTTGTTTTGACCAGCCAAGAGTTGCTTAAGTTGATCCTCTATAACTGGCCCGGGGTTTGTCTCGACATCCCCACACAAAAGTAGCGTGCACACACAATACACATCATGTAAAAGTGTGAGACACTGGTGTGGGCACGGCAAGACCAAAAGACATCGATAATCACTCTTAGTGCTACTGGAGTAGGCACCAACCTGGGAAAAGCAGAAGAGCGGCTTGTTAAGCCACATGCCTGCTGATGGTCCGCAGTGCCCACTGAAGACGAAATCCTGGAGGCCGAGTTTTAAAGGTGTCAAACTTGACGTCACATGGTGCGGAGACGGCGCAGTTGGCATTTCCAATCGCTGATAGCTTGAGTGACAAGGCGCCAGCCACGTGGACAGTCCTTGATTAGACGCGAAGCCAGTGTGAAGATCCGGTTGAACAAACGCACCGGCAAGACCAAGCAGAAAAACCTGGGAAAAGCAGAAGAGCGGCTTGTTAAGCCACATGCCTGCTGATGGTCCGCCGTGCCCACTGAAGACGAAATCCTGGAGGCCGAGTTTTAAAGGTGTCGAACTTGACGTCACATGGTGCGGAGACGGCGCAGTTGGCATTTCCAATCGCTGATAGCTTGAGTGACAAGGCACCAGCCACGTGGACAGTCCTTGATTAGACGCGAAGCCAGTGTGAAGATCCGGTTGAACAAACGCACCGGCAAGACCAAGCAGAAAAACCTGGGAAAAGCAGAAGAGCGGCTTGTTAAGCCACATGCCTGCTGATGGCCCGCCGTGCCCACTCGAGGCGATAAGCAAGCCCAACTCGTGTCAGCCGCGGATAGCAAGGTGTTCAGCCGCAGTTTCGACTGCTTCCACCTAAAATGAAGAAATAAGATGCTGTGATAACCGCCATGATCAACGCAGGTACCATGACCATGGGGTGTAATCGTGCCCTCGTTCTTCAGCAGCCCAGGGAGCCCCCAACATTCCATGGGTCGCCTGTGGAGGTCTCTGAAGACTGATTGGAGCAGGTCAAACGAGTCAGGCTGTTTAACCGATGGGACGACGCGGAGACACTGAGGCAAGTGTTTTACGTTGAGGACTCCGCACGGACCTGGTTCGAAAACCAGGAGAGCTTCTTAGAGTCTTGGAACAATTTCAGAACAGAAGTTTTAGCGACGTTCACCACAGTTGTGCGGAAACAGAGGGCCGAACTATTGCTGCATACGCGGACACAATAGCCTAACGAAGGCATTGCTGTGTTCGACGAGTAGATGAAGAGGCGTTTCAGGTGTGCTGACCCTTGCGTGGCAGAAGAAAAGAAGCTACGCTTCTTGATACGTGGTGTGAAGGAGGAACTGTTGCCTGGACGTGTCCGCAATTCGCCCAAAACCTACGCCGCATTTGTCACCGAAGCCAGTACAATTCAGAAGCCACTAGAAATGCGTGCTAAGCAGTATGACCGCAACTTTGTTCGCCTGGCTAATGCGAAATATTTCGGCAGCGTGCGTACTTCGGCAGACAGCCTACGCGAGACTATCCGCGCAGCAGTGAGGAAGGAGCTGCGAAAACATCTCCCAACGCTGCCGCAACCCCAAGTAGCTTCGCTTACCGACGTCATTAGGGAAGAAGTGCAGCAAGGGCTGGGAACTTCAACGACGCCAGAAGCACACCATTAACCGCCAACCATGGCCTATGCGGCTGCTGTCCGTCGACGTCGCCCGGCTGTTCCTTGTAGTCCTGATGCTCTATACCGTCGTCCCCTGTCACCGGACCGACCACCTCCTGTGCGACCACTGGCCCCAAGAAAGACTGACGTGTGGTGAACGCCCGACGATCGTCCGCTGTGCTACCACTGCGGAGAGGCCGGCCTCATCAACCTTTGCTGTCCCTCCAAGAGGCTCGGTTTGCGAGGGTTCCCCTTCGACCCACCTTACCCCCGGCCGGCCATCGCCCTACTAAAATCGAAGAAAACCCGTCCAAAGCCAACCGAGGTCCAGCGCGCTTCAACCATTCGCCATCACCCTACCCATTCCGGTCGCCAAGCCGTCAAAGCAACGCAGATTGCACGCATGGGAGTGCCCCAAGCCTACGCAGGGGAAAATAAATGCAACAACTTCTGGAGGTAAGGGAGCACGACGGCGGAAAAATTAAAACCCGTCAGCGATGCAACGACTTGCCGAAGACCATGATTCATGACATTTCCTCCGCCGGACGGCCCGATGCAACCCGGACGTGACTCCGGAACCCGGCGACAATGACACGACGCGACGCGTATCCGAAATCACAGAGCCTGCCGCTGAGAAGAAGACGAAAATGTCGACGCATAATGCCCGACCGCAAACACGCACAAGCCGAGACACGAAACCCAGACGTTACCGAAACTCGAAGAAAGCAGAGTCCCACGTCGAGTTTTAGATCGAAGGCTTTAACGTTGTCGCCCTCACTTACGCGGGAGCTGACTACTCAGTAATGAGCGGGTAATTCGCGTCTAAGCTGAAGAAAGTTAGGACAAGATGGCACGGTCCACTCATACGCACAGCAGGAGGCCATCTCGTAACGCCAAGTGGAACGTGCACATCGCGCGTCCCCAGAAACGGCACCACGTACCCTGCTACGTTAGTCATTTTGCCTAACTGCTGGAGCGATGTAATTCTTTTAACGGATTTTTTGATGGACAACAGTGTAATAATTGATCTGCAGACATTGTCAATAACAATTTCCTTTCATCAATCGCTAACGCCAGTACAGAAACACGAACGCTATGCTGCTGTAAGGATCGCCGACCATCACGTCACACTGCCACCCCGAGCAGGCTTGGTGATAACCGTCTACTGTGAGGATGCTACTCCTGAAATAGAAGCTACCGTGAAAAGTGACTAAACTATGCTTCTCGACCATGGTGTCTCCATTGAAAGAAGCATTGCGTGCTTTAGGCAGTGCTGATCCCATGTTTTCGTCACTAATTTCACCGAGGAGTAGCAGCATTTCAACAAGACTGCAATTGCGTTCCTAGAAGAAACGCAAGAAATAAGTCTAGTGATCACGGTCGCCCGCATTGAATGGGCATAAGCAGGAGCTTTCACGCTGTCGCCAGAAAAACTATAAATTTCTTGGATCTGCTGAGTTTCTACAGCGAGTCTTTTTCGTCGAACTCAAAATTACGTGACACACGCCAAGTGAAACAGTGAATTATAACCCAAAAAGGAGCCTGAACTAAACCACAGTTACCGTACCGCATGCCTTCACACGAGCAAGAAGCCATTAGGACACAAGAACATATTCATTAGGACATCTGGACACGCTCATCCGGATATGCTCAAAGCCATCCGGATATGCTCAATGCCCACATTACACAGCCATAAAAAATCCCCTGGGCTGCTCCAGTCGCACTTGTAAAGAAAAAGAATGGCACATTAAGGTTCTGGGTTGACTACTACTGGTGACTGAACAAAATGACGAAAAAGGACGCTTCCCTCTCCCCAGACATTCACGACGACATAGACCACCTCTGCCACGCGAAGTTTTTCTCATCGATGGATCTGAAGACAGGCTACTGTCAAATAAAGTGAACGATAAAGATCGTGAGAAGACTGCATTCTTAACCCCGGACAGCCTATGCGAGTTCAAGGTAATGCCGTTTGGGCTATGCGCCAGCAACGTTTCAAAAAGTGATCGACACTGTGCTAGCTGGCCTGACGAGGCCCACCTGCCTCATAAAGCTCGATGACGTTGTGGTATATGCCCGGACTTTCGATGAACACGTTTCAAAGTTCGAGTCTGTACGCGAAGCCATCAGTACGTCGGGGCTAACTTTGATGCCTGAAATATGACGATTCGCGCTCGTGGAACTGAAGTTTTGCGCCACGTCGTAAACGCTGCGGGCGTCCTGCCTGACACGGCGAAAACTTCAGCCCCAGCGAACTTCCCAAGACCGAAACACGAGAGGGGCGTGCAAAGATGTCTCGGAATGGGCGCATACTACAACCGCTTCATCGCACACTTCCCACGCATTGCAATGAGAAAGATAGTACCCCTTTCAGAGGGAAACATCCCCAAGAGGGAGCATTTTGCGAGCTGCAACAACGGCTGCAAATCCCACTAGTGCTTGCTCATTTCGATAAAAACGCCCAAACGGAAACGCACATGGACGCCAGTGATTTAGGCTTTGGAGCCGTCCTCGTCCAAAGGCAAAGCGGTTGGGAAAAGGTAATCGCCTGTGCCAGCCGTGGTGTGTCAAAGGAAAAGTAAAAGCACTCTGCCTCCGAGAAAGTGTGCGTCGCTATTACAACGGCCATTTCAAAATTTCCTTCGTACGTGTATTGTAGACCATTCAAGGTTTTCACAGACCACCGTGCGCTGTGTTGGCTCACCAATTTTAAACACCCCTATGGCCGTCTTGGGCGATGAAGATTGTGCCTACAGGAATTCGACGTTACAATCGTATAAAAATCCACCAGGGAACACTCCGAGCCCGATGGTCTGTCTCGTACACCTGTCGACCAATCACCTCAAGACTTCGATGAAGACAGCACGTTCTTCGGAGTTGTGACAGAGAGCGACCAAGCCGCCCCGAATCCTGCCTACCACGACTTGCCTGTCATGATCGACTACCTCGAAGGACGCAACGTCGCCGTACCTGTCGCCTTCAAACGCAACTTACCAGCATTTCGCCATGAAAACTCCGTCCTCGTGAAGAGAAATCTAAACCCCGGAACGAGAACAAATTATCTTTAAGGCATCCCTGCAGACTTTCACGACGACATTCTTTCACTTCCACGACAACAGACTTTCACGAGACTTTTAGGACCACATTCACGACGACCCGTTGTCTGGAATTCGCCGCACTGCATGCAGTATTGGAACAATCAAAGCAAAGTACAAATGACCCCGCCCTACAACCGATGTGTCCCACTATGTCCGGATTTGTCGTGACTGCCAACGACAAAAACTGCCCCCCAACGTGATCCGCCGGGCTTCTGCAGACGATCGCCGTCCCGTCAGTTCCCTTCCAACAGATTAGAATGGACCTTTTGGGCCGGTTCCCTACTTCACGATCCGAGAACGAATGAATTGTATTGAGGCAGACTAGACTAACTGCTCCGCAGGGACCGCCGCTCTTCCGAGGGGGACTCTTCAAGAAGAGTCAACGTTCTTCATAAGCCAGATTGTGCTGTGACATTGAGCCCCTGAATTCCAAATGACGTGCCGCGGAACGGCCTTCACTGCGGAGCTCATGCAAGGAATTTTACGCTACAGCAACACGAATCACCGAAGAGCGACGGTGTACCACACCAAAACGAACGAACTAACCGAACGTCTGAAAAATACGATTGCGAATATGCCGTCTATGTACGTCGACGTTGAACATAAGACTTCGGCCGATGCCCTTCCGTATGTCACTTTTGCTTACAACACGGCTATCCAGGAAACTATGCAGATGACACCGTTGGAGCTTGTCTACAGACGACAGGTGACTATGACGCTTGACGCAATGCTTGCGCACGTAGAAGACGATGATCTCAGTTAAGACGTCAAAGGATCCCTTCAGAGTGTAGAGGAGGCCCGCCAGCTCGCTCGAGTTGCCACAACGGACCAACAGCTGGTGGATACTGGACAGTACAACCTCCGACTCCGAGACGCCGAGTCCCGAACAGGGAATCATGTGTGGGTTTGGTCTCCCATCCCACGACGTGAACTCAGTGAGCAGCTTCTGCGACTGTATTTCGGACCTTACCGGATTCTACACCGTGTTGGCCCACTTAACCACGAGGTGATCCCCGATGGTGCTTCCAGAACTTCACGACTACGCACGTGGCCCCAAGTCGCCCACGTGGTTCGCCTGAAACCTTACTAAACACGATGACGAAGTTTTTTGTTGTTGTTCTTTGCCCGGACTGACTTTTTTTAGCATCGGGTCGATGCATTCTTAGAGGGGATAATGCCACGAACGATGTTTTGGGTTTGTTTGATTATTTTTGTTATCGCCGAACGGCTACGCCGGGCTTGTTATATGTGTTATCCGTCAGCCAAGTGAACAGCATGTTCTATTCTTTATGCCGCACGTGTTATCTCCTTTGATGAAGGGACTGTAGCGAACAAACGTCCTCAGCATAGAATAATCTTCTATAATGTGGAGTGTTCTGGATGCAATTCAACTGTTCGAGAAGCCCCCGCGGCGAGAGATAAATGACCGCAGAGCACACGCCGCGGCATTCGACTCGCCGAAGCTCACCTGAGCACGTCACTTTGTTGACTGCTTCTTCGCCGCCTGTGCATTCTTTGAGTTGTTAGGGGAGCACACGTTGACTCCAATGAACGTGTTTCCTTGAAGACAACTTCGTCGTCTTTGGCTTCGTAACAATATTTATCTATCTTTCTGTGGAATTGTACCCATTTTGTAGTTTACGCTACGTAGTTGGACGAACTTTCTCTTCCTCTAATATGCTGCGCAGAGAATCTAAAGAGCTGGATACTGAGACCCGTGTGCTCTACCGTAACAGAGGGCTAAGCGGCAGGATTCGACAGGATGCGGATGAAGTGCTTGCAGCCATGGCGGGTCAAGAATAATTTTCGTTCAAGAACATGTTTAGGTGCTCAGTTATCTACCACAGGGGGACAACTTTATTTTGGAATTTCGAATAGCCAGGCTCTTTGGCGGTGATCCGGTAGCTTGGATAGGCCACGATTGAGATATTCTTGGTATCAAAGTATCTCACTAAGCACTCTAAGCAGCCGCATAAGCACTGAGGCTTTTTTGTTACTATGGTCACAAAAAGCGAGAGCATCCCTATATGTGAAGATGTTTTTTAAGTGTACGCCCTTGTGTATGCCAGTCCATTTTAACACAGCATCGTTCCCCCTCAGGTTTCAAAGAGGCGCTGCCATGTTTGTACGAAGTTCTATGCCGGCAGGCGTCCCCCAGCCGAGCGCCGTCACCGCCGTCATGTTTGTAATAGCGTGGTGAAGCGAGCGGCCAGCCATTGTTGCTGCCTTAGAGGTGACAAGAAGCCGATAGCAAACTTAACTTGTTTACTGCATGGCGAGAGATGAGCCGCAGCAAGACAAGAACAATGTCCAGAGGGGCGAGGTTACAGTATACAACTCAAGCGGAGTGACAGCATTGATTCGCTCCTTCAACAGGAATGAACTTCAGTGGTTGGGGGGGTCTTATTCATACCCGAACCGCTAACAATCAAACACGCGTTTCTTCTATATTTGTTTACGGCACGAACAGTATAGACACGTGTTCGTGAGCAGTCGGTGGTAGCGGTGCATGCTGAGTCAGAGAAAGGGGAGAGAGGGGATCTCCGCAACAGCCTTCGTTTTCTTCAGACGTGTCTCTGCACGCCTCGTCTGCCACCGCCGAAGTTTGAATCATGCCGAGAGCGAGGCGCGGAGCGATCCGTCTTTTCTCAGGTGTGCTGCGGCATGTTGAGGTGTGGTGGCGGTCACAGAAAACGTGGGTCACGAACAGAGGTGCCTATTAGAAAGGCGTACGTAGGAGAGCCTTTACTACTTAGCACAAAATTGCTCCACAAAGCTCGAAGCACAGCGGCGCCCAGATTCGTAACAACGGTTGGGTTTAAAATCTCCGCAATTCGGGATCACGTCCAGAAGACTCCGCTCTTCAGATGGGTTGTTTGGTTGCGACATCTTCAATTCTCACTCGACGTCTTCCCAGTCATGTGTGATTTTGTTTGGTTAGGTGTCGCCAAATATTATTAAGTTATGCAGACAGCGGTGGGGAGGTGGAGGGCGTGGGCAATGCCATGATTTGCGAATCGGAACTGACTTTCTTCTCTGTCTTTCACTCTTTACCTCAGTGGTTGCCAGCATGTGGATTGTCTTTGTGTTATGACTAGAACTTTCTCGCCAATAGGAAACAGCGGCGACTACAACAAGTTAGTTGAAGAAGATGAGGTAAATGCAAGGAAGATTTCGAACGGAGCACGGGAGGAGCAGAGGCTAGGGCACATAGGTATTAAGGTAAGCTAGGGACAGTACAGATTTGACAAGCAAAAAAGTACCGCGTCGAGGTGGTGGTTCATGACCTCTGTAGGGCGTTTTGTGTTCCAAGTGCGCGTGCCGTTTGAGGAGCCCTGCAGGAGGAACTCCCGCCGCTCGAGTAATTCTTCCTTGGGGCCCTGTTTGCAGCGTTTGTTCCAAGCTTCGGTTCCGGCCCGAGGCCAACGCCGGAAAACCACCAGCGCGCGCCTCGGCTCCCCCGAGCTGCCATCACCACAGCTATGACAACCTGGCGGATCCTGGCTATGCGAGAAGCGATATGTTGTCAAGGCCTCAGACGATCAATTGCCACGGAAGGGCCTCGAAGGTTGGCTAAGTCATCGACGTCAACTCTTCGCAGCAGTGAACTGACTGTGACATGAGCGCTTCCTTGTTGAACCTCTGTCCCATCAAACGTTCGCGTGGCGCTTTTTATAATATCCCGGTCTCGGTTTTGTTTGCGTGAGTTTGTGTTTACGCATTAGAATACACTCATATTTTCCTTTGTTAGAGAACAATGGCATCACGTTTTGCTAATACTCTCCCGCGAGTCACATGCCCGCCAACATAATCTCCGTCATTTCTCTTGGCTTTGCCATCTACACTTTCGGAGCCTATAACCAATACAAAATATTGCATCGTGGTGTTTCATGATGACGCCTGTGCAAACTACTTCACTCTAGAAATTGTGTGCGATTCTAATCAGCACCCCTCTTTTCGATCTTGTGCGTTGAGCACGTAGATAAAAATAAAAATTCTTTCGATTGTGAAAAAAGTGGCTTTGTAATACCACGGCAGATGCCCGTGTATCTTTTAATGCCCTGATATCTGAGGAATGTCTGTCAATGCATGATTATAAATGATCACTCCTATGTAAGATGCTGCGAAAACTTTCAAGCAACAAACAATTTGACCCGTTCCTATGAATGTGTAGCTCCTTGTACAGCTGCCTGTTATGAATGAGTACAATTGTCTACAAGAACCTCAGTTTTTTAAAAAATAAATTCACCTAACATTTTAGAAGTTTTTGCATAAAGCTAAAAAATATTGATTAGATCATTGTTGTAGCGATTGCGAACTGCTGCCCACTGGCTTTACGGATTACAATACACTTCTCTCGCAATTTTCTACTCGCAACACTAGACCCTCCAAAAATACTTTAACCGAGATTAAAACAATAAATATTTTGTTTTCAAACGTCAAATATTGACTATATCTTCTCAAGAACTATATTGGACAACCTTTCCAGTCTACGATGTTGTTCGGTAGTCCCATCACAAATTGGCGTCAACCAAATATAAAAAAAGCGTGCTGCAAATCTCACTCCTTTATTTAAAGCATGGCCCATTTTGAACTCTTTTTTACAGCGTGAATACTAAACTTCCCATTGTGTGACCTTCCCACCATTCCGTCAAGGTGAAATGCTAGAGAATTCGTTTCATATCCTAATACTTAACGGCAAAACGAAAAACGTCGAATGTGTGAAATCCTTTCGACGCAGCCAATTTTTTCCTTTACCTGCTGCGAGTGTTTTGTTAATGCCCATATTTTGTTCAAGCGTGACTGACTCTTCTTCAGCTCGTTTTTCTCTGAAAGTTCTCCCAAGGGCTTTTATTTGCTTTTGAAGACTGCGACTTTAACCGAGACAGATCATCATCGCTATTTTAACTCGTACCCGCCGCGGCATTTATGACATCAGTCTCGCTAGGTGAGCATGAACTTGCTTCTGTGTGAGCACCCAGTTGTGTTCACGGTGCTTGTCATTGTGTGACCATATACACAGCATTAACAATCCTTACCCTTTGATCGTCCTCAATGACTAGGTGATACTAAATTTTAAAATTATTTCATTGGAATATAATACCTTGTGGAAAGGCTTGCGTTTATGATCAAAAGCGTTTAACGAGAGCCTGAGGACCTCTAAAAGAACATATTTCAAAGATGTCATTTCTGAAAGGCTGTATTCCTACATCAATCTTGCACTATTCCTTGCTGGTGCCCTTGACTTGTACATATCCAACCTTGAGGCTCAACAACTTAGTGATTAGATGTGAGACAGAACACATGTATTCCTTTCATTTTATTGATGGCGACTTTAAATTGGTTTCCGCCTAGACAAACGGAAGCACCGTCCACCTAAAAGGCTTTGGTCACTTTACCACTGGTGTTTCTCCACGTGGACAGGGCGAAGATTTTGAATCACCACCATTCCTAATATTTTTGCGGAGATCATAATTACTCAAATATCAATAAGAACAGTAAACAGAAATGAAAAGTTTGAGTTAGGAATGCTACAGGATGTTTTTTTTTTCACTTACACCGCCGGAGTCTGGCACAGATTTACTTACGGGAGTTGCAAGAAACCACGATTGTTCCCCTTGACCGTTGTGGGGCCTATGAGAAGAGGTTCAATCTCCTCACAAGCTCCCATCTCTCCGACCAAGGATGGTTGCAAAGAGGGCAGACAAAGGCATCTGATAAAAGGGCGCCTCCCAGTAGCCGAGTGCGCTACACCAGTACATAGATTTTTTTAATGATGTTTATACACAATCGTCTTCTGGCCGCCGAAGGTATTACTGCCATTGTAGTTGGTCATAGTGTAAAAACACTGACGATTATTATAATCTGTAATGCAAAATTTCTACGCAGCTCAAACTGCAGTCTTCTCGGTCACGGCGGATGTTTCCCTCGTCTCGAGAAGTGATCAAGTGATCATCGAAGGCACTACGACGGGCCTTATTCTGCTGCTATCTCGAAGCACGTCGTTGGTGAGCATGTTGTGCTTCAACCTCCCGCGTCTATGCAACGTGGTTGGGAGGACCACGGAACGAGGGCTACGAAAAATGCCCACAAGGAGTGATAGTTTTTCAGCACGGAGATATTGAATGAACGAGGCGAGGGCTTTCATGGATACCTGGTTTGCATTTTTTCTGGGGCCATGGGACAGTGAGGCACGTTTTCACACACGTGCCCGGCGCGGGCTCGGCAACTGCCCTCCGCCTCACAGTTTCGGAAGAGCGGGTCGCGCCTCCACTGCAAACTGTCATACCCTTCACAATTTCGCAACTCTCCTACTCAGTTTTCCTTCAGTGTTCTTTCTTTCCATTGTTCTCTCGGTTACAGAGCCGCCGCGAAGCCACTGTAGTGCCCGTAAAGAACTTGCGGACGAAAACTTTCTTTGGGATGCACCTGACCACGAGGATTTGCACTATTTCCAAATATTCATGACGTGCAGGGGTCTGAATTTGCAGGTGCCATATAACGATATGGAAAACACAGGGTCAAAAAGTTATCACCTGGACTTCTGTTGTGCCTGCCATAGCCTGCCTTCTGTTGTGCCTGTGTAGCTGTTGTGGCAGGGTGGTTTACCTGTTGTAGGTTGTTTCGCGCGATATCGAGTATTACTTTAATGCGGGAAAATGTTTCCCACTCACCATGTCGAAAAATATTTGGTAGTATTTTTCCGAGCCACCCCTTGGCCAAACAAGGAAGTAGTTGTCACAGTCCAGGACAAGCCAAATAGGAATGTACGTTATTTCTCCGCCAGAGCAAGTTGAGAACCCTGAAATAATAAACAAGTGTTTTGAGTTTTAAATGAAGTGGCGGGCTAAAGGTATTTCTGCGAAATTCAGTTTTTCCGAATTAGGCACTCCTTTTTGCTGAAAAAGAATGGTGGAGTTGAAGGTGGCAGCAAAAACGAATGGAACTGCTTCCTTGTTAGGTCGAACTAACATTAGGGAAACGAAAAAGGAAAAAAGAGTGGGAAAGGGCGAAAAAACATGAGAATACCAAGGAGATCACCATCCTCTTTCAAGGCAGACTCACAAGCAAATGTCAAACACCCCCTCTATGTGCCCTAGTCAGCATTCCTGTATTTTGTAGCGTTGTTTTATAAACAGACGTGTGTAATCTGTCCGACCTGTAATTCTGTTTGTTGCGCAAACCTTTGCATACCTAATCTAGGTGCATCGTACACGTTTAAAATAAAATAATAGAAACTGGTAGAACTTTTTTGCGTAAATTGGTCACAAATTTCATTGACCACTAAGCGGGGAAACAGTGAGTATATTGCTTTTTAATACCGCACATAACACTACGTGTTAGGACAAGCCTCTGGAACATCATTTTCTGAATAACGAGTTACGGATTCAGATTTACATAATATTTCTCAAATTGAACACTCGCGAAAATACACGTTCACCAAAAGCTCAAAAATTAGGAATTTGTATTGTATTTGTATTGGGAATTTGTAATGCTCTAAGCATAGACTTAAAATTTCGAAGTCGAGACGGTTCCATCTTCTTGAAAAAACAATTTTCGTAAACAAATAATTTACGTTAGTGCTGTATGGCACTTGTTTGGCCCATTCGACTGAGGGAGGATAAAATTACGCAATGTAATTATCTAATTTCTGCGTGGAATCTCCAACATTCGTAGTGCGTGTTTTCCGAAGAAATCAGTGTTTAGAAAATGCACTTGTTAGAAAGTAAAGTAGAGTGAAATAAAAGTGGTAGAGTGAAATAAAATATGTAAATGATACGTCATCAGTAGCAATGAAATCTTTTGTAGCGCTAACCTGGATGCTCAAATCTCGTGGTTTTGAAACCACTTTAGGTCCTCGGGTTTCCTGCTCTAAGGATTGCCTAGCCCTAAAATATGTTCTTTCATACCTACGAGACCCCTATTTATTCCAAAAACGCTAGATCTTCCCGCTCTTGGACTTTTGCACTTGCTTCCTTCTTTACTACTTTAGTTATTTCTCTATGAGTTCAAGTCTCTTTTCGTACCTGAGTTACATTGCGTCTTTCTTCCTTTTTCACATCCCCTAACGCTGGCTAAACATTCTGTTGTAATAAAGAGCTTCACTCTTTCGGTCGCTGTGAAGGGCGTATTTCGACGTGGCGTCAGATGACTATGTCCGAGCTAAGGTAACTTATAGTTTTGGAGCGAGAAATGAACGAGGGCCGCATTGTAGTGGCAGAACGAACGATATAGGTAAATGCTAAACCGACTGCAATAAAACTCACCTTGCTTTAAACCGACCGGTGCGTTCTACTATGTGCTTACCGAATGAAAGTGTCAAAGACATCTCGAGGAATTTGCGCAAAATAAGGAACTTTTTTGGTTGCTCGTGGGTAATGAAAAGTCTTTGTTGATATAAAAAGGGTGTTCGTTCCGGTCCATCAACAAAAAAGGATGGTTTCGTGGTCACTAAAAAAAACTATTTGAGATATTAAGGGTCCCTTCTTATTCGCTTTCGCGTTTAAGCGACCAAACACTGCTACTAGCATTAAATGCTCCTGTCTTTGCAATTGAATACACACACATATATATATATATATATATATATATATATATATATATATATATATATATATATATAGATAGATAGATATGTATCTATATATATAATAATATATAAAAAAATGGGTTGGCAGTCAAGAAAAGCTCGGAAAGCAAAGGGGAGGTTGTGGTGGGTCATAGAAAGAGGTGAAGAATTTTTTTGAGTCGAAAAGAAAGTGGCGAAAAATGCCCCCGGGTGGGATCCGAACCCGAATAGGTCCCCTTCACCCCAGGTGATGCTAGTGGCGCTGGCTACCACCCCCAAGTGCAGGAAACAAAAATACCTTAACATAAATACCCGAGAAAATGCTGGGGAAACAGCCCCGCCGGTAGCGTAGTGGTAGTCGCACCAGACCGGTATTCTGGAGGGCGTGTGTTCGGAGCCCACCCGGTGGGCATTTTTCGCCACTTTCTTTTCGACTCAAAAAATTCTTCATCTCTTTATATGACCCACCACAACCTCCCCTTAGCTTTCCGAGGTTTTCTTGACTGCCAACACATAGTTTCTGTCTGATTTCACGGAGCCCCTCATTTCCCATTTTCTGATTCGCTCTATATATATATATATATATATATATATATATATATATATGTATATATATATATATATATATATATATATATATATATATATATATATATATATATATATATATATATATATAAATATATATATATATATATATATATATATATATATGTATGTATATATATATATATATATTGAAATGGGGTTTATTGGCAAAGGTTGCTGTGCAGGCGAAAGGTGAGGAGGGCACAGTCCGAGCACAGTCGACGCTTGGAGAAAGCAGAGCGAGAGAGAACCCCGTCGCTCCAGGCGATGGCGGTGCGGCTTCCATATTCGGCTTCTGCTACCGACGACGATAAAGTGGCGCACATCTCCCGCAGGGGATTGGTGACGGTCCTGATTCTTCTGGTGAACATTGCCAATCTTCTGCATTACAATCACCCCCGGGCGAAAAGGGTAGCCATCCTGGCGACTCAAGGCGCTGGCGAAACAAGTGGATCGTAATAGGGTTTTAGACGTTCAACATGCACTGTTTCCCGACCACGGCGTCGGCGATCCTGGGAAGGTGTTAAGGGCTCGAAAACGTAATTGACAGGGGAAGTCTGTTCTATGACGCGGTAAGGGCCTTGATAGATTGAGAGGAATTTCGAGGAGAGACCAGGAGCCCGAGTGGGTACCCAGAGCCATACACGAGAATCAGGAACAAAGCTCGGCACGGGCTTGCCATCAATGTGAGATTTTTGGCGGCCCTGTTCTTCCGTGGTAAAAGAACGCGCAAGTTGCCGGCATTCTTCTGCACGCTTGGCGGCCTCCGAGACCGGAGCACACTCAGATGTATCGGGACGATACGGCAGAATGGTGTCCAACATACACGATGGCTCACGCCCGTATAAAAGGAAAAATGGAGAGAACCCAGTCGTGGCTTGAATTGCGGTGTTATAGGCGTACGTCACGTAGGGAAGCACCAGGTCCCAATTTCTATGATCGGACGCCACGTACTTAGACAACATATCTCCAAGGGTGCGGTTAAAGCGCTCTGTTAGACCATTTGTTTGCGGGTGGTAAGCTGTGGTCATGCGATGGATGACATGGCATTCTTCAAGAAGCGCCGAAATGACGTCAGACAGGAAGACACGGCCCCGGTCACTGAGCAGTTCTTTAGGTGCACCGTGACGAAGTATAAATCGATGTAAGAGAAACGACGCAACGTCACGTGCCGTGGCAGTTGGCAGAGCCGCGGTCTCTGCATACCGTGTTAAGTGGTCAGTGGCCACTATAGCCCAGCGGTTTTCTGCGGCTGTGCAAGGTAATGGGCCGTACAAGTCAATTCCAACACGGTCAAAAGGCTTGGCCGGGCAAGGCAGCGGTTGCAAAGGACCACTCAGATGGGGCACCGGCGCCTTTCGTTGTTGGCAGTCTTGGCAGGACCGAACGTATTTGAGCACAAAGCTGTACATCCCACGCCAAAAGTAACGAATGCGCAAACGTTGATAGGTTTTGAGCAGGCCGGCATGGCCGCACGTGGGATCGAAATGAAAAGAGGCGCACACATCGGATCGCAAATGTTGAGGGATGACAAGTAACCATTTGCGGCCGTCCGCGTGGTAGTTGCGACGATAAAGCAGCCCATCGCGTACCGCAAAGTGTGATGCTTGCCTACGCAGAGCCCGAGTCGTAGCGGCCCTGGAAGGATCGGATAGGCAGCTGATGAGGGAAGCGATCCAGGGATCCTTCCGTTGCTCGGCTGCCATATCAGTCACCGAAAGGGCCAGCAGGTCACCCGACGGCTTCGCAAGGTCAGAAGAAACTGGTGAACGGGACAGAGCGTCGGCATCAGAATGCTTCTGACCGGACCTGTATATGACGCGTATGTCGTATTCTTGTTGGCGAAGCGCCCATCGTCCAAGACGACCTGCCAGATCCTTTAACGACGCCAACCAGCAAAGGGCGTGGTGGTCAGTGACCACATCAAATGGGCGGCCGTACAGATATGGTCGAAACTTAGCGAGCGCCCAGATGATGGCCAAGCACTCCTTTTCGGTTACCGAATAATTCGCTTCAGCTTTCGTCAACGTGCGGCTCGCATAGGCAACGACATATTCGTCAACACCAGGTCTTCGTTGGCAAAGCACGGCCCCAAGGCCAACTCCACTGGCGTCAGTGTGAACTTCAGTAGGCGCTGTAGGATCGAAGTGGCGAAGTACAGGTGGAGAGGTCAGTAGACAACGCAGTGTCTCAAACGCGTGGTCGCAAGCTGGAGACCAGTCAGGTAAGTCGCTGGCACCACCAAGGAGTTTTGTCAATGGCGCAATGATAGAGGCAAAGTTGCGGATGAAACGTCGGAAGTATGAACAAAGGCCTATGAAGCTCCGAAGATATTTTATATTAGTGGGCTTCGGGAACTCGGCCACTGCACGGAGCTTCGCTGGGTCGGGTAGAACGCCGTCCTTGGTGACGACGTGGCCCAAGATGGTTAACTTCCTCGCGGCGAAGTGGCACTTTTTTAGGTTCAGTTGGAGTCCAGCTCGAGAAAGACAGGTTAAAACCTGTTCTAGGCGCTGAAGGTGCGTCGGAAAATCGGCAGAAAAAATGACAATGTCGTCTAAGTAGCACAAGCAAATTTTCCACTTGAGTCCCCTCAGAATATTGTCCATCATGCGTTCGAATGTTGCCGGGGCGTTACACAGCCCGAACGGTATAACATTAAATTCATATAATCCATCAGGGGTGACAAATGCCGTCTTCGAGCGATCAGCGTCGGCCATAGGTACCTGCCAATATCCGGATCGCAAGTCAAGAGACGAGAAAAACTCTGCCCCCTGCAAGCTGTCCAGAGCGTCATCGATGCGTGGAAGCGGATAGACGTCTTTGTGCGTGATATTGTTGAGGCGACGGTAGTCCACGCAGAAGCGAATGGATCCATCCTATTTTTTGACGAGCACGACAGCAGATGCCCACGGGCTGCTTGAGGGTCGAACAACTCCACGCTGAAGCATGTCGTCCACATGCTGCTCGATGGTGCGGCGCTCAGCTGGGGAAACGCGATAAGGCCGCTGCCGGAGGGGGGCATGGGTACCAGTGTCGATGGTGTGCTCGACTGTAGATGTGAGGCCAAGCGCGCTTTGGGACAAGTCGAATGACGATTGAAATCGTTGAAGTAGCGCCAAAAGTTGGGCTTGCTGGGTAGGGTCTAGACCGTCGTCAACAGAGGGAAGAAAAACATCATTCGAAGGCTCCGCCCCAGGCGGACAGTGGTCAAGTCCGGCAACCTGAACCTGAGAAGTGCGGTCCGGAATGGCTATCACACGACCAGGATCTATGTATTCCAAGCTGCCAAGTGTTTCACCCTCCAGAAGGGCGCACGGCGCCGAAGACACGTTAGTGACAAACATGTTACCCGTTCCGGCGCTGAGAGTAAGGAGGGCAGACGGCAGGGGAAAATATTTGCGGCGGAGAAAAACGTCAGAGGGCGTAATTAGCGCCGTGGCGTCAGTCGTGGATGCGCAGCGCACGGGCACACAAACAGAAGAATAGGGCGGGACGTCGGTGTCGGTTGCCATGACAAGTTTGGTTGTGGGGGCACTTTTGCTGTCATCAAATAGTGCGTCACAGAAAGAAAACTCAACTTCTGCGCGCGCACAGTCGATCACTGCGTTATGACGCGAAAAGAAGTCCCACCCTAATATGACGTCGTGGGAACACGCCGGTAGCACAATGAGTTCAATGAAGTACAGCACGTCCTGAATAACGACTCTAGCCGTGCAAACGGCCATTGGTTCAATATTGTGCGCGCTTGCGGTTCGGAGCGACAGTCCTTGAAGAGGAGTCGTGACTTTGTGCAATAAACGGCATACATCGGCTTTGATGACGGAAACAGCAGCTCACGTGTCTACCAGGGCGACAGTGCGAAAACCTTCTATGGTAACGTCGATAACATTGGTAGGGGACGGTGGAGGGTGAGGCCTTGTACTTTTCGACGTCAGCGCAGTCCTTGCCTCGGGAACTGCGGCGACTAGTTTTCCGTGTCTTCGTGACCAGGACGACGTCGCATCGGAGAAAGCGAGCGACGGCGCGGGGAAGATGAACGACGGTCAGTAAATGTGGCGCGATCCGAAGAGCGAGGTTCAGTCGGGGAGCGAAGTGGCGCCTGGGCTTGAGCCGACGGCGGAAAACCGGCATGTGTAGCGTCCCATAATGACGGCGGACGGCGGCGGCAGTAGCGTGCGACGTGCCCAGGTACTCCACAAGCAAAGCAAATAGGACGATTATCCGGAGTACGCCACGGACCACCGGCTTGGGGATTAAACCGTGGAGGCGGAGGCACAGTTGGGATAGCTCGAGGTTGCACTGGAAACGTCGGCTGGTACGTCAGGGTTGACTGCGGCAATGGTCTCGCGGCGATGTTGGCGTATGTGATTGGCGCGGCAATCGGCACGTATTGCGGACAAGGCGGAAGTGCTTCGGCAACTTGATCTCGGATCACATGCTCGAGAGAAGGTCCTAGCGTCGACACAGGCTTTGCCACGGCAGGTAGAAGAGACAACTGACGGGCCACCTCCTCCCGCACGAAGTCTTTGATTTGTGAAAGCAACGAAGGATCTGCGTGCATCGCTAACAAACTTGACACACAGTCATTCTGTACACTTAGAGATCGTCGAGTGAGGGCCCGTTGCCTCCGTAACTCATCGAAGCTTCGGCACATGTTAATGACTTCGGTGACGGTGCGTAAGTCCCTCGACAAAAGCATTTGGAAGGCGTCGTCATCTATTCCTTTCAAGATGTGCTTGATCTTTTCAGCTTCTTGCATAGAGGGGTCGACGCGCCTACACAGGTCGAGGACGTCTTCAATGTAACTCGTGAAGTTTTCACCGACCTGCTGGGCTCGTAAGCGCAAGCGCTGCTCTGCTTGAAGCTTGCGCACAGCTGGACGGCCGAAAACCGCAAGGAATTCGTCCTTAAACTTAGCCCATGTCTTAAGGCGACGCTGGTTATTCTTGAACCACACCTCAGCGACGCCGGTCAGGGGGAAGCCCACGTAAGTGAGCTTGAAAGCATCGTCCCACCGGTTGTACCCGCTCACTCGCTCAAAGGTTTCGAGCCAATCTTCCGCGTCGTTTTCGTCAGTGCCGTTGAAGTCTGGCGGGCCTCGCTCACGCACAGCAACAGAGCACATCACAGGCCGAGGCGGGGGCGTAGCGGTTTGGTTGGCTTCGCTGGTCATCCTTTCGGGCAGCTTTCGGCTCCGGAGTTCCAGGACTGGATCGTGACCCCGGATCCTCCACCACTTGAAATGGGGTTTATTTGCAAAGGTTGCTGTGCAGGCGAAAGGTAAGGAGGGCACAGTCCGGGCACAGTCCGAGCACAGTCGACGCTTGGAGAAAGCAGAGCGAGAGAGAACCCCGTCGCTCCAGGCGATGGCGGTGCGGCTTCCATATTCGGCTTCTGCTACCGACGACGATAAAGTGGCGCACATCTGCCGCAGGGGATTGGTGACGGTCCTGATTCTGCTGGTGAACGTTGCCAATCTTCTGCATTACAATAAATATATATATATATATATTGTAACGAAGAAGAGAGGTCCGGGTCAAAGGATTAAAGCTCAGGCCGAAATTCAAGCTGAAGCCGGGCAATCCCCACGGACAATCCCCACGCATCAAGTGCGCAGCGTACGCAGCGTGATCGAGTTCAGTTCTGGCTGCCCCTGCTTCTTCGGCTCCTCGAGCTCCTTCGGTCTCCGTCGCTTGAGCCCCTCGGTTCCTTGGCTGTCTAAATAAACCCCACTACATTCTGGTGGAGTGTGCGGGTTCGAGCTCGGCTCCCATCACCCTGGAACTTCGAAATCGGCGGCTTCCAACCTCAACCATGCCCGGTAACGACAACGCCACTCAACCGCAGCCGACGCCCTCGCCTGTGATCTGCTCTGGCGCGCTCCGGGAACGGGATCCTGCCAAGTTCACCGGCACTGGCGACTATGACGCTGACGATTGGCTTTCGTCATACGAGCGCGTCAGCAACTACAACAGATGGGACGACCCGACGAAACTCAACAACGTGAGTTTTTCCCTCGAGAAGGTCGCAGAGTTGTGGTACAACAACAACAAGACCAACATTCATACCTGGACGGACTTCAAAACGCGCATTTTAGAAGCGTTTGATCGCCCTACCGTGCGTAAAATTCTCGCCCAACAGCGCCTTCGTGGACGAGCCCAGCAGCTGGGAGAAAATTTCACCAGCTACATCGAAGACGTCGTAGACTTGTGTAGGCGGGTCGACCCCGCAATGACTGACGCCGAGAAGATCCGGCACATCTTGAAAGGCATCGACGACGGTGCTTTTCAGATGCTCATTGCGAAAGATCCGACCACGGTGACTCAAGTCATAAGTCTATGCCAGAGCTATGACGAGCTGCGCAGGCGCCGGGTCGTGGCCCGTCAATCCTTGGGACCAGTGAATACCATGTCGGGCCTCGCTCTCCCTTCGGAAAGCCCGTCCCTTTGGGCAAAAATACAAGCTTTTGTGCGAGAAGAGGTGGCGTGCCAAATATCTTGCGTGCCCCACGTTCAGGAGACGTCATCATCTCTAGCTCCTGCTCTTCAAACTGTTGTTAAGGAGCAAATCGCCGAAGCGCTTCCGACGCCTGAACTTTCTGCTGAAGACGCCGCACCGCTCACTTACGCTCAATTAGCGGCCCGAGCTCCACGCCAGTTCCCCGCAATTCGTCGTCTGGGGCAAACGTTTTCTCCGCCCCCTTCTCAGATGACGCCGCCAGTCACCACTCCTTGGCGAACACCTGACAACCGGCCTATCTGCTTCGCCTGCCGCATACCGGGCCATGTTGCACGTTATTGCCGCCGTATGCCACTATCTCGTCCCGACGCACTTCGTGCACCTGCCTACCCACCCCATCCCATGTCGATGTATCAGCCGCCGCCGCTTCGTCGTGGCGCACATCCTGGTCCAACTCCTGATCAGTTTCCGCCCAATCGTGCCGTTGACGCTAGCCGCCGTTCACAGTCACCACGCCACCGCCCACTGTCGCCCATGCGTCGCCGCCCCGAAGATGTCCAAGAGGGAAACTAACGTGCGCAGTTCACGAGGCACGAACTGCGCACCCATCGAAATGCACAAGACCTCGATCTCCCCCAAGAAATGTCATCGACGTAACAATTGACGGTATACGCACAGTCGCCCTTGTAGATACAGGAGCCGCTATTTCTGTCATATGTGAAAAACTTTGTTGCTTATTGAAAAAGTTACCACACCCCTCACAGGCCTTTCGCTTCGTACCGCAAGCGCTGAACAAATCGAACCATATGCGACGTGTACAGCGCGTGTAATTATACAGGACGCCATTTACCCCATTGAGCTCGTCGTCCTGGCCTCGTGTTCCCACGACATTATCCTGGGCTGGGATTTCCTGTCTCGCCATCACGCGATCGTCGATTGTGCCCGTGCCGAGGTTCAGTTATCTGCTCAATATGATGAGACTTTGTGCGATGTTTCCGGTTCGTCCTCTTCCAGCGACAAAATCATCATCTCCGAAGACGCTCATATTCCGCCGTACAGCTCTATTCTTGTACCTCTGTCTTGCTACTCTATCTCCGATGACACGGTTCTGTTTACTCCTTCCGAAGTATTCCTCCGCCGGAAAAACCTACCCCTTCCTTTCGCCGTTTTAGAGCTCCAGTCTGGCGGCACGTCAATGTGGATTACGAATCCGACCCCCTGCCCTTTGAGTTTTCTGTGCGGCGAATCCCTCGGCAATATTGAACCCATAGCCTCCATTCTCTACTTCGACGATGCCGAATTCAGTACATCTGCCCTGGACATCAACGCTCTCACTACTCCGTCCTGCCATCTCCATCCGCTACCGGCCGATGCTTTCGCCTCTTCATTAGACAGCAGCTTGACCTTAACGCAGCGCACACAATTGCTCACACTGCTAAGCGCCTTCCATTCGTCCTTTGACTCGAACCAAACTGCCTTGGGCCGTACGTCAACTGTCGCCCATCACATCGACACTGGCGCACAGCCACCTTTGCGCCAGCGTCCGTATCGCGTATCACCGTCTGAACGCCGCGTCATTTTTGAGCAAGTGGAAGACATGCTTCGGCGAGGTGTCATCCGACCGTCGCAAAGCCCGTGGTCATCGCCGGTAGTGCTCGTCACTAAAAAAGACGGCTCCATACGTTTTTGCGTTGACTATCGGAGGCTTAACAAGGTGACCCGCAAAGATGTCTACCCTTTGCCCCGAATTGACGATGCCCTTGACTGCTTGCACGGTGCGGAATTTTTCTCTTCATTAGATTTGCGATCCGGCTATTGGCAGGTTCCAATGGCCGAATCTGACCGACCGAAAACAGCCTTTGTTACTCCCGATGGCTTATATGAGTTTAATGTAATGCTATTTGGCCTTTGCAACGCGCCCGCAACGTTTGAACGGATGATGGACAACATCTTAAGAGGTCTCAAGTGGAACACGTGTCTCTGTTATTTAGACGATGTTGTCGTGTTTTCTCCAGATTTCGAGACACACATTTCATCCGGCTCAAACAAATTCTGACCTGCCTGACGGCCGCTGGACTACAGCTAAACTTGAAAAAGTGTCGTTTCGGGGCCCGAAAATTGACAATCTTAGGCCATGTGGTGTCCAAGGAGGGTGTTCTACCTGACCCGAACAAGCTGCAGGCATTCGCGGAGTTTCCCAAGCCGACGTCACTCAAGGCCCTCTGC
Source organism: Haemaphysalis longicornis (assembly GCF_048455015.1). Taxonomy (NCBI): domain Eukaryota; kingdom Metazoa; phylum Arthropoda; class Arachnida; order Ixodida; family Ixodidae; genus Haemaphysalis; species Haemaphysalis longicornis. Next base: position 11,176,621 of record NW_027526233.1, on the reverse strand, counting down.
AGCTTCATTGGCCTCTGCTCCTATTTCCGCCGGTTTGTCCGAAATTTCGCTTCCATCATAGCGCCCCTAACAAGACTACTCGGCAGCGACAATGGAATAACTTCGTGGTCGCCAGACTGCGACGAGGCTTTTCCTACTTTACGGCGCTTGCTGACATCACCACCCATTTTGCGCCACTACGACCCCCGTGCCCCAACCGAAGTGCACACGGACGCCAGTGGTGTCGGCATCGGTGCTGTTCTCGCACAGCGGAAGTCTGGCTACCCGGAATGCGTCGTTGCATATGCCAGCCGGACCCTCACGAAAGCGGAGTTCAATTATTCCGTAACGGAAAAAGAGTGCTTGGCCATTGTTTGGGCCTTGGGAAAATTCCGGCCTTACTTATACGGCCGCACATTCGACGTTGTTACCGACCACCACGCCCTATGTTGGTTGTCGTCTCTCAAAGACCCCACGGGACGGCTTGCACGTTGGGCCCTACGTATTCAAGAATACGACATTCGCGTCGTTTACAGATCACGGCGCAAACACTCTGACGCCGATGCCCTATCTCGCTCGCCTCTGCCAGATTCGACGACGTGCCCCGATTCACCGGAGTCCATCGTCTCTGCGCTCACGCTTACTGACCTGACCCTTCACCAGCAACAAGACCCTTGGGTCTCTTCTATTATAAAGTACCTTACCGCCCCGACGGCCACCTACCAACCTCGAGCACTACGACGGCAAGCAGCTCATTTCGCTGTGCGGGAGGGTCTTCTATACCGTCGCAACTATATGACCGACGGAAGGAAATGGCTGCTCGTAATACCACGCCATCTACGAGCCGAAATATGTGCAGCTTTCCACGCTGACCCCCAATCCGCCCACGCTGGCGTCTTGAAAACTTACGCTAGGCTTCGTCAGCGGTATTACTGGAAGTGAATGTATAGTTTTGTGCTACATCCGTGGCTGTGAGGCCTGCCAACGACGCAAGCAACCCCATCCAAAGCCTCAAGCAGACTTGCAACCTCTACCGTGCCCTTCACGCCCCTTTGACCGGGTTGGAATTGACCTTTACGGACCTTTACCATTCACGCCTTCTGGGAACAGGTGGATTATCGTCGCCGTAGACCATCTTACGCGCTACGCGGAAACGTCCGCGCTTCCCAGCGCTACGGCACGCGACGTCGCCCTGTTCCTTCTTCATCACTTCATCCCACGTCATGGTTCCCCCAAGGAGCTTCTGAGCGACAGAGGACGAGTATTTCTATCCGAAGTCCTGGAAGCTCTCCTCAGTGAATGCAAGATCGTTCACCGAACGTGTACTGCCTACCACCCGCAGACAAATGGTTTGACGGAACGATTCAATCGCACGCTTGGTGACATGCTTGCCATGTACATAGCTTCCGACCACTCTAACTGGGACGCGGTGCTTCCATTCGTGACTTTCGCGTGTAATACCGCAACGCAAACCACCACCGGGTTTTCTCCCTTTTTCCTTCTTTACGGACGCGAGCCCTCATGCACCATGGACGCCATCCTCCCATACAGCCCCGATGCCTCGGAAGGCAAGCCCGTCTCCGAGATAGCGCGACACGCTGAAGAATGTCGCCAGTTAGCTCGTGCCTTCACGTCCAGTGAACAAAGTCGCCAAAAGTACCAACATGACCTTGGTGGGTCATCTCCGCCCTCTTTCCCCCCTGGATCTCTTGTTTGGCTGTTGATACCGCTCACAACGCCTGGCCTGTCTTCGAAGTTCCTCGCCAAATACCATGGCCCATATCGCATCATAGAGCGCGCATTACCGGTAAACTACGTCGTCGAGCCGCTCACACCATCTGACCACCTTCGTCGCCGTGGCCGCGAGACTGTCCACGCCAACCGTTTGAAGCCCTACCACGAGCCACTCGCCATGTAGTCGCCAGGATGGCTCCTTGTCACCCGGGGGTGATTGTAACGAAGAAGAGAGGTCCGGGTCAAGGGATTAATGCTCAGGCCGAAATTCAAGCTGAAGCAGAGCAACCCCCACGGACAATCCCCACGTATCAAGTGCGCAGCGTACGCAGCGTGATCGAGTTCAGTTCTGGCTGCCCCTGCTTCTTCGGATCCTCGAGCTCCTTCGGTCTCCGTCACTTGAGCCCCTCGGTTCCTTGGCTGTCTAAATAAACCCCACTACAATCAATATATATATATAAATATATATATATATATATATATATATATATATATATATATATATATATATATATATATATATATATATATATATATATATATATATATATATATATATATATATATATGTATGTATGTATGTTTATATATATAGTAAAAAATGGGTATAGCTTCTAACAAAACTGTTTATTGGTCGTGGTCAACGTTTCGATCGGATGCCGATCTTTCTCATGACAACATTTCGTATTTCTGTGCATGTATTTATCAGCTCGTCCTCCAACGACGCTGAAGAAAGAGAGAGGGAGATTTGGGGAGAGAAGCAGCAACAAACACACTCCCGGCGAGGTGAGTTGAAGGTTTGCAAAATAAATAGAGAGAGAAGAGAAAAAAAAGAGCAAATGAAAGAAAACACAAAACCAAAACAAACCTAAACATGCAGAAGAGAGACATGAGTACACAACTTTTTCAAAATGCCGTCCTCAATCAATCGTCAGCTTGTAGAAAGAGTGACAGGTAGCGCCCGCTTCAGAGGGGGGCCGCTCTTCTCAAGAAACGAAAGCGCAAAGCAGTAACAGAGACGCTCTCACACGATCACTGGGGGGCGCAGAATTCCAATGGTCACTGACATTACGGGAAGAGTTGACAGGACCCCGCACGGGGCACCTTGAGCAATCTTGGTGACGGTACTGGCGATACCGCGGACCCCGAGCCCCCAAACATAAGCTGGATCCAACCGTGGCGATGTGTTTATAGGTGGAGGGTTAGAAACCACGAACGGTGGCCGTCGGAGCCCAGGTCAAGCTCCGGCGGATGGGCTCCCTGTCTGTTCACCCGGCAGGGAGCTCCGGGACCTCTTTGGCTACCAGGGTAAGGTCAAAGAAGAAAGTACCCCCGTCTCCCTGCTTTTATACTATGCTATATGCAATTTCAAACCCCCCCCCCAAACGTGATCGGTCCCTGAAAAGGGGCCGCACCGAAGTATCTTTTCCTTCATTGTCATCTTTGATATTTCCTGAACCAGATCATTACTCTCGATTTCTTGTCATGGAGTCCCTCAATCCAACCTACCCTCTTGCATCTCAGTCAGTCTGCTTGATCGCAAAATATCTTGAAGCCATAATAGGAAAATTATATAAGTGCAAAAAACAAAGGTCTGGAGAACTACTAATCGAGGTAAATGACAAGCAGCAGTCCACGAAGCTTCTAGCTCAGACTAGACTGGCTGATCTAGACATCAGGGTCACACCTCATCGGAGCCTCAACAGCTCGCAAGGTGTGATATCCGAGACGGATCTCTTGAACGAAACGGATGCGGATCTCCTTGCCGGCTTGAAGGATCAGGGCGTCACTGCCGTGAGACGCATCACTATCCGCAGAGACGACAAGGAGATTCCCACCAAACACATTATCTTTACTTTCGACCGCGCAGTTCTTCCACAATACATAAATGCAGGTTTTATCCGTTGCTCCATCCGTCCCTACATCCCTAACCCGCGGCGCTGTTTTAAGTGCCAGCGGTTCGGGCACGCTACAAACTCTTGTCGTGGCCGAACGACGTGTGCAAATTGCGCGTCGCATGACCATCCGAGCGACAACTGTCCATCTGACACCCTCTCTTGTGTAAACTGCCGGGGGGCGGAGCGGCGTCAGGTTTCCACAGGGACCCAGTTCAGCGAGTCTGACCTGGTCCCTCCACCAACCCCCTGGGTTGCCTCTGGCAACTCAACCCGCCACCACGCCGCTTGTTGAGGCAGCAGCGGTTGTCGTGGCAACCTCTTCCGTCGGGACCGGTGCCGCTCCCGTCCCTGCCTCCCCGTCCTCCAGTGCGTTGGAGAGTGCCATGGACACCACGGGCCCCGCACCGGCTCCCACCGCCACCGCACCGCCCGTGCCACCTCTGGCGCCCCGGACGCCTTCAGCGGTGGCGGCTCAAACGAAGGGCTCCCGAGGGGGGGCCAAGTCCGGGGGGCCCGGTCCGTCGGGCACCCCTCGGACATCCGACGACGAGATGGATGTCGGGCAGTTCCTGCCTGCAACGCAGCGCAAGGAACGCGTCCCGACGCCAAAGCCCCCCGACAAGCCAAAAAAGGCGAGAGTCACAGCCCCGAAAGACGACACATAAACAAACACACACACTCAAGTAGCTCTCACACTAAATAATGGGAAGAGAAAACATAGTTCAATGGAACTGTAGAGGCCTTCTTAAAAATCTTGACGATGTATACGAAATACTGCATGCTAATCAGCCAAGTGTAATGTGTGTTCAGGAAACATATTTGAATTCCAAGCACACAAATTTCTTGAATAGTTACATGGTCTTCAGAAAGGACAGGGATGGCTGCACACACTCTTCTGGCGGTGTGGCCATAATCGTCCGGAAATCCTTAGCATGCCACCCTGTCACTTTAAACACTATCCTTGAGGCTGTAGCAATACGCTTAATAATATTTAATAGGTTGATAACGGTATGCTCCATATACATTCCTCCTGATGTTACACTTTCGATCTCTGACGTCGAGGCGCTGGTTAACCAGCTGCCCGAACCGTACATTCTAACAGGCGACCTTAAGGCTCACAATTCTCTTTGGGGCTCTTCTCGTACGGATGCCCGGGGTCGCCTGATAGAGAGGTTTCTTACATCATCTGGAGCATGCCTTTTCAACAATAAACAGCCTACATATCATAACATAGGACACAACACATACTCATGTCTTGACTTGGCTATTGGCTCCGCAGTTCTCTTTCCTCTTCTCGGGTGGGGTGTGGGAACTGACCCATTAGGCAGTGACCACTTCCCCACCTCACTTACATACATAGGTAAAGGCCCATGCAGTCCATCTTCCCATAATAGGTTCAATGAAACACGAGCTAACTGTAATACATTTACAGAGACATCCAAACTACACCACACATCCATAGAACACCTACACGTTGAAGAATCTACCCAACTCCTCACGGCGCACATCCTCGACGCCGCCGAAAAGTCCATTCCCCACGCCTCTGGTGCCCCGCGCAACCAGCGGAGGCCGTGGTGGAATGAGGACTGTAGGCGGGCGCGAGAGGCCCAGAACAAGGCGTGGGGTATCCTTCGTCGGTACCCCACGTCGGGAAACCTCCTCTTGTTCAAATGGGCCAAGGCGTGAGGAAAACGTGTGCGCCGTGAGGCAAAACGAGAGAGTTGGCGTACATTCATAACATCAATAAACTCCTACACAGACACAAAGAAAGTATGGACACGAATACGCAAACTCAAGGAACAACAAACACACAGCCTGCCTCTGGTCAGCACTACAGGGGACACACTCGAAGACCAGGCTGACACACTCGCACAACACTTCCAACACGTGTCCAGTTCAGCACACTACACGAACACTTTCCTGAAACATAAAGCCTGTTGTGAAAAGAAGTCCCTACGCGACAACAACAAATCACAGACTTCTTACAACTCTCTGTTTTCACTACATAAGCTGAGGGCGGCTCTAAGCACGTGTAAATCCTCAGCTCCAGGCCCAGACAACAGTACATATACAATGATACAACACCTGCACGCAGACACGCTTCTAACACTCTTACACCTATATAACAAGATATGGCTTTCGGGCACATTCCAAACTCTTGGAAGGAGGTTATAGTTGTAGCTTTCCTGAAGGAGGGAAAGGACCCGTCATACCCCTCAAGTTACTGTCCTATTGCCCTGACAAGCTGCCTGTGCAAGCTCTTCGAGAAGATGATAAATCGCAGGCTCGTGTACTTCCTTGAGTACAACGGTCTTCTCGAGAGCTGCCAGGCAGGCTTCAGGGTGGGGCGATCGACGAACGATCAACTGTTAGCTTTTGACTCGTACATCAAGGATGCCTTCGCGCACAAGCAGTATTGTTTAACTGTGTTTTTCGACCTTAAGAAGGCATACGACACCGCTTGGCGTTATGGGATCCCTAGGGACCTCAAGTCATTCGGTGTTTCGGGTAACATGTTGAACGCTCTTGTCAGTTGCTTGTCAGACAGAACGTTCCGAGTAAGAGTCGGTGGTGCAATGTCAAAGGTTCACGTGCAAGAAAATGGCGTGCCACAAGGTGGCGTGTTGAGCTGCACTCTCTTCATAGTAAAAATGAACTCTCTTGGTAAGGCACTGCCACCTACAATCTCTTATTCCATGTATGTAGATGACATCCAGATATCCTATCAATCATGCAATATGTCAATCTGCGAACGTCAAGTCCAGCTTGGTGTAAAGAAACTTGCCGGCTGGGCAGACAAGAATGGTTTTAAATTGAATCCATAAAAAGCTCCTGCGTTGTGTTCTCCAGGAAGCGCGGGGTCCATCCGGACCCAGACATTACTCTGAATGGCGTGTCGCTTCCTGTGAACAAGGAGCACAAGTTCTTAGGTGTTGTGTTTGATCGCAAACTCACATTCATTCCCCACATCAAGGAACCTAAAAATAAATGTCTCAAAACAATGAATATACTTAAGTTTCTCTTCCACCAATCCTACGGTTCCGACAAAAAACTCCTGCTTCGCTTGTATACTGCTTTGGTTGGGTCTCGTTTAGACTATGGCAGTGTGGTGCATGGGTCGGCGACTAAGACAGCCTTGCGAATTCTGGACCCAGTGCTACACATGGGGCTTCGTCTTGCTTCGGGTGCTTTTCGCACTAGCCCTGCCGAGAGTCTTTATGTCGAGTGTGATAAGTGTAGTCTTGAGAACCAACGAACGTACATGGACTTTCTTTATGCTTTTAAAATTTCGTCGCTGAATAATCATCCTTTTTATCCTGTCGTTAACGATACGTCAACATCCTTGCTCTTTGTAAATCGCCCATCCGTTCCTCTGCCCTTTTCACTCAGAGTGAGAGAGCGAGCCTCGGATCTCAGTGCTTTGTTTTTATATGTGTACAGGACATCCTTTTCTAACAGTTTACCGCCTTGGCAAGTTCGCCCTGTGTCGTGCGACCTTTCTTTTATGAGACTTGACAAAAATCGTACCACTAGCTGCAATACTGCAGCACTTTCTGTCTTTGCAGTTTAAATACACATGTGCAGAATTTTATATTGACGCTTCTAAAACCTCCACTATGGTGTCGTGTGCTGGTCATGGTCCAAACTTCAATGCAGCCAGAACCATGAGCGTGCACACAACAATTTTTTCAGCAAAAGCGTATGGAATTTTACTGATTGTACGACACATTCTTGAAAATCAAATTCCCAATTCCATCATCCATACAGATTCTTTGAGTTTTGTCCGCGCACTGTCATCGCATAAGCCCCCCAAAAACCACATAGTTAATCTTGTATTCAACACTAACATGTCCGTGTATGCACAAAAGCACGAGCTGGTCCTCTGCTGGGTCCCAGGACACGCAGGGATCGCTGGGAATGAGTTGGCAGACGAGAGGGCCGCTGCAGCTGCACTCAGGAGCACTGTAGACATTACAACAATACCCTACACAGGCCTCAAGCCTCACATAAGACAACACCTGCGCAGAACATGGCAAACACACTGGGACGAACAGACAGACAACAAACTACAGGTAATAAAGCCACACTTGGGACGGTACACATCTGACTCACACAACAGACACACGGAAGTCGCCTTGGGTAGGCTGCGGATAGGGCACACCCATGCGACGCACTCGTATCTGCTGACGGGATCTTCTAGACCCCAGTGCAGCAGGTGCGGAGAGGCCCTATCCGTAGTGCACATACTAATCACATGCAAGGCACTTCACACAACACGACACAAACACTTCAGAGCACTCTACAGACAACATAATCCCCTACATCCATCGTTTTTCCTAGGTGACGAAGCCATTGTTTCCGTGAAACGTGTGTTTGAGTATTTGTCGGACGTGAAGTTTTTAAACCTCATTTCCTATCACGCATCATGAAATCTGGCCCTATACACCAGCCATGCTCATTGTCGTTTTGTGATTTTACTTTGGTTTTTGCTGATTTTACTTAGTGTTTAAGGTATCACCTCTCATATACGACTATTGTTTTGGCGCTCTTTGCCCCAGTTGGCCTTGCGCCATAAACATCAAACCATCATCATCAAGAGTTGACAGTTAGCGGTCGCAGCCGCACACATGTCTCAGTGACGCCAACCCTACAAATAAACAGGAAGGCTCGTTAAGAGTGTAGGTACGATCTCCGCACTGTGGCTCAAAGCATGCACGATTCCGCCTACCGGCAGGACGGGCGAGCGCCATTCATCATTCTTAGCTCTATTCTTCTGCCCTGGCCGGGCAGCCGACAGGGTCATGCCTTACCATGGACCAGGGAAGAGGAGCTTAACTAATCCTCTACCCGCACGCGGGAGTCGCGCGGGTCCTTTGTTGGAATAAACGGCAGCGGGCGCCTCGATGCTGTTTGTGGCATATGCCGCCTGTGCGGAAACCCCAGGAAGGGAATAAATAAAATAAGAATAACTTGATTACTTGTTTAAAGAACACAGAGACTTACAATTTAAATAGGGGATTATACTGAAGCCAGATTATCAACACCATGTATAGACGACATAATGCCCGGGCTAACATTCATTCCTGCCTTTACGGTATTGATTTTGTAAATAATGTGAGATTCACGTTGTTCGCGCTCTCTTGTAGTAGAAAATCAAATCTGTAAAAGTGTGACTTTGATGGAGTCGAACGGGTGGTTTTTGGAGTTTATATGTCGTGATTAGGGTAGATCCGGGAGTCAACGAACATGTGCGCGATGGTTGTTGAAGCGCATGCGGAATGCCGTGTCCGTCTGGCCAATATATTGGATGCCACAAACACCGCACTCCAGAAGGTACACCACATTAGAAGAGTCGCAGTCGAGTGTCGCGTGAATTAAATGCTTGAAATGGGAGTTTGTTGTTTTGGCCACCGTAGTTGTCTGCATATATATATATATATATAAATAAATATATATATATATATATATATATATATATATATATATATATATATATATATATATATATATATATATATATTTATATATATATATATATATATATATATTTGCCTTTGACTTGCCTTCATCAGAGCAGTTACATGATTTTGCTTGCCGAAACATTTGGAACACATTTATTATATAGATTGCGCGAAAACTGTGAGAAGGATCAGAAGATGTTTCGAAAATGGAGAGTATTCATGAGGTCGGGCTAAGCCTATGTTACCACAACAACAACAAAAAAAGAGAGAAATGAGAGAGGGAGAGAGAGAAGGGAAGGGGTCGTACTTGCAAGGCAGCTGTCAAGGTCGCTCCGCGACGGCGCAGCGTATCTTTCATGGGCTTGAAGTGCGGAACACTCGACAATCACGGTTTCAAAAGGAAGGGAAAAGTATGCAATAAGGTATTCAGCGATGTAGCGATGGCGTAGAGGTAGAACACCCGCCTCGCGTGCAGAAGGACCGTGGTTCGAATCCCGGTGCCGGACAATTCCCACCGGATTAAAAAAAAAATCCGCGAATTGATGGAATTGCACAAAGGGGATTGGGGTGCGGCCTGACCCCGGCGACCATTGCCGGTAATGCACTCCCTCACCAGAGCAGGATTGGCCACCCTGGTGTAGTAACGGCCACAACCTGCTATGAATACGCAACTAATCCTCGGCCCTCAGTCCCCAGCGGCTGCGAAGCAACTGACCACGGTGGCGGTCAGACCTGTGACGCAGCAGAGGGTGCTAAGAATCCCTGGATCCGGACAGGCCGCCAATGGAATCTGAACCTGGCAACGTTTAACGTGCGAACCTTATCTAGCGAAGCGAGTCTAGAGGTGTTGTTTGAGGAATTCGAGGGCATTAAATGGGATGTAATAGGGTTAGCGAGGTTAGGAGGGCAGGCGAAGCCTTTACGGTACTCAAAAGTGGACACGTCCTATGTTACCGTCGTCTAGAGGACAGAAGAGAAGCGGGAGTGGGATTTCTAGTCAATAAAAACATAGCTGGCAACATAGACGAATACTACAGCATTAACGGAAGGGCAGCAGGTCTTGTAATTAGGCTCAATAAGAGGTACAAGCTCAAGGTGGTGCAGGGCTACGCGCCCACATCCAGCCACGACGACCAAGTAGTGGAACGCTTCTATGAAGATGTGGAATCGGCAATGGCTAAAGTAAAAACGCAGTATACTGTAGTTATGGGGGACTTCAACTTCAATGCCAAAGTAGGCAAAAATCAGGCTGGAGACAAGGCAGTTGGGAACTATGGTCTGGGCTGTAGAAATAGCAGGGAGGACCTACTAGTTGAGTTTGCAGAACGGAATAACCAACGCATAATGAATACCTTCTTCTGTAAACGGGAGAGTCGGAAGTGGACCTGGAGGAGCCCGAATGGGGAGCACAAAAATGAAATAGACTTCATAATATGCGATAACCCTGGCGTCGTGCAGGATGTGGAAGTGCTCGGAAGGGTAAGGTGTAGTGACCACCGTATGGTAAGATCTCGAATTAGGCTAGAGCTGAGGAGGGACTGCAACAAGCTAGTACGAAAGAAGCACATAAATGAGCAATCAGTAAGACGTAAAGTAGAAGAATTCAGGATCGCGCTGCAGAACCGATATTCCGCCCTTAACGAGGAAGCCGAGCTTACGACACAGGAAGCCAGCGACAACCTTACACGCATTTTCACGGAGTGTGCAGTAGAAGTCAGGGGCACTATGGCTGGACAGGATAATGGTAAACGTTCACAGGAGACGAAAGATCTAATCAGGAAACAGCAAACCATGAGAATCTCTACCGCAGCTGACAAAATAGAACTAGCAGAGCTCTCAAAGGTAATCAATAAGCGCAAGACAGCTGACATACGGAAGTATAACACGGAGAGGATCGAATATGCTGTAAAGAACGGAGGTAGCCTGAAAGCAGTAAAGAGACGTCTTGGCGTGGGGAAAAATCAGATGTATGCACTTAAGGATAAGCAAGGCAATGTCATCACAAATAGGGATAAAATAGTTACAGTGGCCGAGGAGTTATAGGGATCTGTACAGTAGCCGGGACATGCAGGATAATGCCGAACGAGACAGTAGTTCAGAGGAGATAGACATCCAACCAGTAACGACCGAAGAAGTAAGGACGGCTTTGAAAGAAATGAAAGGGGGCAAAGCACCTGGTGATAATCAGATAACAGCAGACCTCTTGAAGGATGGCGAAGAAATTGTACTTGAAAAACTGGCAAACCTGTATAAGCAATGCCTAATGACCGCAATGGTACCGGAATCTTGGAAGAACGGGAACATCATCCTAATCCATAAGAAAGGCGACATGAAGGACTTGAAAAATTACAGTCCGATCAGCTTACTGTCAGTCGTCTACAAGGTATTTACCAAGGTAATCGCTAACTGAATCTCTGCAACCTTAGATTTCAGTCAACCTAAAGAACAAGCAGGTTTCCGTAAGGGTTATTCAACAATGGACCATATTCACACATTTAATCAGGTGATAGAGAAGGGCGCTGAGTATACTGAACCCCTATATATAGCCTTCATAGATTATGAGAAAGCATTTGACTCGGTCGAAACCCTAGCAGTCATTCAGGCATTACGGAACCAGGGGGTAGATGAGCATTATGTAAGAATACTAGAGGATATCTATAATGGGTTTACAGCTACCATCACCCTCCATAAGGAGAGCAGTAAAATACCTATAAGGAAGGGTGTCGCACAAGGAGACACAATCTCTCCAATGTTATTCACAGCATCCTTACAAGAAGTATTCAGAACGTTGGATTGGGAACAGGTGGGAGTAAGGGTTAATGGAGAATACTTCAGTAACCTCAGATTTGCTGATGACGTTGCCTTGCTAAGTAACTCGGGGGACGAATTGCAAAGCATGCTTTCCGCACTGGGCGAACAGGGTGGAACCATGGGCCTGAAAATTAATATGCAGAAAATTAAATTAATGATCAATAACCTCGGTACAGCACAGCAGTTTGAGATAGATGGCGAGGCAGTGGAATTGGTAAGCGAATATATATACTTAGGCCAAGTTGTGACCCCAGATCCCAACCATGAGGCAGAGATAATTAGAAGGATCAGAATGGGGTGGGGTGCATATGGCAGACATTCTCAGTTAATGAATAGCAGCCTACCATTGTCGTTGAAGAAGAAAGTGTATGACAGCTGCATCTTACTGCTACTCACCTACGGGGCCGAAACTTGGAGGCTCACTAAGAGGGTTCAATTTAAATTGAGAACGACTCAGCGGGGAATGGAGCGGAAAATGATAGGTGTAACATTAAGGGACAAGAAGAGAGCGGAGTGGGTCAGGCAGCAAACTGGTGTTAAAGACATATTAGTAGAAATTAAGAAGAAGAAATGGACGTGGGCAAGGCATGTAATACGAAGGCAAGATAACCGCTGGTGATTAAGGGTAACAGAGTGGATCCCTAGAGAAGGCAAGCGCTGCAGGGGGCGGCAGAAAGTTAGATGGGCAGATGATATCAAGAAGTTTGCGGGGATAAATTGGTCACAGTTGGCACAGGACCGAGGTAATTGGAGAATAATGGGAGAGGCCTTTGCCCTGCAGTGGGCGTACACAGGCTGGTGATGATGATGATGATGAAGGTATTCAGTCGCCAGGGAGACTGGTTCAGACGGATCCATACAGGCATGAACGAAGAATGTGTTTTGGGTGTGCCCCCCGCGGATGGAAAGAATAGACACAATACACGAAAGAGTATTTGCACAAGAGGTAGAAACTGAACAAGAAATAAGTAGGGTCCATAAATCTCAACGGGGTTGAACGTTTTTAAGTGGCGGGGGGAACGCGGCCTCCCTCCCAAGGACAAATCGCATTGTTTAGTCGCATTAGGTAATAAGCTGCGGTATTTGCAGGCGTTTCTACGAATTCTGATGAAACTCAACGGTAGGGTTAATAAAGAATGTGATAAAAATTATGAAGTCGCCATTAGTAATCGAGGCATAAGCAGGTTAGCTTTCCGTAACTTTCTATATAACAAGCGTGGCTGACCAAAACTCATACATGAGATAAGATTTTGAACCTCCCGTTCAGGGTGGGGTTTGATAGCGTATTCTACAATTGTTGCTTTAAGATTTCCAAATGCATGCCCTTGACCATTCACATTCTTTACTGGAGCAAATAAGGCTGCCCTTTACATTAGAAGGGTGAATATTGATTCGTATTGGGAAAGGCTTTTTATTTTGGACGATATATTGCTGCCTACAAACAGTTCGCTCTAGAAGGTATAGGACAGCAGCAGAGTCACAGTTGAAGTTACCATTTATATTTACGTACTAGTCTGAAGATGGGCTGGGGGCGCGTTGTGTAGTGGTCATGTGTGGGCATAATTTACATCGAAGTGTATTACAGGGCATGCACCCAGTAGTTTCCGGTCCGCTGATACGAGAGTAAGTAAGAAAGTCGCCTCAATTCTTATTACGCCGGTAGACAACGCGTGGTGGTTCGGGGGATCTGCTCTTTAGGCATTCAATTTGAATTAGGATATTGTGGTGTTTTCTTAGTATGGGTGACACTCAGGAGTGGAGGCTGAATGGGTTATAAATAACATTGTTTGCGGGTTAATGTTCGGGGCGTTTTTCTTACTGATTTCGTTACGGTTTAATTGGTTGGCTCACACAATAGGGTCGTCGATAACTTCTTCCGGATATTTCTTTTTCAGGAGATCGGTCTTGTGTTCTCGACAGGTTTAGTCAAAGTCGGCTTGGTTCGTGCAAATTCTTCAAAAACAGTTAGCTTGGCTGTAGGGTATTGCTGTCTAGCAGTGTCTGACATGGCTACTTTGGAAGTGCAAATAGTGCCGCGTGTCTGTCGGTTTTCTATACAGTTTAGTCTGAAGCCGACCTTTAAAAGTAGCAAAGGTGACGTGAAGAAAGTTTACACTTTGTTCCGAATAGGAATGAGCAAGGGAAATAGTATATTGGGCTAGGTTAAATGCCTCTATGAAATTGAGGAGCTCCGCGTCACCCTGCTGCCAGATCTTGATTATGTCGTCAATATACCTATTATAGTCGAGCGGCTTTAGGTTTTCAGTGTCAAGAAAGTTTGATTCCAGGCCAGCCATAAAGATATTGGCGTAGTTCTTTCCGATTCGAGTTCCCATTGATTTTGTGCAGACTTGCACTCAAACTCAAAATTGTTTGTTCAAGAATAAGCGTAGGGAAAGTTTGGAAACTAGAAGAATCGATACATTTGTCGCACGATTACTGCTCATACGCAAGCAATACAGCGCTCATGCCATCTTCATGGGAGATGTTACTATACAGGGACGCTCAACAAGGGTGACTAGGGGGCAGTTATCAGGAATTTCACTTTTTTGAACCTTAATGAAGGAGGGAAAGGAATTTTAATCTTCATGAAGGAGGGAAAGCTGTGCGGAATGTCGCGATTGACATTATCGACATAGCGGGAGAGGTTTTCGGTAACAGTGCCTATGCGAGAAACAATAAGGCGACCTGGGTTGTTCACCTTGTGAATTTTAGGAGAAGATGGAATATACTGGCTACTGGGCTTAAAGAGTTCAAGGAATGAGCTGTTGTTTCAATTATTGTCTTATTTTTAACAAGCTCAGCTAGTTTATCTTTGACGATTTGATAATAGTCTTGAACCAATCTACGTCAGTCTCATTCGTCCCCCTTCCGCTAACCACCGCCGCGATTACCTCATCTCTCCCTTCACTTGCTGCTGCAACGAAAAGCACGCCGTGTCAACGCACTTGTCCGAGAATTTTGCCGCCACTCACGCTTTGTCCGATTCATCAATCATGGCTTTGATTACCTCCAGCTTGCCGAGTCGTTGCTGCTGATGGCTTACATCCAAGCTTCGAGTGTGTGGCCGGTTACATTCGTGCACTCTGCGTCATGCAATGGCGCTGCAATCCTCTGGGGTGGCGCGAATTCGCATGCACCGCCAACCCAGTTGCAGCCCCTACTGTCTTTTCAAATGACAGAGACATTCCACCAATGCACCCGCCGCGGTGGCTCAGTGGCTATGGCGTTGCGCTGCTGAGGACGAGGTCGCGGGTTCGATTCCCGGCCGCGGCGGCCGCTTTTCTGATGGAGGCGAAAAGCAAAAACGCCCGTGTGTACAAGATTTCTGCGCACGATAAAGATCCCCAGGTGGTCAAAATTATTCCGGAGCCCTCCACTACGGCGCGCCTCATTGCCTGCGTTGCGTCGGTGCGTTAAACCCCAGAATCAATCAATCAATCATTCCACCAATGCCTACAATTCTATCCAGTGCATAGCCCCCGGAGCAATATCGAGCCAGCCACCGACCGCCACCGCACCCCAGATCCACCGCAGCCAAGGCGCCCCGGGTGAACGTCAGCAGCCCGCCCGCGGACGAGCGTCACGTCCGCCGCATGCTTCCTCAACGAGCTAAACCTGCAGCGGCAACAACACCCCAAGGGATCGCTCGCGGCGAAACTACGAAGCTCCTCGACCAGCGTCGCACGGACAGCATGCCAAGCTCCACCTCCACGTCTTCAGCGTCCGCCGTGGCCACGGAAACCAACAGCAGCGTGACCGCCGGGCCTTCCGAGGTCCAAAATCCAGCCCTCCGTTCCTCATGTCATTACAACCTTCGCAAGAATCATCATAGCAACAACTGACTACAACGCAAAAAAAAAAAACAGGCAACGCGGACTCTTTCCCCGTTTCAAGCCAGTTTTTAAAGACCACTAACAAGCGCATACAATCCGAATTGCACGTCTCCACTCTTGCACAGTATTTTCCGGCCGCGGTGGCTCCCAGGGGTCTCAGGATCAGAATAAAACCTGCTACTACCGAACTTTCCCCGTCCAATAAGAAAAAATGGGAACAGGTTTTCGATAAGGAATATTTACAATTAACTGAAATATTCCTCAATCACTACGAAACTACGGCGCATTATCTCTCCCAGAAAGACGAACTGCAAAGTCACGAACTAAGGAAAACAGAGTTCAATCTTTTAGATTGATTGATTTTAGGGTTTTAACGCGCCGACGCAAGGCAGGCGATGAGGCGCGCTGTAGTGGAGGGCTCCGGATTAATTTTGACCACCTGGGGATCTTTATCGTGCGCCGAAATCTCTTACACACGGGCGTTTTTGCTTTTCGCCTCCATCAGAAAAGCGGCCGCCGCGGCCGGTATTCGAACCCGCGACCTCGTGCTTAGCAGCGCAACGCCCTAGCTACTGAGCCACCGCGGCGGGTGAGTTGAACCTTTTACATAACTACGAATCCAAGAAGGCATCCGCCATATCCCCAACAAAATCCCGGAATTTTTACCGAGATAAGATTTCGAACACTGCCCACACGCGTAAGAATCCAACACACTCGAGCACTAGTAACTTCCCCCACTCTGACAACACAACCTATAATATCCCTACGACTGTAATATTGCTTCGACTACTGCACCCCAACAAGATCACTTAAACACACGAACTAATAATTTTCCCTTGTCTGCACTCACAAAGAAAAATCTTACCGGCAATTTAATGAACATTTCAAGTAAAACCCTCTGCTCAGTTCAGATGAACGTATTGTCACAGGGCCTAAATTTTTGCACGGCTACTGGTGGTTTTGATGAATTTAAACTTTTTAAATACATAGATAACTTCGCCAGAAACATGATACTATGATAACCCTGCTACGGAAGAAGCTCGGAGCACCATACCTAACTATAAACACTGGATCGCTCCCACACAGCGTGATAGTTGCCTCCACATGTACATCAAAGCAGTCTAACGCGTTTTCCGAAAAGCATACCAAACACAAATTTCTTTCCGCCATAACATGACTACCAACGAAAAGAAAGGCCTAGAGGAACTCGCAAGCTGTCCCGACATATTTATTACACCTGCCGAGAAGGAAGGCGCCATCGTAATCCTTGACAAAACCGAATATGTTAACGAGGCCAATAAGCAACTATCGGTACCGACGTTCTAAAAAGCACTCCCCAATTATCCCACTCAAGACTATAAGCAAATCGCCAAAGATAAATTACCTGAGCTTGTGAATAAAGAAACAATAAATGAAACCGCGGCTGTTTCATTGATCTCTTTAAGCCCAGTTGCGGTTCATTTTGTCGTCTGCCTACAATTCACAAGAAGAACAACCCAGGGCGCCCCATTGTTTCTGGTATTGGCAGGGGTACCGAAAACCTCTCTGGCAATGTCGATAATCTCATTTGTGACATTCCGCCCACATTTTTCTCCTTCATTATTGATACCAATGAGTTTTTCTCAGACATCTTAAAAATTGAAATTCCCGATAACTGCACCCAAGTCACTCTCAATGTTGTGTCCCCGTATTCTAACATCCCCTATGAAGACCCTATGAAGATGGCATCACCGCTGTATCGCTTGCGTATGAGCAGTCATCCCGCGACAAACGTATCGATTTTTCTACTCTCCAAACTTTCCTTCTGTTTACTTTTGAATTTAACAATTTTCAGTTTAACGGAGTTCATTACGTGCAAGTCAGCTGAACGTCAATGGGAACTCGAATCGTTCCAACTACGCCAAAATCTTTACGGCTCACCTGGAATCAAACTTTCTTGAAACTCAAAACTTAAAGCCACTGTACTATAAAAGGTATATTGACGACATATTTATGACCTCGCAGCACGTTGACGCGGAGCTCCTCACTTTCATTGAGGCATTTAACCTAGCCCATTTCCCTATTTCCGTAGCTAATTCCTAGTCAAAACACAGTGTAAACTTTCTGAATGTCACCGTTACTACTTCCCAAGGTCGGCTTCAAACTAAACTTTATGGAAAACCTACAGACCCGCGGCAGTATTTGCACTTCTAAAGTAGCCATGTCAAACACTGCAGGACAGCAATACCTTACAGCCAAGCCACCTATTTAGGAGAATTTGCTCAAACCAAGCTGACTTTGACTCAAACTCTCGAGAACTCAAGACCGCCTTGCGGAATAAAAAATACCCGGAGATAGTTATCGACGACGCTATTGTGTGAGCCAACCAATTCGACCATAGCGAAATCTGTAAGAAAAAAAGCCCTGAACGTTAACCAGCAAACAAACTTAGTTGTAACCCACTCAGCCTCCGCTCCAAGATTGTTTACCGTACTCAGAAAACATCACAATATCCTTATTGAAAGTGAATGCTTAAAAACCATATTTCCCGAACCACCACGCGTTGTCTACCGGAGTAACAAGAATTTAGGCGACTTTCTTACTAACTCTCGTATCAGCGGACCGGAAACTACTGGGTGCATGCCCTGTAATACACCTCGATGTAAATTATGCCCACACATGACCACTACACAACGTGCCCTCAGCACGGCTTCAGACTACTACGTAAATATAAATGGTAACGTCAACTGTGACACTGCTAATGCCTGATACCTTGAAGAGTGCACTGTTTCTAGGCAGCAATGTATCGGCCAAACATAAAATCCCTTCCGAATACGATTCAATAATCACCGCTCTCATGCAAAAAGTTACCCTAATTTGCCGCTGTCAAGACATGTGAACAGTCCCGGGCATTCATTTGAACATCTTAAAGCCACAATGTTAGAATCCACTTGGCAGCTTGGGTTGCGGTGCCAAAACAACAGATAAGCAGCTCTTTTGCGTACGCAGATCAAGCAACGCACGAAGAGAGATAGCCAGCGGAGGACGACAGCACGTGCGGAGCAGCCTGTCGTGAAGAAGGCGACCAGGGCCTACACACAGCGCAAGCGCGGCTGAAAACTACTGACATCATCGACTGCTCAGCTTCCCTCAGCGCCACCAAGCCCCCGCTGTCCCGGATGATGCTGCGAGCATAAAGACCGGCCTCATGAACATCTCGGTACTTGGCAGCTTAAGTTGCGGCGCTGAAACAACAGCTAAGCAGCTCTTTTGCGTACGCAGATCAAGCAACGCACGAAGAGAGATAGCCAGCGGAGGACGACAGTACGTGCGGAGCAGCCTGTTGTGAAGAAGGCGACCAGGGCCTATACAGAGTGCAAGCGCGGCTGACTGCGACTGACGTCATCGACTGCTCAGCTGCCCTTAGCGCCACCAAGCACCGGCTGTTCCGGATAATGCTGGGAGCATAAACACCGGCCTCGTGAACATCTCGGCATTTGGCAGCTTGGGTTGCGGCGCCGAAACAACAGCTAAGCAGCTCTTTTCCGTACGCAGGTTGGCTTTCGTCCCACTGCACTTTAACTTCTATTTGCCGCACCCACTGCTGCCCTGAGCATTCATTTTGTGTTCTCTCAATGGTTACTAACTCCGAGCTAGCGAAAGAGGTAGATGTTCTGCGCAAAGAGGTTGTGGAGTTGCGCAATAGTCTCTCGATGTTCAACGAACTGTACGAGGCGATGAAAATTCAGCAGGAGGGTCTCACGAAAGAGAACAAAGATTTCGCTAGGTCCAACCAACAACTAACTAGACGTCTAGCAGAGCTAGAACAATACTCCCGACTTAACAGCGTCGAAATAAAGGGTGTTCCGCAAACGCAAGGTGAGGACTGGCGCGCCATTCTGAAAGAAATTGGCGAGAAGATAGGTTGTCTTGTTGAGAGCATGGAGATTTACATCGTACACCGCGTCCCTGCGAAACATGGACAAAACATCATTGCGCGTTTTTGCTCGCGTACAAAAAAATGCGGTTTTGCCGCAAAGGCAAAGAAGGCACGCCTCACGACAACTTCCCTAGGCTTCAAAGCACAGGGCACTTCACGCACCGATGAACAAGTTTTCATCAATGATCATTCGACTCCGGAGAACAAGCGCCTTTTCGCAAAAGCTCTGGCTGTGAAAAAGAAAAACAATGGCAATTTCTTTGGGTAGACAACTGTAGAATAAAGGCGAGGAAGGGCCCAGACAGCCGCGTGTACAGAATCTTCGGGGTCGGTGACCTTGGCATCTTCGCTTAGTCAAACCATGGTTCACCTATTAAACGCCTTACGGGATATTCCAATGATCAATTTCAACACCTTCTTAGTCAGTCTGGTTCATTGCGCAAGTCGGTTGTTCACTTCGACATCCGTAGCTTGTCTAAGCATTATGACGACCTGGTTAACTTCTTAACACTTGTAAATTATACATTTTCACTGATCTGCCAGTCCGAAACGTGCCTCGTGCCTTCTGATGACAACTTATTTAATTTACCGGGATACCACGATGAGTACCACCACCGCCGCGCGGACCGTCATGGTGGTACTGCAATATTTATTTCTGACACGATATTGTCACGGGACGTGGCGGACAATCCCCGTGGCGCCATGGCCCACCACCAAGGATGATGATGACGAAGAGCTGTGTGCGCGGCGCAGCCAAGCCGTGCTTGGTTATGGCTGCCTGTAAATAGTCTTGTAAATACATCGCTTCATCGCCTCATGGTTCATGTCATCTGCCGCCACGTTACATTTGGTAGCGGTGCGGGGTTCGCAATCCCCATCCTGGTCCTAGCATCGCACGGCATCGGCATGGACGTTGCCTCCAGGGATAACGAAGCCGCGCCGGGCAGCCCCAGCCCAGCCGATCGAGACCACCGAACGACGATGTCCCCCGCCTCGTATCCCCAGCCCGAAAGAACCAAGTGACGACCAGCCAAGATCAGCAGTGCCCAGACAAGCCGAAGATGGCTTCCCCCGCCCTTCCATCCGACGTGGCCTCAGGACCTTTGGCGCTTCGTCGCAGCTGAAGCCGTTGCTGTTGCTGGGGAGGCGTCATCAACACCATCACCGTCATCCGTGGCGGCAAGCAATTCGTCTGCATTTCTCATCGCACACTCATCCGCATTCATTCGCCAAGTTGT
Organism: Haemaphysalis longicornis; assembly: GCF_048455015.1. Lineage (NCBI taxonomy): Eukaryota > Metazoa > Arthropoda > Arachnida > Ixodida > Ixodidae > Haemaphysalis > Haemaphysalis longicornis. The sequence continues at coordinate 11,155,744 of NW_027526233.1, read as the reverse complement.
GTCGGCGTCGACCGGGACGGTCGTCCTCGACCGGCGGGGTGATGTCACGGGACGTGGCGGACAATCCCCGTGGCGCCATGACCCACCACCAAGGATTATGACGACGAAGAGCTGTGTGCGCGGCGCAGCCAAGCCGTGCTTGGTTATGGCTGCCTGTAAATAGTCTTGTAAATACATCGCTTCATCGCCTCATGGTTCATGTCACCTGCCGCCACGTTACAATATCTTATTTTCGCCGCACTGACAATCCCATTTCTACCCCAAAGTGCGAGTCTGTCTGCCTTGAGCTTGGCACACGCTTTCTTCCTTTAAGTAAAAACACTATCGTGGCCTGCATTTATTGCTCGCCTTCCTCGTCTTACGCTGATTTCTGTAGCGAACTTGACCGTATCATTACTTCCTTGAATGCTTAAAATAAAAACATTGTAATAATAGGTGACATAAACATTGACATTAAGGATACAAATGACGGCAGCTGTTCAGACTACACAGGTTGCATACTTGGTCATGGAAGGGACGCGCTGATAAACACGCCAACCCGTTGTAACCCACATGGCACGGGCACTATCATTGATCATGTTTTATCGAACATCCTTTCATCCCAACAAGCGGGTGTCGTTCACCATCACATCACTGATCTTTATCCCGTCTTTCTTTTGGTAGAAAGCGCTCACAAAGCAAAACCGAATACAGTTATAGGGCGTGCGTTCGATAATAATAAATTCACAGAAGTTCTATGAAGTACTCAGAGGAATAATTTATTGAAAAACACTGATGCTGAAACCGCTTTTAATTTGTTCTGCGCAAAAATAACCGAATGCATTGACATGTGCACGACCGTAACTTCCAATGTTTGATGGCATTCTGCGCCCAGAAACCCGTGGATAACAAACGGCCTACTACGCAGCATACGGAAGAAAGATAACCTTCATAAAAAGGTTAAAGCTCAACCTTATAACCTTGCTCTTAGCGCCCGCTTTAAACGTTATTCGCATACTCTCACTACTTTAATTAAACAGGCTAAGCGAAATTATTAGCGAAATGAGATACTGAAAAACGGCACGAATACCCACAAAAATTGGCAACTTATTATACAGTTTTTGGATGTGTCTGAAACGACATCCCCTTTACCGAAAATTACTGACGGCAATAATGTTTCAACTAACCCATTCGACATTGCCAATGCGTTTAACAGATTCTTTTCCAGCAGCGACCAACAACCACAACTTAATTGTAACTATGGTTCCTCCTGCGTTCAGTCTTTCTTTTTAAGCCCGACAACACCGGAAGAAGTTTTTAAGGTTATAACAAGGTAAAAAAATACAAGCCCCGGATTATGTAATAAAATAGCTTCAAAAATCAAACTGGTTGCTCATCAGTTATCCGGCGTTCTGGCAATTATTGTTAACAATATATTCAAAAGTGGCGTTTTTCCCGAACAGATTAAAAAAGGTAAAGTTGTCCCTGTTTTTAAGAAGGGGGATTCTACCCTCATGGGTAATTACCATCCAATAACTATTCAGCCGTTTTTGAGCAAGGTAATTAAAAAAGTAATTGTTATCCACCGAATGAAATACCTCAATAAATATAAAATTCTAACACCACAACAATTTGGCTTCCGCCCAAATTACTCAACAGAACTTGCCCTAATAGAATTCACCGATGCAATTAAATAGAGCGGTCTATCAGATCTGTTTGTATTTGTAAACTAATACAACCTTATAGGTTCATTTGTACTATATAATACACGTCTTATACACCCAATACAAAAAAGACATCCCCCTCGCGAGGGGCACGATCAAATGCACAGCATTTCCGAGGGGGTGCGCCGGCAAGTCGTATCTCTTGATCGCGGGACCCGTGTCGCCATCTTTTGGAAGCGCGGGACAACTTGTGGCGCTTTCGAAACAAACGAGAAATGAGTGAAGGATATAAGGCGCGTTCGGTGCATCGAAATCTGTGTCGGTTTCGTGGCTCGGTCGGTTGTGCGCCGGGCACCTTGCGTTCCGCCCGCGGCGTCATGGGTTCGAAACCGGGCGCCGGAAACTGTTATTTCTTCCTGGCTGCGGACGCGGACTACGACAAGGCGCGCATGCGGACTACGACAGCGCACGCCAACGCCGCGTGACATTGTGAGTTACTAAAATGCTATGCATTTAAAAGTTTATTGATAACGGGTCTTGGTGCGGTGCAGTTTTCATAGACTTCACGAAGGCATTTGATACAATAAACCACCTAATACTTTTTGCGAAACTTGAATCAATTGGAATACGGGGGCCAGCTTTAACACTACTTCGCAGTTATTTGTCTTATAGAACACCGGTTGTCAAAATTTTTTACTCGTCTTCCTGCCCCATTGATAGTAATCAAGGCGTTCCCCAGGGATCTATTCTAGGACCGCTTCTTTTCCTAATATACATTATTGACCTCCCGACCTACCTCAAAACTTCGCACTGTATTCTTTACGATGCCGACGATACCACGATATTTGGGCACGATAATGACCTACACAATCTGATATTAAGGCTGAACACCGATTTACAAAACATATTCACATGGTGCGAAAACAACTGTCTGCGCATGAATCCTACCAAAACTAATTTTATGATTTTCTACACCCACAACAAACGGCTTTTGACCACCCCGCAAATAAAACTTGGCGATCAGGCTATTCCTCTATCCTGCACTGCGTCATTTCTTGGTGTTGTGCTTGATTCGCAGTTACAATTTCATGCACACATTAAATTATTTACAAAGAATTTAGCATTCGGGATACCTATATTAATTAAAACGCGGCATTACTTCTAGCCACATATTTTTCGGTCACTGTATCACGCATTTATTCCTAGTCATCTCACTCACTGTTTGTGGTCATGGAAAATACATAGTTCACCCATTTGTCTTGTCTACAACGTCTCCAAAATCAAGCGGTTCGTGCATTTACTTTCCGCCACTTCAGGGCCTCGGCTACAGGCATCTATGATAGCCTGAAGGTGCTACCTCTGACGTGTTCTTTGCACCTGACATTAGGTCTCCTAATTTACCGTGCCCACCAAAACAGTGCCGTTGCTGGTGCTTTCGCCACATCTCCCCTTACTAATACAAATATTACCCAGTTCTCTGAACAGCATAACTTATTACTGCCGAAAGCTAACGCCAACTACGGTAATCAAACTGCCCTTTTTTCAGCCATAGCACTCTGGAATTCCTTGCCGGTATCAATTAAGTCATCGCTTTCTCAACATACATTTTACAAGTGTCTGAAAACATATCCTCAAAGTTGTTTTTTCTGTGTAACTTTATCTTTTGGTTCTATACTTCGTTCCGGATTTACCTTCACATTTTTGGCGTTTTTTTATACCGATGATTGCTTAGATATTTAAGGATTATTGTACTATCACGTGCTCCTGATTTCTTGATGTTCACAACCTGAATATACATTTTGATTTGCATTCCTTTCTTATTCGTGTAGTATTGTATACTTCCTAATCTTTGTGCTTCAAACTCTCGCAAAAAATATAAAATGTTATTTAAAAGAATTGATCTTCTTTGCCTGACCCTGACATGCTAATGATTTTCATTCCTTCGTGTGCATTCCGTTCTGCCATCCGTTCTGCCATTATATTCACTTTGTCTTGTGTGAATTTTGAGCCAGGAGGTCCACCTGACAGTTTTTACTTCGGGACATCCTTCTGTACTACCATCAATAACGCATTTTGGAAACCAGAAATTCAATAAATAAACCTTGAACCTTGAACCTTGAATCTTGAACCATGACCGCGAGGTTCGAGAATCTTATCTCATTTAAAAGTTTGGTTCAGCGACGTTTGGTATTATTTAAAGCTGCGCAAAACTAGCATGCGCATCCCTCGAATAAAATGGGTGACTTCATAATTTTTATCACATTCTTCATTAATCCTTCCCTTGAGTTTCCCATCACAATTCGCAGAAGCTCCCCAAATACAGCAGGTTTATTTGCCTAATGGGACTCAACAATGCGATTTGTCTTTATAAATGAGCCGCGTTTCCCCCACCACATATGGCGAATTCCATTGGGAGAACAGGAGCAAGTGGAGTGAACAGCCAGAGCAGCACATGGGAGTAACGAGGACGTGTGCTTTCGTTCCGCGAATGAAACATTCGCCCTGCTCTGGAAGCAGTGAAAAGAGGGGGAGGGCATGATGTCAAGAGTCATGTGACCAAACTTTTCCCGCTCTCGCTTCCCGGAGCATTTCGCGGTCGTGTGGTCCGCACGCTGTTCCTCGCCGGTTTTGCCAGATACGTGCCGGGGGTTTTGTGTCTGCCTTCCGCATGGCGACGAATGAAGAAGCCGAGCGGATGTTCATGTCTATGACAGGGTAAGCATCGTATCTCCCCAAAATTAGCTGCGAACGATAACAGCATCCGCCGTCTTTTCCAGATACCACTCTACCTTCGGTCGCTGCTCCGGCGGGGTGAACAGGTGCTCGAACATAAACTCATGCAATGTCAAATCGTCGTCGTCGTCGCTGCTGCTGCGGCTGTCCGAGGACGAGTTTGCGCTTCAATCTGTGGTGCTTTCATCATCTAAAAAAAGTAGCATCGTCCTGACTGCCGCGCTTAGCTGCTGCCGTACGCACTGAGCGACTATCACGGCTGCTGGATTCCGACATTTTTCCTCCGACAAGCGGGGATAAAACCAGAAATGACGTAAAAGAGGTCATGTGACTTCCTCGGCGTTCCCTGTTACTCCGCCGCTGGCAACGGAGCATCGAGAACTGCTCTCGGCTACTCTCGGCGCCAAAAAAGTGCTCCTCCTCGACCAATGAAACACAACGCCCCTGCTCCTGCCCGACCACTGGAAGACGCCAGAACTCGCGAAAGCACTTTGGTTGCAGTTAGAAGTGCTCCTGTTCGCCCAATGGAAAGCGCTATTAGAAACACTTAACTCTTTGTGATCTATGGACCCTACATATATTTCCTGTTCAGTTGCTAGCTGTTGTGCAATGCTCTTTTGTGTACTGTGTCAATTCTCTCCATCCGTGGGGGGCACACCCAAAACACATTCTTCGTTCATGCCTGTATGGATCCCTGCGAACCAGTCTCCCCACCCACTGAGTAACTTATTGTGTACTTTTCCCTTCCTTTTAAAACCGCGATTGTCTAGTCTTCCGCACTTGCAGCCAATTCAAGGTCATTGACCCATCGTTGAGCAACCTCGGCAGCTGCCTTGTAAATACGATCCCTTCACCTCTCTCTCTCCCTCTTTCCTTTCTCTCTTTTTTGTTTTTGTTGTATCATAAGCTTAGCCCAACAGCATGCATACCCTCCGTTTTCGAAACATCTTCCGATCCGAAACATCTCACAGTTTTGTGTAAATCTATATAAGATATGTGTTGCAAATGTTTCTGACAGCAAAATCATGTAACTTTACGCTGTTGAAGGCACGTCCCGTTGCCGCTACGTAAGTAAACGTTCTTTGTGATTGTTCTTGCTGTGTATCCGACTCTTTACTTATAATACTCCCGCGCGCTGTGTGCGTTGCATCTTTAAGAAGATTTACAAAAATACACACACACACACATATAAATTTATATGTATACATATATATATATATATATATAACTTATGAACAAAAAAGAGACTCCGACCAGTCCAAACAAAACCTACTGAGATTTCAGCTTGCAGCATGGAAGCCTTGTTCACAATTAATGCATCATCAGAAGTGGGTTGTTTAAGTAGGCTTGAGTAATCGCTGCAAAGAGCGTGCGTATATCGTGTTTTTATTTCCATCGTTAAGATTGACTGTGTTAGATGTGGTCTGAATGAGTAGTGATTCCAGATGTAGCCGTGATGCTGTCACTTTTTCTGTTGCGACGATTGTTGCATTGTCCCAAACAATCTTGACCGAAATAGCGGCACCCGTGACCGAAATAGCGGTACCCATTGGAGTCCCCTGCCTTTGCTTGTAGATATGGCCCATAAAGAAGAAGTACGTATTGTTGAGGCAAAAATCTACAAGCCTGCGTAGTTCTGGGACATTGATCGGGGATCTCTGGGGCAACGTCTCATCAGCCTCGAGAGCAGCCCAGGCGGCACAGATAGTGTGTCTCAAGAGCGGCCCATCTATTGCCGCTTTCTGGCATGTCCGGCCAGCAAGGATGTTCTGGCAGCCACTGATCATACTATGAACGGCCAACATTCGGCAACCAGCGCTTCGGTATTTCCCCGGCCGCGGGTGTTCAGACGCACAGCGGCAGCTACCCGGCTGCCAGATATTCAGTTCACTTTCGGCTGCCGATGTGAAGAAAAAGAACGTCCGATGTATGGCTTTAAGGCATCTGTTTTTCCTTTGGGAAGCGGGGTTCAGCCGAAGCACGGCAAGCGACCGGCCACAAAATATCTGTATTCCTGTGGCAGTTGGTGTTCGAAAGGCGACCGGCCGGAGCGTGGCTGCCAAGCATTCGCTTTTTCAACGGTGAACAGCGCGTGCGGCGGCAGAATATTCATTGTCTTCGGGCAACCGGTCTTATAAAGGAGAACGGCTCCAGAATGTACGTTTTTCATTCGGTTAGCGGTCCTCGGCCGAATTGCGGAAAACGAACCGCCATAGAATTTTTGGCAACCGCGGTTCAAGAGGAGACCAGCCTACGTAAGGTCTCAGGTTATACATCATTCATTCAGTAAACGGCGTACAGCCGACCAGCGGCACGCTTCTGGGGAACGAGAATTCATGCACAGACGTGTTTGGAAGGGGACCCGCCCGTGTAGGACCGGTTTTCCCTGGTTGAAGAAAGAGCCGTTAGGGAGCCTAATGATGCAGACACGTTTTTCATCAACTCGGTGTTTCTACATTATAAATGAACGAACTTCGTTTGTCAAACAGTAATGAGTGTTCTAGGCGAACGGGCAAGTTGCAACGACTCACTGGAACTTAGCAGGGAACCTTTTAGGCCATCGGACGTCCGTGTATGGCTACAAGAAGACTGTGCCAAACCGACGGGTGAGCTAAGCCTCGCCAGTTATAACCGCTACCACGCTTCGCCCGCCGGCTTCGTCGACGTATCAGCCCGAGGCTATTCGCCCCCTCAAGAAACGGAGACCATTGGAGACATCGACCCCGCGGAGATGTCCGACCCGAGATGGCGGTGGTAAGCCAAATAACTGGACGTAAAGGGCGTCGAGCAAGCGGCCACCACGCAGGAGCTCAATCGGCACCATGTCAAGGACTCCCCACCGAAGAAATGCATGGGCGCGCAAAAGCGCAAGTTTGCGGCTATTATTCTTACAATAGTACTCCGAAAAACGATGTTGCACTATTTTGTTGGTGATAAACGTAGAAGAGGCTACGCTCATTCATTGGTAGGCTCACCTTCTTGCCCTGCACTATGTTACTTCATGGTATTTTATAACTGCATATTAAAAAACGCGTGTTATTTTAAATTTGCCATAACAACAGAGCCTTCTGAATGACGAAGCCTGGATGCTAATTTAGTTGCCGTGTCTGAAGGTGAGCTTAGCTACACTTAGGATATGACTCATTTGGTTAAACATAATCGCCAGCATCAAAACAAACACGAATTTCGTCAGGTTTTTCTTGTTGAGTTCACGCACAATTTTGGCTCTAGCACTAAATAAGCTTAAAGTAGTTGACTGTATTTTTTTGTACTACAAAAAAGCATTTCACGGTGTTCCATATCGATTGATTGATTGCAGGTTTTAACGCGCCGACGAAACACAGGCGATGAGGCGCGCCGTAGTGGAGGGCTCCGGGCTAATTTTGACCGCCTGGGGATCTTTAACGTGCGCCTAAATCTCATACACACGGGCGCTTTTGGTTCTCGACTTCATCAGAAAGGCGGCTGCCGCGGCGGGGAGTCCAACCCGCGTCCTTGCGCTCAGCAGCGCAACGCCTTAACCACTGAGCCACCCCGGCTGGTGAGCCGTCTTGTTAGTACATTGCGTGCTGTAAACTGAATGAATCGGTTATTGCATGGATAACCCCTTATCTCTCTCTAAGACAGCAGTCGGTCGCGATCAATGGTTGTTCGTCCGGATGTCTTCCCGTGACCTCAGATATTCTCCAAGGGTCAATTGTGGGCCCTCTTTTGTGTTTGTTATATATAAATGTTATTACTTTTGGCCTCAAATGTTTGTTCAAAATGTTCACGAATGAATGTGTAGTTTACAGGACTGTAGAGAATGAACGTGATTCCGAATACCTGCAGCTTAATTCAATTTATTAACATCCCAATGTGCAGATTCAGAAAAGTCGTTGTATGTAAAAAGGTGTGTTAACGTCACCTTTACAAGAAAACATTCATTCCAATTGAATACCGACACCGTAAATTACACTGCTTTAAGAACGGCCGGGGAACATAAATAACTAGGAGTTTATTTACCGAGTGGTTAGATGTTAAATAGGCACGTTCAACACATAAACTTTACGGCTGCATGTGTTTTTGGCTTTCTCAGATAAAATTGAAGCGAACCTCCATCGAAGTTATTAAAAAACAACCGTAATTCACATATGTGCGCTCAATTGTTGGAGTAGGCATGTGTTTTCGCGGATCCCTACACCTAGAGCTGGTTTATACGATCGAAAACATGGGGAGTAGGGCAGTCCGATTTGTATTAGGTAATTGGCACTGTCAAATTAGCATGAGTGAAGGTAAAAGTAAACTTGAATGGTAACACGGGAAAAATCAGAGACGAAACCTCTGGTTGAAATTTTTTCGTAATATCTATCATTTGAAAACTGCAATAGAACAAGGGAAGTATATCCAAGCGCCATTCTAATATCCCAAAGAGGGACGCTAGCTTAAGGCAAATTATTAACTTTCCTTTAAAGGGACGCCTCGCGCGATTCATTTTATTTTAGATCAATAAGATAGTGTAATTATCTTCCACCTATGGTTGTATCCACTGTTTATAATGACGATTTTCACCGCGCTTTGTAGAATTATTTTCTTATTTGGTCTCACATTAATGCTTAGTGTTATGTATCACCCTGCTGTAAGGCGTGCAAAGCACGCAGGTACCAAATAAATAAATAAATAGATAAATAAATAATAAAATAAATAAAAACAAATAAATAAACAAATATGTAAATAAATAAATAAATAAATAAATAAACAAACTTCGGGAGCCCCAAGTTCGCCTCCGACCCGCCGCGCTGGCTCAGTGGCTAAGGCGTGGAGCTGCCGTTTGTACGAGACTTCTGCGCACGTCAAAGAACCCCAGGTGGTCAAAATTATTCCGGAGCCCTCCACTACAGTGCGCCTCATCACCTTCGCTGCGTCGGCACGTTAAAACCTACAAACAATCAATCAAGTTCGCCTCCGACGGATTGAGAACCTTACACATTGAAACTTGACCAATGAAATATTTATTGGTTTATTCGTTGCAGTATCCCAGGTTTGCTGTTTGAATACTACCATTGCTATGTTATTGGTTTGAAACTTATTATGAAACTCTAGACTTACGCCTTTGCTTGCGTGAACACAGAGGGATACAACTGCAGCCACCTGAAGCATGGCGTCATTCGCAACACGTCTAGAATTTTGTTAACGTAGTTCGACATTAGAGGAAAATTAGGTTCTTTTCGGCTAATAAATGGTGTGCACGTAACTCATGAAATCAATATAAAAAATATATTGAAAATTAAAGCACTTGTTCAATCTCTCCTACGATCAGCCCTGTGAAAGATCATCAGAAAAGTTTATCGAGTAGAAAATTTCTTTGCAAGAAAAATGGGCAAATACTGGACATCCTTTTTGTGGAGGAAATTATATTGAATGCTCCTCATATTTTGTGGAGTACCAAAACGCACCGTTAATGCATTAGCACCAGTTTTGCATACAACAAAACTGGACAAACAAGTGTTTTTAAAATAGTTGATTTAGTCAGAGCATGAAAGTGTTCAGGAATATTGTACTGAAAGACGGAGTCTAGTCTGTGCTAGATGGTTCATCTACGATGGAAATCAGACTGAGTAAAACGAACACATTCGTTTTATTCAAGCTGATTCCCATGGAAGAATACTAAAAAAAATTGGCTGCAAGCGGCCCTTCCATCTTTGTGAAATTCAACCCATAAAGTATGCGTCTTCCGCCCCCCTTCTCCTTCCAGTTTATTGCAGGCAAGCGGCGCCACAGAAGATATCAGGTCCTGGACAATACAACAATACAGCCGGAGTAAAGCTGCCGGAAGTTCGGCTATGCTACGGGCATTATAGTTCAGCCACACTACGTCAATTGTACTGAGGCCGGTGGACGACCACTGCATGCAGCGCAACCAGATGACTCCGTCGCGCTTGGCAACAGCACAAACCCACCATTTTGAGTCCACTGAACCGAAATCACAGTGAGACCGTGCGCCACCTCCAGCTGTCCAGCCTTCATCGCAGCCTTGCTTAATTATCAGCGTGAGTTGACACCAAAATTCATTAAATAAACAGTTCTCACAAATTGTCGTTCCTATATTTGATGTGCCTCTGTTACTGTATCATACAGAAAATATTCATTTCTTTGCGGAGCTGGAATAGATATATTGTCTAGGTCCTGATATCTTTTCTGGGGCGGCTTACCTGTAATAAATGGGGAATGAGGAGAAGGGAAGGGGCCGAAGGCGCATACTTTATTGGATTGAATTTCACAAAGATGAAAGCGCCGCTTTCAGCCAATTTCTTTAAGGACAATCTTCCTGAACGCTTTCATGCTATGAATAAATCAACTATTTTAACATAGTTGCTAGACCAGATTGGTTGCATATAAAACCGGCGCGAATGCCCTTACGAAGCGTTTTAGTACTCCTCAAAACACTCAGAAGCATTCAATATAATTTCCTTCACACGAAAAGTACGTTCAGTTTTTGCTCATTTTTCTTGCAAAAAAAAATTCCTACTCGATCAACGTTTTCGATGATCTTTCACAGGGATGAATCTGGGAGAGGTCGAAGAAGTACTTTAATTTTCTATCTATTTTTCATGTTGTTTTCCTCGGTTATCTGCACACCAAAAGAAATTAATTTTCGCCTAATGTCGTACTGGTTTATAAAAATTCTAAACGCGTTGCGAATGACGCCCTGCTTCAGGTAGCTGTGACTGTATTCCTCTGTGTTCACGCATGGAAAGGCGTGAGACTAGAGTTTAATCATTTGTTTCAAACCAATAACATAGCAATGGTAGTATTGATACAGCAAACCTTGCATACTGCAATGAATAAAACAATAAATATTTTATTAGTGCAGTTTGGTTTGAATGTGTAAGGTTCTCAACCTGTCATAGGCGAACTTGCTGCTTCTCAAGCTATTTTGTAATATTTTTTTGATATATTTTTTATTATTTGTTTATTTACCTATTATTTATTTATTTATTTATTTATTTATTTATTTATTTATTTTTAATTTGTTTATTTGATACCTCCTTCGCATGCATTACAGCATGGAGGTACATAACCCTACCCATCAAATTTGAGGTCAAGTTACAGAATCATTCTACAAAGCGCGGTAAAAATGGTCATTATACAGAATTGATACAGCCATACTTGGAAGATAATTACACTCTCGTATTGACCTAAGATAAAATGATTCGCGCAAGGCGTCACCTTTAAAGGAAAGTTTATATTTCGCTTTAAGCTTCGGTCCCACTTATGTATACTGGATATGTATACTGGCGCTTGGGTGTACTTCTCCCCTTCTATTCCAGTTTTCGAATGATGGATATTACGAAAAAATTTCAACCTGAGGTTTCGTCTGTGCCCTTTTAAGTGTTAGCACTAAAGTTTACATCTATTTTTCGTCATGCTAAGTTGACAGTGACTAATACGAATTGCACTGCTGTATTCGGTATGTTTTCGAGAGTATCAAACACCTCTTTGGTGTAGGAATTCCAGAAAACACAAGCGTACTCCAACATCGAGCGCACATGAGCGAAATACTGTTGATCTTTTAAGCTAGATGGAGGTTTGCTGAAATTTGTCTCACAAAGGCAAAATCACCTGTAGCCGTAACTGTGAAGTTGTGAACGTGGCTATTTATCCTCTACCAACTCGTTAAATAAACTCCTAGTTATTTATATTCCCCAGCCATTCTTAAAGCAGCGTAATTTACGGTATTCGTAATAAATGTCAATGAAGGTTTGTTTGTAAAGGTGACGTTACACACTTTTTAACATTCAACGACTTTTCTGAATCACCACATCCCTATGTTAATATATCTGAATCATGCTGCAGGTGTTCAGAATCACGTTCATTCGCTGTAGGCCTTTAAACTACACAGCCATTCCCGAACATTTCGAACAAAGGTCAGGGGCCAATATTAATAACATATATATACCCCAAGAAAAAATGATGTCCCGCAACTGAGCCTTGGGGAATTCCTGAGGTCACGGGAACATATCCGAACGAACAACCATTGAGAGCGACCGACTGCTGTCTTACAGAGAGATGCTGGGCAATCCGTGCAATAACCAATTCATTCAGTTTATAGGCCACAATGTACTAACAAGAAGGTGATATGAAACACCATCAAATGCTTTTTTGCAGTCCAAGAAAATACAGTTATCTCCTTTAATCTTATCTCTTGCTACAGCCAAATCATGCGTGAACTCAACAAGCGGCGTTGTGCAAGAGAAACCTGACGAAATCCGTGTTTGCTAGGATGCTGGAGATTAAGTTTAAACAAATGGTTCACATCTCAATTGTAGGTAAGCTCACCTTCAAACACCGCAACTCAATAACATCGAGGCTTCGTCATTGACAAAGCCCTGTTGTATAGCAAATTTTAAATAACACTTGTTTCTAAATAGGCAGTCACAAAATCCCATGTTATAACATAGTGCAGGGCACGAAGTTGAGGCTGCCAATGCAAAGCTTAGCCTCTTTTATGTTCATCACCAACAAAATAGAGCAACATTGTTTTTCGCAGTAATATTGTAAGAAGAACAGCCGCAAAGTTGCGCTTTTGCGCGCCCTTGCCTTTCTTTGGCGGGGATGCCTTGACATGGCGCCGGTTGAGCTCCTGCGTGTTGGCCGCTGGCTCGACGCCGTTTAAGGCCAGTTATTTTTGTGAACCACCGCTATCTCGGCTCAGACATCTCTGCCGCGTCGATGTCTCCAATGCTCTCCGTTTCTTGAGGGGGCGAATGGCATCGAGCTGATGTGTCGACTAAGCCGGCGGGCGAAGTGTCTTAGAGGTTTTGAGTGGCGAGGCTTAACTCACCCGTCGGTGTGGCACAATCTTCTTGTGACAATAAATGGCATTACGATGGCCTAAAAGGTTCCCTAGTAATTTCCAGTAAGTCCTTGCACCTTGCCTGTTCACCTAGAACACTCATTACTGTTTGACAAAAGAAGTTCGTTCATTGAAAACGTAGAAACACGGAGCGTATAAAAAAATGCGTCTGCGTCGTTCGGCTGCTTAACCACATTTTCTTCACCCCGGGAAAACAGGTGCTTCACCGGCCGGTCTCTTTCAAACACGTCTTAGCATGAATCCTCAGCGCCCAGATGCCCGCCGTTGTTCGGCTGTACAGCGCTTACCGAAGCAACGACGCATAACCTGAAACCTCACGTAGCTTGTCTCCGCTTGAACACCGATTGCCAAATATTCTGTGGCTGTTCGCTTGCCGTAATTCGGCCGAAGACCGCTAACCGAATGAAAAACGTATATTCTGAGGCCGTACGTCGGCCGGTCTCCTTTGTAACACCGGCGGCCCGGAGAAAACGAATATTCTGCCGCCGGACGCGTGATTCGCATTTGAAAGCGCGAATGCGCGGTACCCATGCTTCCGCCGGTCTCCTTTCGAACACTACCTGCCACAACAGTACAGATATTCTGTGGGCGGTCGCTTGCCGTGCTTCGGCTGAAGCCCGCTTCCCCAAGGAAAAACGGAAGTCCTAAGGCCGTACTTCGGCCTTTATCTTCCTCAACATCGGCAGCGGAAAGTGAACTGAAAATCTGGCAGCCAGATAGCTACCGTTATCCGTCTGAACCCGGGTGGCCGGAGAAATACCGAACCGCTGGTTGCCGAATGTTGTCCGTTCAACGTATGATCAGTGGCTGCCAGAACCGGGATGCTGGCCGGACATGCCAGAAAGCGGCCTTAGACCGGCCGGTCTTGGGACACACTTTCTTTGCCACCTGGGAAGGTACTTCACGTCGAAGAACACCATCAAGTCGTGTTTCTAGATCAGTGTGTTGCGAGTCTTCTCGACAAATTTGAAAGAATTACGAACGTGAGTGGCCCCTTTCCCGACTAGCGGAGCCAGAACTGGGTGCAGGATCTGCGACCGGCTGTACAGGGGAGAACGAGTATAATCAACAATAGGGGGCAATGGGATGTCCGACTTATTGTGTTGTTTCGACTGGTCGGCGTCTCTTTTTCGTTCTTTATGTACCCTCCCGGCCAGACGGGATTCCGTCATGCTATCGATTTTAATAAATAAATAAATATATATACATATATATATATATATGTATATTATATACATCTGTATATATATATATATATATACACAAAGTAGAAGTACGCTCTTCGGAGACTTTATTTCCAACGTTTCGACCTGAGACAGGTCTTCCTCAGGAAGACCTGTCTCAGGTCGAAACGTTGGAAATAAAGTCTCCGAAGAGCGTACTTCTACTTTGTGCGTATTCCTGCAGCAACTAAGGACTCCACTTCACGACTATATATATATATATATATATATATATATATATATAAAATCCAGGGAGTAGTAGAACTTTGAAGATGGTAGAGAACACAAGAGAAGAAAAACTTCGAACAAGGTAAAAGCACGATTGTGGCCTACGTTTCAGCAAAGAGAACTTGCTTTCCTCAGGGCCCTGAGGAAAGCAAGTTCTCTTTGCTGAAACGTAGGCCACAATCGTGCTTTTACCTTGTTCGAAGTTTTTCTTCTCTTGTATATATATATATATATATATATATATTTAATATATATATATATATATATATATATATATATATATATATATATATATATATATATATATGTGTGTAAACGCTCGAAGAAGAAAAGTTTCAAATGGTCAGGATGAAATATCAACAAGTACACTCCGAGGCACGTCTCAAAAAACAAACACATGTTTACTAACGTTTCGACTGAAGGTCCAGTCGTCATCAAGGTAACATTTACAGTACACTGCAACACGCTTTTATAGGTGCGTGTAGAGAGAGGAAGTTGCGCTACAGTGCGCCCTTTTTAAAAGAAATCATACTTCATCATTCAGCAAAACAAGAAAACACGGAAGATATACACATGAGAGGGAATGCACTGCCCTCCCTCTTTTTTGGAAGAAAAGGTGCGCTACAATGCGGCCTGCTTAGAAGTAATAATTGGCACGTGGTACAACACAAAGAGAAAACAAAAATGCAAAGGGACGTCTAGGAAGGAGGTCAATTGACACCCCTGCTGATAGGAATTAACAGAAGAAGGGGGGGGGGAGGCGGAGAAAGAAATAAAGGCGTTTAAAGAGTTAAGGAACTTCGGAACGCGCGTCAGCATGCCCTTTCTTTTCGTCTTAGTAGTGTGTCACGCTGTGTTCGGAAAAAAAGAATAGCCCCTTCAAAGAAGGGTCCTGCGTCGCGCACGCGGGAGACGGGTCATGCGTCGTGTCCATTATTCCCGAAACCCTGACAGACAAAAGGGGAGCCGAACAAGGGATGCTTGAAGGATTGGGGTTTGCGATTACGTGCGTAAGTGGTTATAGTTAAGAAGAAGTATGAAAACAGTGTCTTCGCGGGTTAACCGGTGAGCACATATGTCCTTTCCCATCCTTGAGGACGCAGTTTAGAAAAATGACGGGAAGTACAATTCATGAACTACGCTCTAATGGTTTATGTCAAGACGGCATTCAAGTGTCGTTACCTAGAAGGGGCTAAGTGAATAAACCTGGAGGGATGAAGCCGGCGCTGGTATGCCTAAAAAGAGAATTGGTCACGCAAGAAGCGAACGGAAGAAAGGCGAGTAAATACTGTGGCAAACATGTCAGCGCGCCAACGGTTTTGTTCATTTTTTCAACCCAGATGATGCGGTTTTGAACCTAAATATGAGATATGATTCGCGAACTTCGAGTGCGTGGTTGCTGTTGAAATTGGATTCAATTATTGTTACCTTCAAATTAGTAAATGAATGACCCGAGATTCCGACGTGACCGGACAAAGAAAGGTTAGGAAGAGATTTGGCGTGTGCCCTAGGATGATTGAACCTCAACCTAAAAGCGTTCGCCGTCTGGCCAATATATTCCAGGAGGCAGGTATTGCACTCGAGCAGGTAAACTATGTTGCCGCTGTAACAGTTAAAATTTCCCTTCAGTTTTACACAGAAGTGCGGGGTGGTGCTAGAGGCTGTTTTTGTTCTCGTCATGTGGGGGCATACCGGACAACGAGGCTTGTTGCAGGGCCCACAACCGGTCACTGCTGAATGGGTGAACCTCGAAAATGTCGGAATGTCGCGCAGGTTTTTGTTTCGCCTGTAAACAACACGTGGTCGTTCGGAAAATACAGATGCTAGTCTAGGACTTTGTGCGCAGGCCCGTTCGTCACACGGCGTTTCGTCATTGGCCGGTTCGTAACAGGCCGTTAGGTCACTTAGGATCATTCGTCATAGGCCCGTTCGTAATAGGCCGTTTGGTCACATAAGATCATTTCATCATAGGCCAGTTTGTCACTTAAGAAAGTTCGTTACAGGAACGCAAAAAAAATTTGCCGATTTTTTTAGACGTAAGTGGTTATGAGGCATGACTATAAATACTCTGCACACCTTTCCGCAGTACCAGTCCTATTGGCGGCCACCACGGCGATCCTAAACTGGCAGTAAGGCACGCCACAAAAAATTGTTTTGCTTTCGGGGAACCCGTGTACGAATTATCCTGGTCCTGCAGCCCATACCACTCCCACCCGTCCCCCTTTCCTTTCACGTCAATGTCACGGTAGCAGGCGCCCGCACGCGTGACTAGTGGACATTTTTCCAGTAGCGATCCTCCTAGGGGCCGGCATGGCGAACTACAATTGGCAGCAATGCAAGCCCACAAAAAGTCGAGCTTTCGTAGAACTCGTCCACATAACATAAAATATCCTTGGTACCTACCAACCGGTCACCCGCGCCTATCACATGAATATCACGGTAGCAGGCGTCGTTACCGTGAATAAACAGTAAAACGGCCATTTATAGGCTTTTTTTGCGCTGACTTCGGATACTCGCAGACGTTGAACGACCCTCCAAATAACCACCTCACGAAAATATTTTTCAAAGTGTTACCATTAGCACTGGTAATTGCAAACACAAATGAGCTATTAGGTTCTTGTACATGATAAAGTAGCTTTAATGAATCCGGCGGAAGATGAGACACACGACGGCGCCAAACTGCAACTAGTTTTTTAGGAAAAAGACGTTAGTATACTTCCTGAACAAACACCTGTTAAGGGCATCAGCTAGATATTGCGGTGCTCTAAATACAGTATTGTGATTCTAAAAATAACAGAATGAACCCTCACAACGTAAGGGACTGCTTTTAATATGCAAACCAATACTTCCTGATGTAGCGCTTTAGAGGAATGGCTGACCAACTTACTTTTATTTATTTTATGTGGAACGTCTTCATCCCTTCCCTTGTAAGCCTGTGCTTGTGCGCTACCGCTCAATCACGTGTTAATCAGAGAGCGTGCTACACCTTGTTTTACATTTGCCAGTGCAGGTCGAAAAGTACCGAGAGGTGTGTGCACATATATTTCGTTGAAATGGTCTTCGGTGTTCCATGAGCCGTACATTGATGCAACGGCCTATCTGGCTAGTGTAAACGTTGTCGCATGATAAAGGCACAGAGTAAATAATGCCTTCCTGCACGATACATTCATTTGGTTGTCGTATATTAATCCCACCCCAACAGAAACGGTTGCGTTTGTATATCTACGTGGCGGTTCTATACGGGTTAACGCGCTTTTTGTACAATAGAAGAGTTGCGAGTTACCGCCATCACCTGTCTGCCCCTCTTCCGCACACGTCGTTACCGCTGATTCAAGATGCAATGCCCCACTTATCTCTTACTGAAAAGGGCCATACGATAAGCAATAGGCTTTCGCTGTCCTCCGCACATAACTTGTCAAATATAAGGTCCAATTGTTAGTAGGCAACCAAAAACGTTGAGAAAAGCTTTTTTTTTTGGTTTCCCAACACAAATGCGGACGGATAGCGTTTTGTACATATGGCGCTACTGAGCCAGTTTGTTATTTCCAGGGCCCGCTTTCCCGATGCTCCGCCTTGAGGCTGCCTTGAATTTTATTCCAATGAATAAGGTGCGAGCAAATGGTGCTGTATATTTCATTGATTTGAGCAATGCGATTGCTCCTTCATGTTTATTCCACTGTGTTAGTCGGGGAAGGAGCGAGACGGCAGGAGAATAGCGTGAGTGTTCGGCGAGAGCTAACGATTGGAGAACTCGTGTAAGTGGTAGCCGAAGAGTATGCATATTTGACAACACTCGTAGAGCCCTGACCAGGTATGCGCCGTATTTTCGTGTATGATTCCCAGGCCGAGGATGAACTACAGGAGAGCGGAAAAACACCGTTCATATCCAAATAACACTTTGCCGCCATGACAATGAACGTACTTTATGGTATAGTTTTATTGAGACTTTTATTCAGATATAACAGCTCAAAATAGGAGGACGTAACATAACCATTTAGTGTTCATGGTATCATTTTTTCTACCACGTTAATAAATAACACAACAGAATCTGTTCAAATGATCGAGTACTGCATGACCTTTGTGTGCCACGCGTTGTTGGATACCTTATTTAATTATGAAGGCCAAACGAGTGAACCCAAAAGAATTTTGAGCCGGAGCGTATAAAGATTATATTGTAGCCACAGTCAAGTCATTAGAAGGCAACTCTGAGCCAATATAGTTAAGTCTTTCCGTGGTTCAAGAAAATAAATGTGCAAGAGAATAAGCAGGGCAGGGTCTTTTGTGGTTTTCCCCGTTACGCCTCTTGTTCTGGGGAAAGTCATCAAAATAAGAAACACGGTAGTGATTATGTGCTGCTCCCGCTACATAATGGCGGCACGTAATAATCGCGATTAGGTTTGTGAGCCCACGCATGCAACTGTTTTTCATCATGCCGCATTTTGACCAAGACAACCACTATAGATTTACTGGTCTCCGTTAGAAACCTAGTTGGAAACAGAACATTACTGGGACGTGTGGCATACAGGAACCTAAATAATAAAACAATTACGCCCAATGGCGAGCTGGCTTACAAAAGTAAATGATGAATTGCTGCAATCCCAATCCCAACATGGTAGCTGCTCGTATTTTGCTAGCAACTGTGCCAGTGGTGAGCGTTTGCCTTTATGTAGGACACTTATAGATACCGCAGCGGTAACAATGCCATTTGTGCAATGCGCATAAAAAACCCTGATACCAAATTCTGTTAGATGAACGACTCTAGCGTGTGATGTATTGTAATAATAGATATCCAAATAAAGGCACCGACTTTAAAAATATGAATATATTGCACTCACTTTGTGTTGCGAAGAGAGATAATAAGAATAGCCAGTATACGAAGTCACGTCAATCAACAAATACTTCGCTCATTGACAGCATCAAGAAGGCCGGGAAGCGACGCTGCCGTTTTTTGCCTGGATGACATATCTCTGCATAAACCAAAACACGTTTCTGTCATTTTTGATTGAGCATGCTTCCTTTGTCCTTAGCTGAAGAAAGCTTTTATTAACGGAATATTTTTGTTCAGGGAAAAAACCTAAGCAGGCCGTTTCCATCCAATTGAAGTTGGAGCAAAAAAGCAGATGAAAATTTCACCGTAAAATCAGCTCCTAAAACACATAATACGTCGATCAAACTCCACGTACTAATAAATTCATCTCAGTGGGTAACGGTCGAAATAGATCTGAAGACAACTTTGATGCGTTCATTCTTGTGATACTAGCTCAATCTTTAGGTATTCTCCTATAATTTTCTATATAACCTAATCATTCACGGTAAGCTAGTTAAAAGTACATGAGCCTATGCTTAATGATAGAGCCCATTAGCGACCAATTTATCCATTGATTTTGTCAGTACACCCAAAAACATATTGACAGCTACAGAACATAACTAAACAAGAGACAACAATATTATCGTGTACGCCTGATTGAAAGCTGATCGTGTACGCGTGATTGATATTCGCAACACATTCCATTGCATTAGGTATGCGCAAGTTTTCTGAAATGTTTCCCTGTCATTTGCGTGCCTCCTTTGTGGTGTAAACACACAGATGTTCTTTTCTGGGGCACTTCATCCCAGAAATGATGTTAGATATATTAAAACCACCAGTAATGTTGTGTTTCCCGCAAGATGGATCTTGCAATTCGTGTCACTCATTCAAACAATACAACGAAGGTAATACGCGCCTGCCTGGGCTGGTGAAGCTTGGGCAGCTGTACATAATTTTCCAGCCATTCTTGTGTCAATGTTGTAAAGCAGCAAGAGAAGATGAGTCCCGTTTGTTACACATCTCAATTCAAAAACGGTGTTTGCAAAATCAGTTCTGCTTTAAGTTCCCTCTGAGAGTGCATAATTATCATGATAAATTCCCACTACGCCGTACTGCTGTAGCACTTTCTGGGTCGAAAAGGAAACTGAATGTAGATCTGCACTTATACCAGGAGACCATGAAAAAGGCTGTGTATATTTTGACTTGACACAACGTTTCTCGTCGAATATGACTGCAGTTTGTATAGTACCTTAAACGCCAGCAGAGAGCTTAATTCCTTGAATTTGCAAAAAGCAATTAAAACAAGAAGCTAAGAAATAAAAAAAAGCACCAATGGGATAAAAAGGTTATCTGAATGTATTGTTTTGTGACAAATTTTACGTTTGCAAAGTACCAAGGTCTTTATGCTCTCAGAAATAAATAGGCAGTGGGACGTAAAACGTCTCTATGACCCATGTTCAGAGGAAACGCAGGGAATGCTCAACATAACGTATATGGAACTGCAGGTAAAGTGGTAGTTGAGGTGACCATTTTTATGCCCAATATTTATGATATTAGGTGGTTATGTTTATGTCTCTGATGAACGATAAAAACAACCATTTCATTTCCACGTAATTGGTCGCATACGTTGGTCGACACTGTGGAGGTCATGGCACCCACAGTTGCAACCTGATCACATACAAAAGAACGGATTTTCGAAGTACCCTTATTGTAATCTGGGTGATAGCATTTTTCAAGAAAGTATCACATGGCGATTCTATAATGTTTCTTTAGAATCACTTAAGAAATATTCATTTCTGTTTTAACCAATCAACCAAACATCTTGACTGCACCTTGCAAGTGTTAAAGAGAGCGCACCGTCCGCACGAAACGGCCTCGGCCGCACAATACGATAACCTGTTATACGCATTGCTCCTTAATAATCACTGATTTTCCCTTTCATACAACCAAGAGGGGAATAAGGCAAAATGGAGATACACGAGACGAAGAATTAATGACAACCACAAGAGCTGACTTAGGGCTAATTTTAATTTTTTTCGTGTCACATCTATACCTTGACCATAGAAAAAAAAAGAAAACGGAACAACATATGGGTACAGAAGGCCCCAATATGTACCAAATATTTTGTCCAGTCGTTTCTTTATTTCATTTTTAACGTATATATGTGACGCGCAGAGAATAAAAAATTTCTAAGCTAGCGCTGTCATTTTTTTGTTTTGCGCTCTTCCCCAGTTGTTTATGCACCTACTCCCCCAAGCGTCAACCGCAGGCTTCAATACCGCGTGGAAATTAACTGTATATATTTTCCTTCATTATTCAGTCCCAATAGCGATATTTACACTTTTTCATAGAAAAATATCCCGTGTATTCGTTCATTTTTTATGCGTTGCATTGAAGAGTATGGCACATATTTTCTATTTCCCGCCCTGGGAATGGGTTCAGCAGTTGCTACAGTGTCTCGTCAGGCAAACAGTATTTCAGAGTCCATTTATGACTTCTACTCCTCATTACATGATTTCGGCTAAAACTCGATTCTGGACATCTATGGGATTTATTTGGTGGGTATCCTTACCTAAACATTCCTTGTTGACTTCTTTGCAATTGTGAGCCGTCACGAATGCATTTACTTCTTTTCTTTGTAAACAGCATGTACATCAAACATACTCTACAAAGGTGCCGTAATGTTTAAGTGTTTTACGCTTGATATGTTCTCAATCGTGATTGCATTTCTGGCTTTATAGGGTATGAGTAACAAGAAAGTCACAGGCTTTGTGGAAAGTGTGCAGCATGCTTTCTGTTACGCTATTGTCTTCCCAAGTTAGGTGTTTTACAGTGACCTGTTTATCCACACTATCTTTGCATTTTTGCATGCCTGAGAGTGCCATTTGTACTTTTCTAATTACTAGCGGAAACTAGCTAAACCATTGGTAGGAACAACTACTTCCGCGCGACGCTGCCACCCACCTCACAGCCTTACAACAAATCATTCTGCACTTTAATAACCATATCCATGGGGCAGGCTACATAGTGTCTATGTGTGCGCGTTGGGCCTTTGTTAAAAATTCTTTTGGTGAGGTGCCAATAGCTAGCGTTTTGGTAGCTTTTAGGCTTCCTCCTCTAATTCGTGTTTATTCATTTCTCGCCAGGTTGCAGGCAGAAACGCTGCGAGCTCCTTTTAAAGCAAAGCTTTTTTCCTCTACCCCCAAGGGTGCTTTCTCGGCCGTTGGTGTCAACATAAAACTTGCGCGAATAAATAGAAAAAGTTACTGGTACCGCCCGGAATCGAACCTGGAACCATTATAGTAACGGAGGGAGAGGCCGTTGTCGAACCGATTTAGCTACGAGCCCGTGCGGAGACGAGGAAGACAGGCAGTGCACTCAGCAAGCACATCTTCCCTTTTGCCTATGACCACTAGTCTGCAAATTACCATCTACATCATCGACACGCCCATTTCTTCCCACTATGGTCATATTCTGTTTTTCGGAGTCTCTCTCGCCAGCCACAACCGCTCACAATAGTGGATAAGTCAACTGCTAAAAAATGAGGAGCCGACACTCCACTAATCTCGCGCCTCTCAAACAATTTTCTCTGCCCCCACCGCAATATGCTCATTCTGGCGGTGGCGCCTGGTCGTCGCACTTACGGCGCTCCAGCCTACAACCTATCCTAGACTCATCAGGATCATTTAGCGGTCTTTATTAGGGCCGAGCTCCGGACCGTCACTGCACTTCCCAGGTATACCCACGTCTATACTCTTGAACGGGCTGTTCCTATGCCTCCCATGCAAGAGCTCTTGACGGAAACCCTCGAACATGACCTTCGGCGGACATTAACCCAGCAAACCACTAACATCTCTGCGACGTCCCAAAATGATCCGAACGTCTATGTCCCTATGTCCCAGCAGTATCTCTATTAATCCTTCGCACAACGTGCAATATTTTTCTGAAAATTTTTGGATGTTGAGATAACGTTGCTGGTACCTTAATGTCAGACGTTCTTTCAACTATGCTAAATAGGTACTCTCGATGTTGCTGCTGCTTCATTTGTGGACGGTATTAGGACATATTTTGCTGACGTTGTTCAGATGTTGCTGGTATGTCCGCTTTTACATCGTACATGTCTATCGCGGTTACATTTATCTGCTATACTTTATTTTTAAAATCTCCGCAGGCGTACTGTTTTGAAGTTACCGAGGGTTTTTGTATGTGTTTTGTATTGGTTTTGTACCGAGGGCTTTTGTGCAAGTTTTGTAATCCACCAATATTGCTTTTACGGAAATATAAATGCGCAGGAGTTTTTATATTTCATAGGAGTTTTTATTCAGTGAAACCACCATTTTATTTGGTAGTTCTACCTTCGTAATGAAAATACAAAGGCTAACCTGACAAATCGCTGGCGACACCGTTCAGCCACATATGTTAGCAAACAATTTTCCCAGCTACTACCGATGGTGAAAGGCTGGAGGAACAGGAGAGCTGGCAGGCTCTCCCCCGGTCACTTTCCTCAGCGTGCTGACATACTACCCCACAACAGCGGAAGCGGCGGCAATAGCCCTGGCCCGCATCACCAGGCTGCCACCACACATTATAATCAGTTATTCGAAGACGGCCATTCAAAACTTCATTCGTGGTAGCGTTTCGAATACAGCATTCAAGATTCTCTAAAATCCCCATACTCAACCACTCGACATCATCTGGACCCGGCCCCCACTGGGGTGGGGGGCAGCGAGGCAACCCGTAAATCAGCACAAGAACTAAACAGCCATGCTGGGCTCGCTCCTGCTGTCTAACACAGTGCTCAGTCGGCACGCGATCGTCTGCTCTCGTATCAAAAAGCCACAAAGCATTACCGCCTCTCCCGCCGCATTTCTTCCACTGCCCACACATCACTGACCAACGCTCTGAAGCGCCGATGGCGACTCCTTCAGACCAACAACCTCGCCCTTCGATCTCTCCTCCACAAGACCTACTCCTCTGAGCTCCCTGCACCCAACTGTCCTCTCTGTGAATGCATGGACGCACTAAGCCACCCAAGCCAACCACTAACATCTCTGTGACGTCCCAAAAAGATCCGAACGTCTATGTCCCAGCAGTATCTTTATTCGACATTCGTAGAACGTGCAAAATTTTAATAAAATTTTTTGGACGTTGGGTTAAAGTTGCTGGTACCTTAATGTCGGACGTTCTTTCAACTTTGCTACAGACGTACTCTCGATGTTGCTGCTGCTTCATTTGGGGACATTATTTCGACATATTTTGCTGACGTTGTTCCGATGTTGCTAGTATGTCCGTTTTTTTACTTCGAACCTGTCTATCGCAGTGACATTTATTTTAGCTATATCTGCTAAACTTTATTTTCAAAGCTTCCGCAGGCGTACTGTATTGAAGTTACCGAGGGGTTTTGTATGTGTTTTGTAAGGGTTTGGTACAAACGGGTTTTGTGCAACTATTGTAATCCACCACTACTGCTTTGAACCTTTGACCTTCAAAAGAGTAGCCCAATACCGAACCTCACGGAAAGATGTAGAAACTTAGTGCAGAATTAGTTTACAAGCGACGTTGCCAACGAACCTTGTGAGGTTTTTTGGTAGGGGGGGGGGGTCATTGCCGCAAATCTGAACAAAATTAGATAGGATGATGAACGAAGACTTAATTAGCCCAACTTTGCTTGCTACTTGATTTAACCTTGATGTTACGTACCGACTGCAGCTTCATGAATTCAAAGTGTGAGCAAAGCAAATTTCGGGGCTGCCTTGATACTGAGGTTACCGTCAAACGTCACTTGTATGTTAAATGGCAAGGTACTCTGCCTTTTTTTGCCTTGAAAAAAAAACTCTATGACACCCTCATTGCAAAAAAAAACTAAAAAAATCTGTGAGGTTTTGCCAAAATTCGAACCATACACTTTCAAAACACAACACCAGCACCTAAGCTCCAATCCACTCGACTACGCCGGAAAACAATGCATGGACCCCAGAATTAATAACAGAGACTGCCAGCGAATATTGTCGGGTGAGTCGTTTTGGTCGTATTTGACAAATTTCGGCAGTGCTAACGCTTGTTTCTTCCGCAACAATATTGGAGGCGAGGTCAATTATGCTAATACTGCAAGTGATGTAACCAAACCTTCCTTATTTAGGCCAAGAAAAGCTATCGCGCTTCATCGTTCCCCCTATGCAAGCTACGGTAGCCTTGAATGAAATTGAATGCACCGCTATATTTCTGGCGTTGATAAACTTTGTTCGTTACGACCCATCTTGCAGATAAGCCCATCATGCTAACACTGCAACCGATGTATACAGGGCTCCCCTATTTAACTCGCACACAGCTCTCCCAAACCCCCGTTCTCCCCGATGAAAGCAAAGCTAGCCACGGAGGAATGCGTACTTTCGAACAGAAATAGCTTGTTATTGACCTCAAGGCACCAAATTACCGCACGTTAAAAAAATGATTGTTTTCTGCGAACGTGATGACCTCTAACCAGGAGATGAACATGGAATCCGGACGATGTCGCCTGCTTTCGGATTCTTTCTGGCGCTGCGTCGACGCTGATATCTGACGAGAAGCACAGACATCGGCGTAGCTACACAGGAGCAGTTGGAGAGTGAACTTGCAGCTCGGACCTAAGTAAGCAGCTTTGGCTCGCTGAAAGGGCGAAGACGGCAGGCCGCACCAACGGAGTCCTGGACTGAGGACCCCGCCCACTTCGAAGCTCGATCTACCTGTTCAATAAAGTTTTCTCCTCCTACTCCTCCCCCGTCAGCTCACGTCGCCGTGCGTTTTGCCGACGCCGTTAACGCGGGGCGATGTCGGCGCGCGAAATCGCGGAAAATACACTGCAAGTGGTTGCGCCCTCAGAACAAACCGTAAAATTACGGTGCCCACAACCCCACGGCAGCTGTATTTCCACAGCAGACCGCAATGTAGACTGTCGGTACAATTACTGTTTTCTTTAAAAAATACCCACGCTCAACCGTTTCTTGTATATAAATGGCAACTAATATCTGTATTTACCAATAACTTGGCCATCTATATCGCAACGCGTTTTAACAAGGTGGGTGTCTTTCAGGAACTAGTTTTTCCCTTGGACGAACACGACACAGGAAGTCGCTGAGCGACGAGTCCGATCGTCCGTTATTAACTGCACTCCGTATTGATACGCGTGCTACAGGCCGGTGACGGCAGGGCTGTGCACGCCTCCAACTTTCGTTATTTCGGTGATTTGAATACAACAGATTTTTCTACCGTACCAAGAAATACTGCCAAGTAGTGGAGGTAAGTGAGTACGTGTGAAACTTGTTTTCTTGTCATATGTACTTAACGTAGCAGAGTTGTTCTCGAACTTCGGTACGCGTGAGCGGTTAGCCCTAACGATTTGATGGACTCGCTTTGTGCGTTGCGGAGATTTGTCAGTAGACCTTTGTACCTGGCTGTTGCGTTTGTAAACAGAATCAATTCTTGCGCAATTTCTAGCCCTGTGTCTGGTAAAGTGTTTGTGTTCTGTCCTCTTTTGCTAGGCGAATGTTTTGATATGAAATGAAATAAGGGAAGCTGGAGAGTGCTAATATAAGCGTGTGTGCGAGTATAAGCGTGTATGCGTTACACGCACATCGTGTAATTTTAGCGTGTTATTGCTTTTTGTTTCGTTTCTGCAGATGCCGTTTTTTTTCGTCATAATAGTTCTCGGTTAAAAAACGCGCTCAATAAATTGAATGATTGCCGTGCGTGTAGCATTAAAATGAAATAATAAACCGAGTGAATTCCGAAAGTGCAGCATTAGACTAAAATGCCATCTGAAGGTTTTTTTTCGCGTTTCGATTGAGTGTTCAATCTTTTGGAACGCTAAATTTGGTCGTGAAATGTTGGAATGAAAAACGTGTATGCAACCAGAAATTATTTTCAACGTCAGAACTACACGCATGTCGGAACTGGTACAGTAGTATGAGCAGCGCTGGTTATACTTCGTACTCTTACTGCAGCATCGCATACGTAAATTAACCTTTCAGAACCTAGTTAAAATATTCAAAAATGGCTGTTAAATTTCGGTAACTGATGAAATTTTCAGCTTAATAAATTAAGTGTGTAACACACCTTTGTGATCACAGTAACACAGCAATTGGGATTTCGCAGGTTTAAGGCAGAAAATGATTCTGGTGTCTGGCCTGCCGTTTCCTAATAGCCTACATGTTGCAGGCTGCTGACTGGTGCAACTTAGACTATGTGTGAATGTGATTGTGCTGTAAAAATGTCTTGCAATACCTTGATGCTTCCTGCTGTACAACGTATACTTCAACTAAAAATGTAGGCCTAGCAGGACAAGCGAACAGGATAACACGACGTGTTTTTCAGGGATGTTCTTTTTGAAGGTTTAGTTATGAATATATATCAACTAGCCCACCTCGTCATGCTGCTGCAGGATGTATACGTCCATGGCAGTGATGCCGTCCGGGTTTGTGTATGTTTCGTTTTGCCATATTATTTGGACATGGCTTCATCCGTGTATATATTGTCACTTCAATCAACCAAGCGGCTAGGATAGACCCAGACAAATATTTTGCAAGTTCAGACAGGACCAGTAGCTCGGCTAAAATGTCCTCAGTGTCCCCATTCACGAAATATATTTCTTATAAATAGTGGTACGTCACATTAGCAGCCGTAGTTGTATTTAAGTTTGCCCTAGTAGTGTGAATGCTGACATTAAATTATATCCACTCCGCTCTCTTCCTGGTTCTTAATGTTACACCCATCATCTAGCGTTTATTGCCTGCTAAGTCGTCTTTAATTTAAGTTGTACCGTTTTAGTGAGCCTGGAAGTTTCTGCCCCGTAGGTGAGTACCGGTAAGGTGCAGCTGTCATACACTGCCTTTTTCAGGTACAATGGTAGGCGGCCATTCTGTAAAATACCAGTCTTAAAAGCTGCATTATCAACACGGATTTTCCTGAACCCATGCCTAGATTGAGCTTGCAAGGGAGGTGCTACTGCAACAGTTTTCACAAGGTGCTGCTCAAGCTACTGTTTACGGTCAACTTGGCGCAGGAGTTCTGCTGGTTTGGAAAAAAGAGAAGCACACTTTCTTCCACCGGCGAGTGGCATCCTACATTGTGTGTAACTAGATATTTTCGTGTTTTTACAGACATCAAACTCTTTCACCAGACAATGTATACAGCCGACTTTTTTATTGTAAGTCACCTCCTGCACAAATACCAGCCTTGTCCACAGCCTGCGGCTTCTTAGTTTTTATTGGTAGAAGTGGTATTAGGTTTGTTTCTGCCTTTGGACCATGTCATTTTTACTCATTTTCGAACCAATCTGGTTTGCAACTATTTTGTCACTTTCTGGCATCACAACGAATAATGCAAACTGCTCAAGAATCCCTCCATAACCGATGATAGAGGCATGCACCATTGAACCACCATTGAATCGTTTCTTAGCTTCCATGCGTTTTTATTTTGTGGTATTGTTCTTTGAGCGTATCACTTGGTGTGAAACACGTAGTCGTGTATATCTGTCTTTGAAATATTATTCAACCATTTCCGTGTTTCCCGTTTTTTTGTTCCCAAATCATATCACTTTGTGTGAAATATTGAAATAGTGTAACTTTGTATTGTTTCCAAACCAGAATTCAATAGGTTGCTTTTAGGAAAATTCTGTTGTTTTTTCTTGTGCTGCCCTTTCACTAATTGTGAATCATTTCATCACGTAAATTTCTATTGCTCTTGTAACCACCGCAGAGTCATTTCTTTATAAACACCTTTTCTAGTGTTCATAACCATTTCCCTAGATGTTGGTTTGTTTAAAGTAGCTTAAATTTGTACGGCACTCGCAACCACCACTCACCAAACTTTTCACTAGATGTGAACTATTTAGTTTCGTAAGTTTGCATTGTTTTTGTAACCGTCATTCAATCATTTCTTTGTTTCCATACTTTTCTTGCGTTTTTTTTCACCTATTTCACTTAAGGTGAGATATTTCAAGTTGCATATCGTCTTGTGCTTGTACCCTGGGTTTACATGTTTGATCATTTCCCTATGTTTGTTCAACCTTTCTGCTGTCTGTCACTTATTTATAGTCATAAATATTTGTACTGTTCTTGTAATTATACAGTGCATACCATGTGGGCCAGGGCAGACAAAAATCAAAGTTAAATTGGTTTTGTTTTGAAACCATATAACATAATTTGGAAGTCAATATAAACTGTTTTAGCTGAACACTTTTGTGTTTTATGTGTACTTTGAAAGCTTTCTTAATCCCTAGCTGCACTTACTTACAGCTGGGTTGGCAAGACTGTTGTGAAGGTCGTACGTATGTCCCTACTTCTCAGAGCCAGATGGAGAAACTTTCTCCGCAGGACGTTTTCCCTTGGGAACGCGCGGCAGCATCGAAATGGACACGCGTTGCCTTTTTGACTCAGGGCGAGCCAGGCTTCCCTCCGCTTGACGCGTACTTGGCGGGTGCGCAGACAGCCGAGTCGTCAACCGCCGCTTGAAGCCGGCCCTTCTCCACCTTCTCCCCGCCGCTGCTCAGACGTAATGGGAGGAGGAGATAACGTGGAGCGAACGGAGAGGATCGTGGTTGAACTTGGGGCGACCGTCTTGCCATTCGGGCGCGGCTATAGGAGCAATCCAAAAGCGCGTCCCTCCCAGGAGACTGCATGCTGCCACCGTTTCCTGACCTGGTCTACTCCTCGAGCCCGCCGATCTACCGTTCCTGCCCAGCCTCCCCTTCCTGACCGCGGCCTACAGCTCGAGCTCGCCGAACTAGCGGTCCGGTACTGCCTCCCGTTTATGCCCTCGGACTCACCGTGTAGACCTTTCGAGCCACCGGCACGGCACTGCCTCCATCTTGTGGCCACGAGACCCACTTGGCCCGTCGGCGTCCCGTCGACGATTGACCACCCCTGCCATCCGAACGATTCCGCCCAACCTGGTGAGGAAGCCGGCACCACTGAGGCACCCCTTTAAACTAATTGTTTATGTTTTGCGCCCGCCTCCGTGTGTCTCATTTCGTCAAATCAATAGGTTTCGTTGATAATATCGGCCAACGTTCAGGTAAAACAGTTTACATTGGCACTATAATGTACTAATAAAGATGCAGTGGCTTAGCAATGCGAATATTTTAGAGAAAATTGGAATGCCATATGCGAAAAGGAAACATGATTCTACTTATCTAAAATGCAGAAAAAGCACAATGATATAGGAATCAAACAATATTTTGATGCTGCCTTAAAAACAGCTCTACATATAAAAGAGGCTGTATTCAAACTCTGAGTACTAAAGACCTGTATCAAGAGTGAATTCATTATTGTATAAAGTAAAACAACGTATACATTCATAATTTATGTCAGAAGAGTAATAATTCCATCAAGAACCACGTAAGTATTTAAAGATTATTTTCGCTAGTCAGAAGGAGAGGAAATTATGCCCAAATATTACATAAAGGTGTCCAGGTGTTATGAAATGAATGACACCTCAATATCCAAAGTACTGCATGCTGACTGAAGTATTTAAAAGGGTATTCAAAAATAATAAAACAGTTTATATTAAAAGATAGTCATGTATATTTCTCGAAAGAGGCACCATTAACACTATCACAAAGGCTCTTTGACGGCCGTCATTCTCCAAACTTGTGCCATCTCCTTCATTGTGCCTTCTCAAGGGGCTAATGCCTAAAATTAAGGCAAGAAAAAACAGATCCGTTTACGAAGACATAGATATTCTGTACGAATCAGTTATCAGGCCCCTGCAACCGCGCCCCAAGCAGCCGCCATCTCGTGATTCATAGCTGCCATCAACACCTCCTGACGAAGGGATAAGAGAAGGTGAACAGGAATACCTGTATTTATGTCATGATGTGGTGCGGCATAAAATAGTCAGTTGTGCTGCAGGGGAAATTTTTCCCTCGCTGAGAATGTATCCTGCTCTTATCAATGTGCTAATTTGCCAGAAACAATCTCTCGATATCCTCGTGCTCCTTGAAAAAGTGTTGAAGAAGGCTTTCGTGCCAGCTGTGTAGCACTCTCTTCAGGTGTTACTCTGTGTTTGATTTTATGCGCTAAGGGATACATAAAAGGCCCGTAGTTTGAAACAATTCCGGCCTATTTTATATTCCACAGAAATATGGAATACGAATTGTTTTGTCAGTGATTTGGGACGCCTTAAAAGTGAGAATAAAAGTCAGTCTAGAAACGAGAAGGGCGTTTGATTTCCACCCATTCCTGTGGCCAAACCTTTGCATGCTTTTTGGCGTATGCATAGCTATTCTCAATTTCATCCAGACAGTAAAAGCTGCGTCGTTTCAAAAAGTGCTGCCACAAAACCACCAAAAATCGCAGAACACGAACGAATTAAATGATGTGAGGGGGCCCACAGTTTAGGAAACGGCTAATAGAATACAGAAACGCAATCTTTCATCCTGCATGGCATTTTTCACTTGCTTTGGTTGTTTCCACTACTGCCGCATTCAATTTCGAATGTGGACGAATCTTAGCGGTAACCCACAAATGAAAAAGGTTCTTTAGGTACACACCTCATGTAATGTGAATTGAATTTGCTGAGAGCAATAAAATCAGGTTTTAAAAGGGCTGAAGCACAGAAAAAATTTATTATTGTCGTGGTTTGCCTTCTGCGTGAAGTACCATATATATATCATTTCTGAATTTGAAACGCACCTGCACTGTTTTTATAAAAAACCTAAAAACCCCATGTAAAAAAACAGTAAAATCCCCATGTGGATGTTGCGACCGGGTAAGTGCATGAACACGTTTCGTCTGTTTTATTTGCCCAATTTTATTATGTCCTTAACCACAACATAGATGGACGCAGTGACCGGCAGGAAAATTAACATTTTGTGGATTTAACAAGCGGGTGTTACACCTAGACACGTATGCTCTATTAAAAATTGTAAAACCTTGGTAAAACCATAAATGAGAATTGGAGTCTGGGCGCCTGGGAATTATTTTTCGCCTCTGTTTCAAACATGGCTGCGGCTGTCAGGTTCAAACCGCATACTTTGGTTCAGCAGCACAGCACCTTAGCCACTGAGCTGCTGTCAAGGCAGTTTAAACAATCCAGGAACGTTGATGATAACCAACAAATAAAGGCTAAATGAGGGGCCCCAATTCACACACACTCAACTCAAAAAGGAAAACTTAGACATGCACCACCACTAAGGTTGGCTGCCGTGTTTGATGTTGCCTTCCAAACCCGAGACTTAACCTTTCCAGGACTGCCCTCTCATATGAGTAAGCTTTGCAGCTATAAATAGTACACTACGGATCCTTGCATTACCTCGACTGCAATTTTTTCCCGACTACAGTGTGCTCATGCTTTAGGAGCGCGAAAGGGTAAAGGGCAGCCCAATGCAACACTTCCCGCAGGATGGCCTATTATAACTGAGAGTGCGATGCCGTGAAAGCTCCAAGGATGGTTAGCTTCACTCTCTTTTATACCAGCAACTGGTGAGCTTCTGTGGGCACTACAGATGACACCGGCACGACATCCAGCCATGCTGCTCTCTGTACAGTACCTGCGGCCAGAGCACTTTTGACCCAAAACAATACTTTTATTCTTCCACACGTTCCGTATATACATTCATAACAGCTTTAGAGCTGAAATGATCTTGAGTCGGATACAATTACCAAAGTGTTTCAAAGGGATTCGATCAGTCGACATATCTATATTGCAAAAATATTGTGCCCTATTTTGTATGCCTGTCCTTCCTGTTAGCGAAAAGTGCTGGCTTTCGGGTGAAGGACATTGAAAAGTTGTTGTCTGCATAGCACAATCCCTTGGCAACTCCCACTCTTATTCGTTTCCGTTTCTTCTATGCAATCTTTATTTCCCTTTTCTGTTTCGTTTTTCTTCATTTTGAGTAATGGAGATTAAGGATAATGTACGACTGATACTAACCACTGTTGATTTTTTTCGGTACATTGCTCACAAATAATAAGCAGGTAAACCAATGCTCTCACAGTATGTCTTTGCAATGAAGGGTAAGCTGTTTTATTTTATTCTCACTTTTCTTTGAAAAAGCTGCCTTCCAGTGAAAACTCAGGAGTAAATATAATCCTTTGTAGTGTTTCTCAGCTGGTTTAACCAAAGTTTTTAGGTATAGGCAAAATAGTTGAGGCTTCTTTAGCGTGAATTTAACGTCGTGTCACGTAAAAAATGCGGCATCACTTTTTATGCTGTTTCAGCTGGGGTGCTAGCTTTTCTCAAGTATCAAAAATAGAAAAAAAGTAATATTACGGCACGAGAGTGTGCTGAAAGCACATGGTTGCTTACTTCAAAAAGCCACAAAGCAAACGTCAAAAGGTAAAAATTATATCTAAACCGAAAGGGTGGAACAAGGTAGTGGATATATATTTTGGGCGTAAAAGTATTTTGACAGCTCGAGGAGACTGATTTTACCTACCACAATTTATGTCTCGTGTTGTCTTCTAATGCCACGACGCAACTCTTGAGTAACTGAGAGAACGATCGGAATACACACTTGTAAAAAGCCGTGGGACTAAAGTAGCATGGCCATCCACATAACTTTGGAAGGTAAAGAAGCAAACGTAGGTGATGCAGCCAAAGTTGAACGCAATAGTTGGGAAGCAGCTCGAAACAGATAGGATAAATGAAAAATAAAATATCTACGCAACAAAAAACCCCTACACCAAGTCTCGTCCTGTAGGGCCTTGTAAATAGGTGTAAGAAAAATTTTCTGTTTTCTTAAATCTAGCTGAAGAAGAAGGGTACCCTCCATTATCCCACGTTACAGCAGGCAAACACAAGAATTTCTACGCAGTTTGAAAAATATATCATACTTTTAAGGGAACATTGACCAATGTAAAAGCACTAAAACAGTTTACACAGTTTAAATTTTGTTGCAGAGAACACAGGAAATTCCTTGTATTTGTTGCACTTTGTTTCATTAGACTACATCAAGTTCTGGAGATTGCATCTACTGTTTCAATTACCTAGACGAAATTCGGAAGCTCAAGACAAGGTTTTAAAGTTGTTTTGTATTTGTTTCCTAATGCTGCGGAGTTCTAGCTTAGACATTGTGGTCCAATTGTCTGCCTACACGTCACCGGTGACGTTGCCCTACTTTTTATTTATTTATTTATTTATTTATTTATTTAATTTTTTATTTATTTATTTATTTATTTATTTATTTATTTATTTATTTATTTATTTATTTATTTATTTATTTATTTATTAGGATTTATTATTTATTTATTTATTTATTTAGGTACCTACATTCGCCCGAGGGCATTACAGTAGGGGGGAGATTTTCACTACGCATAAAGAAATGCGCTTATCAGTTCCAAACGCTACAGTCAGGGAAAGAAAGTTTACAAAGAAGGAATTGAAAATGCGGAAGCAAACAAAAATATGAAAACAAAAAAGCGTAAGCACCACAGTTAACAATCATCTTCGCTATCGCCATAGTTATCGTCGCTTATCATCCCCATGACGTGTTGCGGAAGGTGATTCCAATTTTTGATGGAACAAGGAAAGAAAGAATTTATAAAAATTGAGGTAGGCGCAGCTATTTCTCTTATCTTAAATTGGTGGTCTTGCCTATTAGATACATAGTTTGGTGGTTGTAAGTACAGATTCCTGGGAACGGCATTGCGCTGAAGGTATACATCAAGAAGGAAGCAAATCCGAAGACGTGTCCGAGGCAAAGAAAGGTTAGGCCACCAAGCGACTTCTTTATTTGAGTAATGCTATTAGGAAACTTGTAATTATGAGTTACAAATCGAGCAGCACGATTCTGAATTGATTCTATACGGTCGATAAGATTTCGAGTGTGGGGATCCCACACAATGCATGCGTACTCAAGTATTGGCTGAATATTTGACACGTATACTTCCCGAGGTGCGTGTCTAAAATTTCAACGAACGAAGTTAAGAGTTGATTATGCTTTAAAAGAGACGGCTTCAATATGACGGTTCAAGGTTAAGTCAGCTGAAAAGATTACTGCTAAATATTTACCTTCGTGTTTTGCTGAATGAGTGCATTTTTCATACTGTATTTTGCTTGGAGAGGAACGTGTTTTCTAGGAAATCGAATGTGTTGGCATTTACTGATGTTCTAGGGCACACACCATGTGCAGGACCATGAATGAGTTTTGTCGAGATCGGATTGTAGCGCGAGTTTATCCGAATGGTCATTAACCTCTCTGTATAAAACGCAGTAATCTGCATAAAGCCTGATTTTTGACTGAATGTCCTTCCCTATATCATTATAAATATCAGAAATAACAATTGCTCCATCACTGACCCCTGAGGAACACCATAAAAAACAGACTTTATGGCTGATTCGTTTTCATTGACAACAAATTTTTGGTAGCGGCCATTGAGGTAGCACCGGAGCCATTGACGAATATTTTCGGGTAATCCCAGAAAGGACAGTTTGTCTAATGAAGTGTATGAGAAACCTTATCGAACGCTTTTTTAAAGTCCAGTAATATACAGTCGGTTTCCCGGCCACGGTCGTAAGATTGCAACACGTCATGGGAACATTCAATCAGCTGAGTGGAGCAAGAATGCTCTACCCTGAAGCTGTGCTGGTCATCTACAAGAAAAATATTATTTGGAACGTGACACAAAATGTTTGAATACAATACCGGCTCTAAAATTTTGCAGCTTACGCTTGTCAACAAAATCGGTCTATAGTTTGATACGAAGTTACGTGGGCCACTTTTGTGGAATGGGAAAACGTTACCAATTTTCCAGTCTTGTGGAAGAATCGAATACATTAGAGAGACGTTGTATAACAACACAAGATATATAGTCAAAAGTGGGGCACAAGATTTAAATACAATATTTGGGATACTGTCTGAGCCCCTAGGAGCATCAGTTTTCAGGTTCTGTAGAAGCTTGAGAACACTACTACTGTCTACTATAAGGTTGGGCATGCTATTATATATGAAGGGCATAAGTAGCCAGGCATATCCTCCAGAGGAGCCTTTGACTCAAAGTAAATATTTAGACAGCTATGTCAGCATCAGCAGAAACGTAAACGTAGTCGTACGTTAGCAATGGAATGCAGTATTATCTTTAGGAATATATTTAACAAATTTCCCAAACTCTTTGTCATTATGTTTTATTTTTTAACTAAAAGAAAAAAAAACTCTTTCTTGGAAGTTTTGATTTTAAGCTTTATTTTATTATTCACCTGCTCTAGGGCAGCGTGAATGCCTTCTTCCTGCTGCGGATGTCACTTCTGGAATATGCGTTTTCTTTTGTTTATTAGAGTTCTTATTTCCTTTGTGAACCATGGTTTATTTTTCCTTTGTTTAGCCTACAGTATTTTAAACGGTATATGTATGTCGATGAGAGTTAAGAGTTTATGTTTGAGCAGTGACCACAGATCATCTATATTGGACAAAGTGCTAAGAGATTCAAATGTTTCAAAGTATTCATCTAAGCCCCGCGATATGCTACCAAAGTTGCCCCTGTCATATAAATAAACTTTTCTAGGTCGGACAACAGGCGAATGGGGCCACGTACAAACATTGCGATCCGTCACGCATTCGTGTTCACTAATACAAGGTATGGGTAACACGTCTAGTAGTAAATCAGGTGAATTTGCCAAGAAAAATTCTAGAGTGTTGCTTCTGGAAGGAGTAATACGGGTGGGGTTTTCAACGAACTGAAAGAGCCCATGGCGGATAATTAAATCACCGAAAGCTTTCGAAAGGGCTGACTGAGACGAAAACATAGGTATTTCATTTCGCCAACAAACATCTCGCATGTTAAAGTCGCCGCCTGACAGAAGGTAGTCTGTGGTAACTTTATGCAAGATTTTGGAAAGTTCAACAAAAGTTTGATTGCTTCTGTCACAGGTTTGGCAATAAAAGGCGCCAACTGAATGATATAATCCAGAAGAGAGCATGACGTCACCCCATACCTACTGGCAGTTTATATTACTAATATGAAAAAACAGGCTGGGTATATGCTTATTCAAAAGTATGAACACACCACCAGCGTGAGCGTTTCCGTCCTGACGGTAAGCAACGTAGTTATCAGGAAAAACCTCACAACTTGAAATTGTACCATCAAGCCACGATTCTGATCCAATTACCACATCCGAGTTATTTGACGATAACAGTGAAGCCAGGTCATCTGTTTTATTTTTTATACTGCGGAAATTGACAAGAAAAACATTAATACAATATTATTTTGCATTAACACAGGAACTCGTACGCCTAACAGTCGGACGAAGAAGCTTCACCTGTTTTGCTGCTTTTTAACAGAACGATACATTCGGACGCTGGGTAAAAACCGTACACGCATTCCCCGATGATAGGCATGTCTTGACGTAATTTGTACTTTTGAGGCTGCTGTTTTCTCAATTCAAGGAGCCTTTTTTGCACCATTAGAAGCGAACTAGACACATCTTGGGGAACAGAAAAATCTGTTCCTTTCAGCTTTGTACATGCCGATAACACTGCATCACGTTCCCTAAATCGGGAAAACCTAACAACTATGGGGCGGTCTTTGTTATGTTCGAAGGCGCCAATCCTATGAGCTCGATCAATGTTAATCAGGTCTCTGAAAATTCCAAGTTTTTTAGAGCAGAAAGCAATAATATGCTCTTTGGACTGCTTCCTAGAAACCAAAAAAACAGTAGCTTGGTTCGGCGTATCCTGTTCTCCGTATCTTCTGTACGTCTTCGTCATTCATTCATCCCGGATAACTGTGGCTGCAGCATGTCCGCATCGGGCGGAAGCCTACTCTTTTCTAACGAGGCCACCCGAGTGAAAAGCTCCTGTATCGCCTCTTCGGTGCTCGCCTCTGTGAGTCAAACATTACCTAATTCAGCCAAAATCTTTTCCTGTCCAGATTCGACTCGTTAATGGCCTGTAAAACCGCCGATACGTCAAACGCAGCTGTCTGAGTACCAGAGTGACAAACGGGCCCCGGCTCTGATTCAACGTCTCCCGACAGCGCCAAATGGAAATGTGAAAGAACAGCATGGTAGGAACCAACCACTACATGCAATAAAAGCCAATGCAACTGGTCTTTCAAGTGAATGGTCACGACACCGCAATGAGAAATCGCTTTGTCGTTTTGAGACAGCAGCAATCAAGTTAACTAACCTGCACCAAGAACACTAAAGATTACATTGCGCAGTGATCGGTACCATGTCCCGATAGTTGCAGCTCCAGTAGTCATTTATATTAGGATTCGGCTGTCCCTGGTTTCCAGGCTAGAAGGGCCGCAATGTGCACGTCAGGTGAACAGGAGGAAGCGCTGAATGAGGCCCCCAGCAACGCCGGGAAGACGGGTACGCTTGCGTCCAGTTCAAATTCGATTGACATAACTTCGACAAGATAGTGGTCTGCACTTGAAGGCCAGGTACACAAAAGGACCTGCAGCGAGAACACTGATGA
The DNA here is from genome assembly GCF_048455015.1 of Haemaphysalis longicornis. NCBI lineage: Eukaryota > Metazoa > Arthropoda > Arachnida > Ixodida > Ixodidae > Haemaphysalis > Haemaphysalis longicornis. The sequence continues at coordinate 11,116,860 of NW_027526233.1, read as the reverse complement.
GTACATTGCGCAGTGATCGGTGCCGTGTCCCCATGTGTCTGTATTTTTGTAAAATCCACCTTAAGAAGCAAATATATCGGAAGCAATGGCTTCAAGCTTCCTTTGAATGTACGATTCAACGGATCATGACATTAACGCCAATCGACGGATAGGAAAAAGCATGTCAACAAAAGATAAATGGCACCAGGGTGGGAACAGGCCAGATAGAAATGATTATGGTAGTTTGGAGGCTGCCTTTTTGCAACAGGTGAGGGGAACTCTCGGATGGCTATATTGTCACGAAGACAAAAACGAAGCCAAAAACGTCTTCAAGAAAAACAAGTTTGTTGGAGCGAACTTGCGCTCCCCTAACAACTCAAAGAGTACAGGCGGCGAACCAGCACCCAACAAAGGGACGTCTGAAGGCGAGCGCGACGATTCGAATCCCGCGGCATTTGCTCTGCGGGAATTTATCACTCGGCGCAAGGGTTTCTCGAATAGGCGAAGTGTATTCAGAACACTGTAGATCAACGAAGATTATTCTAGGCTGTTCATGTAAGTTCAGAACGCTCTCCCTATAAGAGATAACACATGCTGCTCAGAATGAAAGAACAGAACACGCGCCTCCCTTGGCACACAGACAACACCAATAACACAGACCGGCGCAGCCTGGCGGCAAAAGCAAAACACAAATAAACAATCCCAATGCATGGTTCGCGGCATCTTTATCTTTATCTTCATTTGTTCGAACTGTCGCTGCTGTTAGCATCGGGTCGATGAACTCTTAGAAGGGGGTAATTCCGCTACCCATGCATTGGGTTTGTTTATTTGTGTTTTGCTTTTGTCCGCAATCCACCCGAAACTGTCGCCGAATTTGTGACCGAAGCCAGCACAATTTAGAATGCCCTCGAAATGCGTACTAAGCAGTATGATCGCAAATTCGTTAACCCGGCCGATTCTAACTATTTCGACAGCACACGGTTTCCGGCCGACAGCCTCCGTGAGACTATCCGCGCAATAGTGAGAGGAACTGCTGCCGCAACCCCAAGTCGCTTCCCTTACCGACGTGATTAGGGAAGCAGTGCAGCTAGCGCTGGCAGCTTCAACGACGCCAGAAGCACCCCGCGAACCGAAAGCCATGGCCTACGCGTCTGCTGTCCGTCGACCTCGCCCGCTTGCCCCCTATCATCCCGAGGCTCCATACCGTGGAACGTGCACACCGTAGAACGTGAACTCTATAAGTGGAACGTGCACATAGCGCGTCACCACAAACGGCACAACGTACCCTGCGGCGTTCGTCGTTTTGCCTAACTGCTCCCACGACGTAATTCTCGGGATGTACTTTTTAACGGACAACAGCGCAATAATCGATCTGCAGACCAAGGCGATAACGTTTTCCTCCGATCACTCCATGACGCCGGAACCGAACCCTGAACACCATGCACCTGTAAGGATCGCCGATGATCACGTCACCCTGCCACCCCGCCCAAGCTTGATGATCAACGTCTACTGGGAAGGTGCTGGTCCTGACGTCAACGCTATTGTGAAGAGCGACCGAAGGTTGCTTCTCGACTGCGGTGTGTCTGTCGCAAGAGGCATTGCGCGGTTTAAGCAGCGAAAGTTCCACGTTTTGGTCACGAATTTCCCCGAGGAGTACCAGCATTTAAACAAGGGCGCTGTAATTGGGCTCCTCGAAAAAACGCAACAAGCTAGTGACGGGATCGCAGTCGCCGAGTTTTATCGCGCACCCGAAGATACCTTCAAGCTTTCCCATCCCTTCGACGAGAATCCGGCGCTACCGCAAGAAGAAAGGAACGAGCTATTGGCTTTGCTGCGTCACTACAGCGAGTGTTTTTCGTCGAACTCAAAGATACGTCAGACACCTCCGGCGATGCACCGGATAATAACCGAGGATGGTGCCAAACCATATCGCGTAGGGGCCCAGGCCGACTACACCCCCTAAGCAGGGGCGCAGCCAAAGTGATTAAAACAATTGCAATTTTTTTAACCTCCTTGGACGCAGCACCGTGACATCGCTACCTATATGTGCGCGACTTCATGCGAGGTGGTTTTTTTTCCCCTCCCCTTGTTTCGACTGCTTCGCAGGTGGCCGATGGTTTCGCTCCGTGGGCGGGGCTGGCCTGCGGCGCTGGGGAAGCTGACGCACATGTGGTAGAAGCTAAGCTTTTGTACCTGAGCCCCTGATCTCCCCGCGCTCTTCTTGCGCACCTGCAAGTTGACGCTGACCTCCGATCTTGTTCCTAAATAAGCGCTCGACTCGGTGCTCGAAGTGCGCGCGCGCGGATGGACGCTTTCACGCGCACGTGGCAATTATACACGGTCCGGAAAGCAAACACCCTCTTTGAAAGCTCATTCTACAGCACACAGAAGGGTATACAATTGAGTTGGGTGCTCTTTCACTATATACACAGCTCAAAACACAATTGGGTGCTGCAGGTAAGGATTACAAGAAAGGCACGCAATTACCCATGACTACATTTACAACCTCTCCTACTCTTGCGAAATATTACAGCTGCATGAGCTGCTACATTTTGGCACTTTCATAAGCTCTATTGCATTGAATTTCGTTTACATTAACCTCATTGCATTATTCATTATCAGTCACAGTGCCACTAAGAAAAACATTGACATTTTGTTAACAGCAATGGAAGGTGTGAATTGTTCTTACAAGGGTGATACATTGATAAGAAAGACACCAGCTCAAACGTACACGTTTTACACTCGGTCATGACTGCTGCAAAATTTGCACTGGTGGTCGTACCAACTTAGGCAAACAATATCGAAAATATATACCAACCAAGGGCTAAGTAATAGTTGGATTGTACAGCAACTGAAGTACTCGAAGAGTTTGATATATGTCTTCTGTACAGGGCTATTGACCACAGTCTCTTCACTGAAGCCACCAGGCCGAGTTTGACATCAGTAATCATGTGTGCTACCACTCACGCTGTTGCCAATGTCGATTAGTTATTTTTAACAATTTGTGCTTCATGCACACACAGATTTTGCTGCGTAAGATTAGTTATTTATAAATAGACAGCTGCAGCAGTATCCGAATGGCGCTGATGCCCCCCCTGTAATCCGGAAGGCACACCAAATCGTTACCACTTAATATGGCTCAGTCCATTATTCGACCGTAATCGCCACCAGCTTTTAACTCTAGGTCCCGCCCCTGCGACTGTACAGGAACATGTTAGTCGGGTCTGTGACGATCCCACCGCACTAGGAGCAATTACCGAGTACGCCCTTGAAAACACACTCTACAAATTGGTGTAGCAGCCTGGCCGACTTTCCTGTTCGGTATACAATGTGAACTGTCTGCAGCGTGCACTGTTTTCAGTGTGAACTGTACATTTAAGTGTGAACTGTGCGTTTTGCTACCACTGAGTGAATTTAATGTGTTCATTTTGCGATTAGGACCCCAAGACTGCAACTGTGTTCATTGTGCGAGTTGTGACCTTCCCCTTTTCTCCTCATCCTTACTCCCCCAGTCCCCATGGCCTCTCATTTAATGAAGTGTTACACTCACTCAGATACGTATATTCTTTTCGCTGGGACTAATGAGTAGTTGCCCATGAGCTTGAAGTCATGGTAGTCGCAGCAGAGATAAAACTAAGTAAAAAAGTTATCTCCTTGGTGCACTATTTTTACGATAGTGATCTCGGAGTCCAAACAGCGGCAAAAAATTGTCACGTTTAGAGATCCACTGATGGGTATAGATGAGCAGTTTGTGTCTGTCTCCTGCGACGCATTTTTAGCTACCACATACATATATTTTTGTAGTGTATGGCCTTTTAATTCGCCAGCATTGTGTCACAGCTCGTGCCTCAACTGTAAGCCACACACACGCAAAAAAGTATACAAATGTATAAACAAGAAATAGCAGGAATAAAAATATAAATAGTACAACACAAGTTGCCCGCGGAACCAAACCATCGGCCACCCGCCAAGAGACGAAACTAGGGGAGCGGGAAAAAAGAAAAAATTCACCTCGCATGAAGTCGCGCACATATAGGTAGAGACGTCACGGTGCTGCGTCCAAGGAGGTTAAAAAATTGCAATTTTTCATCCTCATTGGCTGCGCCCCAGCTTAAGGGGTGTGGTCGGCCTGGGCCCCTACGGGATATGGTTTGGGAATACGCTGCCCGAACTACCCTACAGTCACCGTACCGCGTCTCTTAACATGAGCGGGAAGCCATCACGACTCAAGCCGACGACATGCTCAGCGACGACATTATACAGACGTCGAATAGTCCGTTGGTTGCGCCAGTCCTACTCGTGAAGAAGAAAGACGGCACACTGAGGTTCTGCGTTGACTACCACCGATAGAACAAGATCACCAAAAAGCACGTGTACCCCTGCAACGAATCAACGACGCCCTCGACCACCTCTGCCACGCAAAGTACTTCTTATCGATGGATCCAAAGACAGGGTACTGTCAAACTGAAGTAGACGAGATGCAGAGCCACACACGTGCTTGACAAAAGATAGCACACCTTTCAGCTGGGAAAGTGTCCAAGAAAAAGAATTCTGCGAGTTGCAACAACGCCTGCAAAATCCGCTCGTGCTCACTCATTTCGACGAAAACGCCGAAACGGAAATGCACACGGACGCCAGCGATATAGGCTTGTGCGCCGTCTTCGTCCAAAAGCAAAGCGGATAGGAAAAAGTGATCGCCTTTGCCCGACGTGGTCGATCGAAGAAGGAGAAAAACAACTATGCCTCTGAGAAAGAGTGCCTCGCAATTATGTGGGCCATTTCCAAATTGCGCCCATACGTGTATGGTAGACCATTCAAGTTTGTGACAGACCACCATGCGCTGTGTTGGCTCTCGAATTTGAAGGACCCCTCAGGCCGTCTCGGGTGGTGGAGATTGCGTCTGCAAGAGTTCAACGTTACAATCGTATATAAATCCGGCAGGAAACACTCTGACGCCGACTGCCTGTCCCGCGCCCCCGTCGACCCACCACCACAAGACTCTGATGAAGACAGCGCGTACTTTGGAGTCGTGCCTGAGAGCGACCTGGCCCTCCAGCAGCATGACGACCCCGATCTACGCGTCATGATTAAGTACCTTCAAGGACGCAACGTCGCCGTGCCCAGGGCCTTCAAACGGAACTTACCAGAATTCTGCCTGAAAAACTCCGTCCTTGTGAAGAAGAATTTCTGCCCCGGAACAAGAACGAATTATCTTCTTGTCATCCCTACAGACCTTCGTGACAAACTTTTGGAAGCATGCCATGACGACCCGTCTTCCGGACATCTCAGCACAGGTCGCACTATTGGAAAAATCAAGACGAAATACTACTGGCCCCACCTTGCATCCGACGTTACCCACTACGTCTGGAGCTGTCGCGACAAAAAACGCCACCGACGAGACCCGCTGGACTACTGCAGCCGATCGCCGTCCCATCGAGGTCCTTCCAACATATTGGAATAGAACTTCTGGGCCCGTTCCCTACGTCACAACCCGAGAACAAGGAGATTGTCGTAGCAAACGACTACATGACGTCCTACGAAGGACCGCCGCTCTTCCGAGAGGGACTGCACAAGAAGTCGCCAAGTTTTTCATGAACGAAGTTGTGGTGCGACATGGAGCCCCTGAAGTCCTAATCACCGACCGCGGAACGGCCTTCACTGTGGGGCTCAGGCAAGGAATCTTACGCTACAGCAACACGGATCACCGAAGAACGACGTCGTACCACCGCCAAACAGAACGCCTGAACAAGACAATAGTGGATATGCTGCGTATGTATGTCGACGTTGAACATAAGACTTGGGATGAAGTCCTACGTTCCTCACGTTTGCTTACAACACGGCTATCCAGAAAACTACGCAGATGACGCCGATCGAGCTTGTCTATGGAAGACGGCCGACTACAATGCTTGGAGCCATGCTGCCCAACGTGGAAGACGACGACCTCAACGCCCACATCCAAAGATACCTTCAGCGTGCAGAGGAGGCCCGCCAGCTCGGTCAAGTTCGCACAACGGACCAGCAGCTGGTGGATGCGAGACGCTACAACCTCCGACACCGAGACGCCGAGTACCGCCCAGGGGATCGTGTATGGGTTTTGAATTCCATCCGACGACGTGGACTCAGTGAGAAGCTTTTACGACGGTACTTCGGACCCTACCAGATTCTACAACGTGTTGGCCACCTTACCTACCAGGTGATTCCCGATGGTGATTCCGGAACATCACGACGACGAAGGCAGCCCGAAGTCGTCCACGTGGATCGCTTAAAACTTTTCTACGCACGATGACGGACTTTTATTCTTTATTTTTTCGAACTGTCGCTACTGTTAGATTCGGGTCGACGCACTCTTAGAGGGGGAATAATGCCGAGAACCATACATTGGGTTTGTTTATTTATGTTTTGCTTTTTTCCGCAATTCACCATAAACCGTTGCCGAATTTCTTACCGAAGCCAGCACAATTTAGAAGGCACTCGAAAAGCGTACTAAGCAGTATGATCGCAACTTTGTTAGCCCGGCCAATGTGAAATATTTCGACCCCACGCTGGTTCCAGCCGACAGCCTACGCGGGACTACGTTTATTTGCCGGCAAACAGTTGTCCACCAATTTTCCAGCAAACAGTTCCTCTTTCACACCGCGCATCAAGAAGCGTAACTTCTTTTCTTCTGGCATACAAGGGCAGCACGCCTGAAAAGCCTCTTCATCTCCTCGACGAACACAACAGTGCTTTCGTTAGGTTGTTGTGTCCGCGTCTGCAGGAATCCTTCAGCCCACTCTTTCCGCAAAACCATGGTGAACGTCGTTACAAATTGTGTTCTGAAATCGTTCCAAGACTCTAAAGGGCTCTCATGGTTTTCGAACTAGATCCGTGCTGAGTATTCAAGTTAGGAGAACACTTGCATCACTGTCTCCGCGTCGTCCCATCATTCAAACAGCCTGACCCGTTCGAGCTCGGGTTCATCCGCAGGCGACCCGTGGAATGATGAGGGCTTCCTTGGTTGCTGAAGAACGAGGGCAGGATTGGAAGCGCTGGTCATGGTTCCTGTGTTGATCATAGTGGTTTTCACGACGTCTTCTTTCTCCACTTTATGCGGAAGCACTCCAAACTTTGGCTGAAGATCTTCCTGTCGGCGGCTGACATGTCTTGGGATTGCATGTTGGCTTGAAGAGGTTTTAGGGTTCATGTACCCAGCACCTCTACCAGATGTTGCGAAGCCAAAGACGACGCAGTTGTCTTCAAGGAAAACAAGGGGTTTGAAGCGAACTTGTGCTCCCCTAGCAAATCAAAGAATGCAGGCAGCGAAGCAGCACTCAACAAAGTGACGTGCGAAGACGAGCGCGACGATTCAAATACCGCGGCCCCTGCTGTGCAAGAAGTTATCACTCGGCGCGAGGGTTTCATGAATAGACGAAGTGTATCCAGAACACTGTAGATCAACGAAGAATATTCTAGGCTGTTCAAATTAGTTCGGAACGCTCTCTCCATCTGAAGAGATAACACATGCGGCTCAGAAAGAAAGAACAGAACACGCGTCTTCCTTGGCACACAGACAACACCGATAACACAGACCGGCGCAGCCGGGCGGCAAAATCAAAACACAAATAAACAAACCCAATGCATGGTTTGCGGAAATATATCTGCGGGCGTCCAATTATTAAACACTTCATTGCTGTCACCTTTTTTTGTTTTAGCAAGCAATTTTTCACCATCCCTTCATCGCAAACTACATAATGTAAACTGGATTCTGCGTTTGCACTGCTTACCGGTTTTGTCGGTGCTGCACTCCATCCGTGCATGACCTTTTGGGAAATTCTTCATGTAGCGAACACTGGAACAAGACACAAAAAAGAAAACATACACAGCAGTGACAAAGTGCTATGTACCCGTCTCTCTCTTTTGATATGCATGAAGAATGTCAAAATAACAAATGGCAAACGGTTGAAAAGTTGCGGAACGACGCCTTGCCCCTCCTACATGGACGAACCACTGGGGTTTGAAGGTTCAGCTGCTTGGAGAGGAAATCTGTTTTGCCGAATTCCTGTTCGTCTCCTCATACTAAACACAGCCCCTTAACCACCTTGTCCCACTTTCATCTAAAAGCACAGTTGTCAACAAACGGCAATATGTATTAACGCCCAATGTGGCAAATAGACAATCCAGTGTTTACAAGCCTAGACCTCATTTTTAATGTGTTGATTATAGATCCTACTAAACATAAAGCCCAAGTCATAAAGTAAATGGTACTAAATTGAACAATTCAGATTCATGTTCAATTATTGAAACTCCCTTTTCGTGACAATAAGCTTCTTCTGCAATATGTCTCTAAAGGAGGTGGCTATGCTCTGGCCTTACTGTGGCCAGAAAGTTAGGGCTTGTCACCCACTTTGACGTTGAGACAAACAAAACAAAAAAATGCTGTGGATCTACACTAAACTTTTTCTTGCGCAGAAAGTTCCACTTAGCGTTGCCGGTGTTGCAGTAAGTGACAAGGAATCATACTTGTCAAGGCCACACTCGACACCCCGTAATATACGATTACCACAACCTGGTGGCTTGGAAACCCCAAGAATTAAAGGTGTTTCAAGGATGACAACAAAATTCCGGAGTAATCAAGTGGTTGAAAATCCAACTTTCATTTTGAATGGTTGTTAAAATACGTGTGTGCACTCTGATTTCTGTTGATGGACATCAGCACCTGTGCAATGAATTCTACTTGTTTCTTTGACATCCTCCATAATATTACCAGTCGTTTACTAGCGGCTGGTTCAGCAAATCACTATTCATAAACATTAGACAACACAAAAACAAGTCAGAGGGAGTACAAATGAAAACATTGCTTTTCAATGAGCGCTAGATTTAAACTCTTCAAGTTGTATTCAGTACTCAAATATACTTAAAATAACTGGAGCCGCTCTATCCAGCCACATAAGATTGGGACTTGCCTATACAGGATCACGGGAAGGAACATAAGGATTTGGAACTGCGTCAGCTGAAGAGCACGCATGAAAGCTTGATAACAAACCTGCCTTTCAGGCATTGTGATGCATTCATGCCGCGCGGTTTCCATCTTTTCGTCGCCGGTTCTCCGTCTCAACTTTAGGCGTGAAAAAAAGTTTATTCAAAAGCGCACCAAACAAAGAACCCGCTACACAGAGAAAATATTTGCTAATTAAATATTTTTCCACTACACTAAAAATGTCCAGAATGAAGTACTGTTGTTTAACTGCCGCTATTAAAGGAGAGTTAGCTAAAAATTATCAAGGACATGTTTTTCTGCCCTTGTGCATTTCTCAGTAGTAGCAGGCTGAGGACATTCCAGTCTGCAACATTCTCCAGCGCCAAGTTTTGTAGAGACCATCCCATTATCAGTTCAACTCTAAGAAAGTACGACATGTGTATCTATTTAGAAAGAACTTTCTGGGCATTACAATTAAAAAGTTCTCTTCTCTCTCTTTCGTGCACACACACTTTGTGCACCAGTCAACTTAAGCCTATTTTAATGCGTACTTCTGCAGTCTGAATCAATTTGAAGGTGGTCATGCGAGCATCTATCAGGGCACATTCATGCTGCATGTTAGCCGTTTTCAGAACTTTAGAGTTTAAGATAGTGCACACGCAGGGCAATAGTAGTTGCACTTTGTACCACATTCTCAGTCCCGAAGCCTCAAACAAGCTTGTGCGATTGTTCCTCGTACTGAAGCGTATCTGAAGTTAAGTCTTGTATCTTTTGGTGTGCAACAAGCCAGCAAGTCCCTCAGATATACTAGAAACCTGCAGCCCATAAGTAAAAAACAAATATGTCGGCTATATCTTAACACATTTTTGAACCCTTGAAGACCAGGGTTTTCTCCCGTTTAGCTTCCGGTACAGCGCAAGAGCAGCCCCAATTTCTTTCACAGATAAGAACACATGGTATTCACTAAAAAGCCAAGCTCTAAATTTGTCGAAATGGCAATACTGAAACGGCCATGGACATAGCCGAAGCACAACGAACACGGCGCAGCTTGTGGCATTGCGCCCGCACGCCACAGAAAAAAAAACGCCGGCATGCTTTGTTGCTTTGTCGGCTCCGTTCAAACCCTTATCTCAATGGTGGTGTGAACAGAGATGTCATTAATCTCACTCACACTCGAGTGGAAGCATTCATTTCCGTTCGGTGGGGTAGAGTTTGGAACGTTCAACACACATCATGTGCTTTGCACCGACAAGTGCCGCCAGCCTGCGAAGCCCGATGTAACCAGTGACGGCCAACCCACATGGTTGCCTATATACCTGCCTTGCCAGAGAATACAACCTTCACAAAACGCCGGAACGTACTCTGTACTGTATCACTTGCTGTGCGGTTTAAACATCAGAAATACTGAATAAGAAAGTATATTGCCTTTTGAAATGTAGAATGAAATGTGGTTAATTCGAACTGGCCGTTTATACAAATCGATGCTTTGGTATTGCTATCATTAAGTGCATTTTATTCTCCAAGAAGACCTAGTGATTCAGAAATACGTGAGTAATGCAAAACTACCGCACCAATAAACACTATATCATTACCGAATGACCTAACAGGGTGTGGCCTATAACAAAAAAATGTGGCTACTATATGCCGTGCATCAGCTCCTGTTCAAGGTGCTACCCTGTGCAGGCCATATTTCGGCCTTTCTCAACTCAGCAGCCATAATTGGGATCCAGCAAATAAATCGCCTGCCCAGCCTCCCTCTCTGAGGGCATTCAGTGTGCATGGGAGCTAGCTCGCAAGCACTAAGCGACTTTTGCTGAGTCACAACACTGCTATGGAACACATTGATGCATGACTAGTAACTTCAATTCACAAACGATATAAGTACTCGGACTGACCTCTCAAGTCAGATCAATCCACATGTAAAGCATGATGCAGCCCTGTCCATTAATGGTCCATTTTATTCTGCAATTTTTCATTTCCATACACTTCATGAGCAACAACCTAAACAAGTAGGCGCTTTAGCATAGCAACCGAAGCATAAGACGAAAAAAGACCAGAAGCACTAATTGCCAATCACAAGGAATGGGAATGCGAGGTCTCATGCGAAAAGGAAAGGAAAACCGAAGAAACAGGGGACAAGGCTTTGCTCCTACAACAGACCCCAGCTTACTTGGACCCTCAAAAGGCATGACAGCGCAAGTTGCGATCCGCGAGTGATACCCCTGGCAACGCTTCTTTACAGACTTCAAACTTTGGAAGGACACTTGGACGCTTGGGCATAGGTTTTGTGCCTCCAACCTACAACTGTTCTGAAACGTTGCTGGCTTAACGTTGCTGGTTTAACGTTGCTGGCAAATCACCTGGCTAGAAACACTTTTCTTCCTTTATTATGTTGTTTAAGTTGTGCGCAATGTTACCTTGCGCATATCGGACCGCTTACATTCTGTCTTTGGCGATGTCAATCTATCTTCTAGTCGCTTTCAGGCTTTCCCCTATTTTGCAGAGTTACCTCGATCACTGCATTGTAGTATACGCGAATGTTCGCGAATGCATGCGCGAATCCGATTCGATTCGTAGTATTTCACCATTTGATGTTCTTACGTTTGGCATTTTTTTTGCTTCGTTTTCTTTGTTAGTTTTCCAGGTTGTTTCCTAAATGTTACCTCTCCTACAGCTGCTTCAATTCACGCAGGGCGATGTTAAATTGTGTTTCATTTCGGTTTCCTACACTGACCTCCTGCTCATTTGAAACCGAAAATTCTCGTTGAAGTATTACTTTAAACTCCTGCGACCTGGCTGTGACCCACTCCATGTGGGGTTTGTTTATTTTCACAACTTTGCTTCTCTCTTCTGAGATTCAGCCTTGACTTGCATGTAACCATCCTGTGATCGCTGCTGCTAATCTTGCTTAGCACTTCTACGTCAAGATCTGTTAAGCTCTGTGAAGCTAGCCAGGGAATCCTGCCAGATGTCGCTGTTCTTTATGGCAAAAAAATAAATGTAACTGCATATTTTGCAAGTCGTCGGGGGAAGTCAACTTTGACAGTGTTGCATGTATGACTCTTAGGAACCTTTTGTTTGCTTTTTGGAATTCTGTTTAAGTAGCTTTTACTTATATCGGGAGAAAGCTCCACAATTGAAGGTTAGAATTACTCTTCGTTGGGCTAAGTTAAGTGGACATAATTTCGTCAAACCCGAATTCCCGCTGCAGAAAAATGCTACCTAGACAAATGCTATTTCCCCAGGTGTCGATTTGTACTACCACAATTTGCATTGCAACAATGAAAATAATAATATAGGTAATTATATGCGGGCACATCCCACATCCCAAATTGACATATCAACCCGCCAAGCTACTGCCTAATCGGAAGGATCATAATGGTAAGCTTTGAACAACAACGTTTCTGCGAGGATTTGAACTTTTGCAGAACACCAACCTTCATTTCGTGAGTAAACCGCCGTGCGTAGGCTAGCAATTACCGTGAATATCATATTGCTTGCGCAGAAAGGAGTTACGTCACAAAGTTATCCAGTAAACAATGCTTTACAAATCGGAGACACTCCAGCTGTCAGACCCTATTAGCAGGCGCAGCTCAAAATAAATACCAAACGTAATAGTTATACTGAGTTTTCTATGGTAGTCATTACCTTTTGACCCACAGCAAAGATTTTGTAATGTTCCTTCCCCGAAGTCTGGTGCCGATCGGTAACCCAATCGCCCGGGCTCTGGTTGATATGGCAGAAGGCTCGTTTGGAGAGGGTGTTGAAGTTCTCGAATATGGCTGTCGAATTCACGAAATCGAGGCGTTTGAATTTGATCAGGGAAACGAGGAATGAATATACAACTATCAACATTAGGACGAGTTTAAAAACGGAAAAACTTCAAACTTCAGCTAGGCGGTAGCTCCAAGAGCGTTGAAGCCACACGACTTTTACAACTTCCTCCAAGCCTCTTACGCTCCGAGCATTTGTAAACTACTCGAGCGCAAGCCGGGACTCAGTGCCCGCCGCAGGACCCGTCTAGTTGCCCGGTACACAACTGTACCCTAAGCTTCCGACGCGATCCTCCAGTCTATCTCTCGCTTAGGGGGCTCACAAGTACCAACCTAGCTTAAGCGGTCGAGACTCCTCGCCTCGCAGGGAACTGCCTAGCTGAGAGCTCAGAAAAGAACGCTTTCTAACTGCCACATTCGGCCTTATAACACCTCGCTATTACTCTCTCTCGGCAGCGCCTCTCTAGCTTTCGTACCCGCGTAAGGGAGGATCCAAAAGGGAGGGCCCCGGATGGAACAGTTGTAAATGCGGCTACCCTAAACAAAAATTCGCCACCTAGGGGGAAGAAGCTGCCATCGCCCTAGCTATGGCTTACAACCCCAGATGATGATGAACAAACGTTTATTATAGAGCAAAGGGTTGGGGGAAGGGGGTGTGGTCAGCCTCCTACGTTCAGAAGGCCGCAAGAGGAGGCCGCCGTCACCGCCCGGTCGACCAGCATAGCTTGATCTTCACGGTCGGAGCTGGTCAGCAACCTCTCCCACTGCTCACGGGAAGGGGTGGGGGTCAGGCGGGGAGGGAGTGGTGGAGAGTGCGGGCATTCAATGACAAGATGGAAAGTGTTAGTGGAGTATTAAATGGTTGACAGGTTTTCGGGTAGAGCGGAGGAGCAATGTGGTGAAGTCGTGTACAGTTGTACTATGTGTATGTTTGTAGGCGTCGCCAGGTGTATGCTTGGGCATGCGTGAGGGAGGGGTGCGGCGGAGGATATTTGTAGCGGAGGTGCCTGTAGTGGGTGGGAATTGCTTCAGTGGTGGTCAGAGTTTCGGTGGTGATGTCTTCGTTGGCTGCCGATTCGGATGCTGAGGATACCCGCTTGTGGATCTCGCGGGCTGCAGCATGGGCTGCTTCATTCCCCAGCAGGCCGGTGTGAGCAGCGGTCCATATTATTGTGATGAATAGTTGAGGGGGAAGCTTTTGCAGCAGGAGAATAGCTGCGACAGGAGCTTGTCCACGACGGTAGCGTAGGCATGCCGGGAGAGAGTCCGTAACAATCGTGAGGGGGTGTTCACTGCGGTGCGTGGTAGCGGCGTCAGCTATTGCGATCGATGCAGCGGTAGTGCATGAGATTCCACGATAAGTGGCAGCAGTCATGGTGTTACCCGTAGAATCGAGAGCCACAATTGTGGTACGCCGGTCATGGTGAGTAGACGCAATATCTGCATATCGGACGTGTGGATCCCTGTCCAGTCTTCTTTGTAGCATTCGGACACGAGCTATTCTTCTGCCCCTGTTGTGACTTGGGTGCATGTGCCTCGGGATAGGAGCGATGGGAATACGTTGACGCAAAGAAATGGGGATGGGATTGGGCGTATCCTGAGCTCTTGGGGTGTCATGTCCCAGAAGACCGAGCAGGTGTCGTCCTGTTGAAGTAAGTTGAAGGCGATTGATTTGGGTCGTGCGTTGTGCTTCAAGAAGCTCCGAAATAGTATTGTGAGTACCCAATTCGAGGAGTTTTTGTGTGGGCGTAAAGGTGGGCAGATGAAGGGCCGTTTTGAAGGCTTTTCGTACTAATATATCAAGTTTTCTCAATTCGGAGGGTTTGAGTGCAACATACGGCGTCACATAGGTGATGCGGCTAAGTAGCAAAGCTTGTATGAGCTTGCAGGATTCACTCTCCTTTAGCCCTGCATGTTGGTGGCTTACACGTTTTATCAGATGGGTAAGCTGAGCGCATGTTTTCTTCAATTGAGGGATAAGGACGGCACCAGAGCCATCGTGATGGAAAGGAACGCCGAGAATACGTAGAGTAGGCACTTGGGGGATAGAAGTGTTTTGGATTTTCAGATTAGGATTCATTGGGGGTTCAGGAGGTCTACATCGTGTGCGCGAGCGAAGCATCAGCACTGCAGACTTCGGCCCTCGTGGTATGAAGCCCTCGTGGTATGAGATACGTATTGATGGTGTTTAGGGCTTGCTGTAAGGTGTCTTGTTGGGCTACGACTGATCCTTGAGTTGTCCACAACGTGATGTCGTCGGCATAGAAAGCATGGTGAAGGTCCGGGATGTGGTCGAGCTGTACGGGTATATGAAGTAAAGCAATATTAAAGAGGAGGGGTGAAATGACGGAGCCCTGGGGCGTGCCGCGCGCAGGCATGTTACAAAGGGGGGTCGAGTGCGGGCCGAGTCGAAGTGTGGCCGTTCGGTTGTGGAGAAAAGCCTTGACGTAGTTCAAGGTTCGATGGCCGCAGTGTGTAGTGGCAAGATTGTCCGGAATTGCAGAATGGTAAACGTTATCGAATGCCCCCTGCACATCGAGTGTCATGATCATTTCGGATGGCTGCGGCTAAGGGTTTGGATTACTTGCTCTTTGAGTTGTAGCAGCACGTGTTGAGTGGATAGTCCAGTACGAAAGCCAAACCTGGTGTTGGGATACTGTCCGGTTGTTTCAAGATGCGTGGTTAGACGTATATGAACGAAGTGCTCAAATATTTTGCCAAGACAAGACGTAAGAGAGATAGGTCGGAGATTGTTGAGTCCTAGGGATTTGTGGGGTTTCAGTATGAGGAAGATATCCGATCGTTTCCACTGTTCAGGTAGAGTTCCCGTTTCCCAATGTTGATTGAAAAGGTCAAGAAGGGCTTGTATGGTTTCGTCGTCGAGATTGCGGAGTAGTCGGTTAGTTATTCGATCGTGTCCAGGGGCACTGTTGCGTTTTAACATTTGTAGCACCTGATGGAGTTCTTCCATGATGAACGGGGAGTCTAGCTCTGCATTGTCATTTCTAGTATATCGCTGGGAATCATTTGATGGTGGGTATTGGGATTCGTGGCCAAAGATCTTCCGTCGAACTGATTGAAGACGTTCCTCAGGTGATAAGTCTGAAGTTTGTACTAGGCGGTGAATCTGGTTTGAAGTAACGGTGCGCGTCTGTTCTTTGTCGATGAGAGAGCGCAGTATGTGCGAAGTTTTCTTCGTGCTTAGCGTACCTTGAAGCTGGTTGCAGAAAGGTGCCCAGTCTTGTTTCTGTAAAATTTTGGAGTAATCTTGGGCTTGTTGGTTTAAGACAGCAATACGTTGCTTTAAGCGTTTATTGTTCTTTTGTTTACGCCACCGCCTAGTAAGACTCTGTCTGGCTTCCCAAATGTGGAGGAGATGTGGGTCTACTACAGGGTGTTATGTCGTCAATGATATCGTTGTCGTGTGCTTCCGCAGCCGTTGTTCGAGTGCATCAATCCATGCGGCGAGATTTTCTTGTGGGGAAGGGAGAGGGGAGTTATCTTCGCGGAATTTTTGCCAGTCGGTGGTTCGAGCTTGCCCGAATCGTATTGGATTAGTTTGGTAAGTTAGTCTGATGGAGATAATGGCATGGTCACTGCCTAAGCGATTGGCTTGGCACGTCCACTGTATTAGCCGGCAGTTCTTCGTAAGGGTGAGGTCCGGAATAGTGTCACGCGTTACGCTATTTCCGATGCGAGTAGGTTGAGTAAGGTCGTTTTGGAGACAAAGTCTATGATCGTGGATGGCTTTCTGTAGGCGGGTTTCTTTCTTGGAGTTTTGGTGGTTTCCCCATCCCATATGTGGAGCGTTGAAGTCACCAAGTAATACGAAGGGGGCGTCTCTTGCTACTGTAATAGCTTTTTGGATGAGGGTGTTGACATCGTTGAGTTTGTGGGTAGGTGGGCTATAAACGTTGAGAATGAAGAGTGATGTTGAATTTGTTGTTGTCGGCAGAATTTCTACAAACGTGTTGGGGGTATCAGAGGCAATGATTCGAGTTAACACCGGGAGATGAGCTTTTACAAAAGTAGCCGTCCGGTGGTACGGGTCAGTTGTGAACGTTTCATAGCCAATCAGTTTAGGTTGCGGGACATTCGTTTCTTGAAGGGCGACTACGTCTGCAGGATCAGATGCGAGGAAGAGATCTAGTTGATGTTTCTTGCTTGTGAAAGATCGGCAATTCTATTGAAGGATGTGCAGTTGGACGGTGGGTTGTTTCTTCATGGTCCAGGTGTTGTACTAGTGTCCTGGGAAGTGTGTGTTTGTTGGATTGTGTGTGAGGGTGGAAATACAAGTTTGGCTTTTTTGATGATCGGTGTGGCAGGAGAGGACTCGGGTTGTTGATGCGGAACAGGCTGTGCATCCATGAATTCTTGTTCTTCGTTGGGTGCGGATAATGTGGCGTGTTCTTCGTTGGGTACGTATAATGTGGCGTGTATACGGGCTACTGCTTGGTGTATGATGTTGGTATGTTTGGTCACCGCGGCCTTTAACTTGAGGTCAATCTCAGCCACGAGGTGTGTTTCGAGGGCAGAAACCTGTTCAGCAAGGAGGTTGTGCCGCTGCAGGAGTTCCATGTGCTGTGCGTAGACATATTCGAGTGTCAGTTGTGTTGACTAATTGGCGGTTGGTGGGAGAGGAGGGGTTGTCATGGGGGGGAAAGGGTGGAGCAGTGGAACAGGAGGCAAGAACAGCTGACCAGCTCACCTGGTGGTGGGGCGCTCGCTGGTTAGTCTTAGGTAGAGCCGGGAAGTTGTCCTTGTCCAGTGGCAAAGTCGAAGTGGGGGAGTTTTTTGTGGAAGTCTGATCAGAAGTGCGAGTCGGGGGTCTGATGGGGGGGCGCGAACGTTGTGGACAAGCAATTAATTTAACCGATTCGCAGGAGGCCTGCACAAATTTTATACTGGGCAATGTCTTCAAAATCACTCAACAAATTCTTCGTAAACGCCCTTCGCAAAATGTGCTCAACATATGGACGCCATAACACACGGGTAACAAGGGGAATGAGGCC
This sequence comes from Haemaphysalis longicornis, assembly GCF_048455015.1. Classification (NCBI taxonomy): domain Eukaryota; kingdom Metazoa; phylum Arthropoda; class Arachnida; order Ixodida; family Ixodidae; genus Haemaphysalis; species Haemaphysalis longicornis. Next base: position 11,099,140 of record NW_027526233.1, on the reverse strand, counting down.
GCCAATAACACAGCCTGAGGTCTTCTTAGCCCGGCCCCGCTTGTACCAACCCCCGCCCTTAGACATTATGAGCGTAACCTTTACCAAACATTTCAGCATATTGAGGCTCAACAGAAGAACATTTCAACCACCGCCCAAAAGCCTCACTAAAGAAGAAGAGCACATTCTCAGGAGATTACAGAGACATTACCCACACTGGCTAGACAACACTTCTGGTACCCCACTTTATATTCACCTTTTAAATGCAGAGCATTTAAGTAACTCACGATGTCACCCGCGTTGACGTCCGTAGTCTGCATCGCTCCCCCTACACTGTATGAAAAAATAATACTTACCGGCGCCAGGTTTCGATCCCACGACACTGCGGGCGGAACGCAAGGTACATGGTGCTGTACCCACTGCGCCACAAAGCCGCGACAGAATGGAACGTTACGAACGCGCCTTATATCGTTGACTCATTCAACAGTCAGCCACAGGTGCGCCCTCTCCCCCGCGTCCTCCTCGCCTTCTCTCCGCTCGCAACACCCTCTCTCGCCGCGTTCGGTTCGGGCGCACAACAGGTGGGGACGTGCGCAACACCCCCTCTCGCCGCGTTGGGTTCGCGCTGAGCAAGTCGGTTCTCGCGCAAGAACAGGTGGGGCGCTCGCATCGCGCTCTCTCGCCGCGGTCGGTTCGCGCTTAAACCACATGTGGTTCGCGCGCGCTCCGGTCGCTAACATCTGTGGCGTGATCGTGACGTCAACATCACGCGTTCGTGTGGTGGCGCGATTTCGGCGCTATAACACTCTCTCGCGAGGGGCATTGGATTGGATTTGATTGGATGGGCTTGGCTTGGTTTGAATTAGATTAAAGTGGATTGTGTTGGATTGTGTTGCGTCATAGCCGCGCCACGTTGCGTCATAGCCGCTCCACGTTGCGTCATAGCCGCGGCAGGAGGTTCACGGCACGTTTCACCATCGACTTCATCGACAATGTCTACGCTGGAAGACAACAATTACAACAACAACAACCAATACGTAATCCATACGACTTGCAGGCGCGCCCCCCGCGGAAATGCTCTGCATTTGATCGTGCCCCTCTCGAGAGGGAATGCACTTTATAAGCGACCCCAAACCATCCACCGCCGGCGGCGGCGTTGGCGTCCGCAGTGCTTCTCTATATTTGGAAAAGAAACAGCATCCGGCGCCAGGTTTCGATCCGAGGACTTTGCGGCCGCAGCGCGACGCGCTACCGATTAAGCCACGGACGCGACGGTGATATCAGTGTTACACGCGCCTTATATCTTTAACGCATTCAAACTACGTCGTCAGCGGCGTGCGTTGGCGACTCAGCGGCGTTATAGCGGCTTGATAACTGCGTGGTGTACACGTGATACTACAAACCCGATGGAAGAGATGGACGAGAAGGCGGCGAGGCGGTGGGCTGCGGGGGCCGAGCGCAAGCGCCGCAAGCGGGCCGACAACCGTGCATTCGCACTTTCACATTCTCCCCCTCGGGGAAATGCGGGGGAATTTTTTTCTTTTCGCCGTAACAAGTGTGTTCTCTCTCCTTTCGCACAACGCTGCACTATGCATCGTTCCTACCTCGGAGTCCATACGACGCACTCTGGCGCTCCAGTAAAATTGACGCCTGGCTGCGCAGCAACTTCCGCCAGCGTTTGCGCCGCCATCGCCAGAACTCTAGTCTTTCAAATGCCTTTTTAGGGTTTAATTTAAGCATCAAATTTTAAAAAGTGAACAACTTTGATGTTTTCCTGTAGTACTCACGTGTGCACAATTTTACTATGTGTCGTCAACTTGAAGTCTGAATACACTCTGTAAGTAAATAAGAAACCTTTGGTGGAACTTATGCTTTCTTTTTTCCCACACTGCCGGGAGAAGGCAGAGGCGTACCACACAGTGTGGGCATGCCAGTACATACCAACAGTACACGTACTCACAAGCACGTCGAGGCAGCAGTGGGAGGCCGTATGCGCAGTAATGACCCTGCCTGCCAGTTATGGCTGGTAGAGAGAGCCATAGCGGCGATGCAGGCCAGTGGAATCCCGTAATTTTGATAGCCACCTTCTTTCATGCTTCTTTTTTTTTCTTTTAAATAAAGATATTTTCAATTATTCAATAAATACCCTCGTTTGCAGACTCACAGACGATTACTTTGTTCACCTGAATTTGCACTTCGAAACACTTGCTGGCACCATTCAACTTGGCTGTCCACATACAGCTAGTTGGGTCCATGCTAGATCTCCTCCGCTTGCTTGTACCAAATCCCGAAGGGTTTGGTAGTTTAGTTGAAGCGGGACGAGTTTCGTCCCGCTTCAACTAAACGCTCAACTAAACGCTTTGTGCAAACGCTCGCGCTCTTCTAGCTAAAGTTTGTACATTGCAATCCACTCCTCCTATTTGCGCTTCTGTTTTTGGACCTGAAACTGTAGTTCCATTCATCTAAGCATTATCGCTTGAGATTGCACTTGGTGTAACCCTCCTACCGCAGTACCTCCTTGAGGTGCCGCGTTCTCTGTCGGGCCATTTCCGTCGCCTTCCGCCATTTCTGCCAGCATGCTTCTCGTGGCTTCCATGCACTCTACGACTCAGCCTACACCACCAAAACGAAGCGCAAGAAATCCCACTCTCCCGCAACTTCAGTGGTTGGCTGCCGCGTCATTGACTTTGTGCCAACAATTTCCTTGCGCTGGCTTGGCGCGAAGACACCACTCCTTGCGAAGCTCCATTGGTGATGATGACGGCGGGCTCGCACCCGCTTTCTGCCCTTGGCTGTGCTCTGGTGATTCCTTCTGCCAAACCCTGCCGGCTGCACCCCCGAAATGTGGTGCCGATCAGTAACCCAATCGCTCGGACTCCGGTTGATTTTGCAGCAGGCTCGTAGGGTGATGGTGTTGAAGTTCTGAGACATACCGGTCGAATTGACGAACTCGAGGCGTTTGGATTTGATAAGGGAAACGAGGAATTTATATACAACTATTTACATTAGGATAACTGGATACATGAGTAATCAAAACGGGAAAACTTCAAACTTCAGCTAGGCGCTAGCTCCAAGTGTGTAAACGCCACTCGAGCATTCCAACTTCGTCTAACTCTCGTATGCTCCGAGCTTGCGCAAACCACTCGAGCGACGGCGGGGACTCCGTTCCGCCACAGGACCCGTCTAGTTGCCCGGTACACAGCTGTACTCTAAACTTCCTACGCCATCCTCCAGTCTACACCACGCTTAGGGGACTCACAAATCCCAGCCTAGTTTCAGCGGTCGAGACTCCTTGTTTCGCCGTGAACTGCCTAGCTGAGAGGTCAGAAAAGAATACTTTCTAACGGCCAAGTTAGGCCTTATAACACTTCGGTATTACTCTCTGTCGGGAACGTTCCTCCAAATTAGTATCCGCCTACGGGAGTGGCCAATTTCACGTCGACAGCTGTCACTCAGCCCTCTGAGCAATATTCAATAAGGCGCCACCACCTTCGGGTCAAAAGCCGGTGCGCGGGCGGTGGCCAGTCCACATGCGCCCGAAGGAAGGGGGTGAAAAGCAGCGGCTACCAAAAGCTGGCCGTAACACCAATAGGATCTCGCGGAAAAGCTGCCGTGCGGTCAGACGACGATAATTACCCCTTTGTTCTCCTCTCCGTCAACAATTCTCGTAACTTAAAAGAGATTATTCGCGCGGCATTGCTAATTCTTATTGCCCCCCGAAAAGATGCACAAAATAGGCTTGACATTATCTTGATACCTCCATTCAATGGCAGTTATTAGCCGGAACCAAAATTGGGCCGCACGTATGACAAGTTTCATCATGAGAAAAACTCATTAACACAAAGTTAATGGAGAACGTCTTTTCATGGGAATGAACGAGGTTCGCCTGTTTACTCCAGGGAAGGTACGGTGACGTTTTGGGGGTAAAGCGGCGCGAGATTAAGTCAGCCACAGTGTCGCCAAAAAGTCTTTGTCCGGCTCGCTCCCCGCCAGTTGCCGGTGAAAGCCCTGTGCTTCAGCGCACCACTCGCCTAGGGGGAAGTGATGGAGAAGGAAATCGTCCCTCGTAGCAGCAACGCCACTCCGATCTCTTTCCTTTCAACGGCTTTAGCACATCCTAGGATACAGAGGAGAGGGACGAGCTAAAACCTGCGGCAGCTCCCACACCCGACGCACCAAGCCCAGCACTCCGCCAGTGGTGGTGGTTGCAGCAATGACAGCCATAAAGGGTACACGACCCAAACAACCCGATCCGGCTGTTTTTTGACACTAATTGGCGCTGACGAAGAGTCTAGCGGATGCATACAAATTTTTGCGTTTTAATCATACAACTAAAACTGCAGTACCATATCAAGACATCGCGCCATCCTCTTCATCGACGGCGGCAGAAGACAAGGCGGCGAGACGGCGCGCTGCCGACGCCAAACTTCGTGCACGAGAAGCCCAAACGTCAACGTCGGCCGCGGATCCTTCGCTCTGCCAACGAATATATTCGTAGCGCACGCAGTAGAGGGGGGGGAGGTAGCACCTGCTGCTGCAACGCCTCTTTCAGCGCCGGAGCACGCGCATGCGCGCCCGCACTTGTTGAGAGCGAGGAGGAGCGGGGGAGGGGCGCACGTGCTGGCTTGCTGCGAACGCCGATCGCTAACGGACGGGTGACCTTGTGAGTGAGTGAGTGAAGGTCTTTTATTAACACAAGGAGGGCCCAGGGGCCGGAAGGGGGAGAAGGGGGAAAGGGGAGGGAAGAGGTGGTCACGAGGTGATGTTCATTTGAAGATCCTGGAGAGGAATAGTCAGTTCCTGAATGCACACACAGGGGTGGTAGACCCCAGCTAAACTACTTTTGCGAGGCCACTCTCGAGAGCGAAGCGCCCAAGGGCAGCAAGGAAATCGGGGTCGCTGAGTGTCGTGGGAGGTATCTCGCTTGGATTGGGTAGGGCATTCAACAGGATGGGGCGGAAGGATTGGTACGCAGAGCAGTGCCAAATAAGGTGGGTCAGGTTTGCTATTGTAGCTGTCTTGCAATATGGGCAGTAGGGCGGAGGATCGCCGTTCGGGTGGTGCCATTTGCGTGTTATGTGGGGAGTCAATGCAGCGTTCGCGCGAAATTTGTTAATAAACACTTCGGCAGGACGAGTTAGGGATGGGGCGTTATGCAGGAAACCTACAGGAGTGGCAGCGGCAAGGCGGTTGTGCCTAGCCTGCCGAGCGTGATCCAGCTGTTGCCTGAGGGAGAGCGGGGGAGCAGGGCTGTCAACCAGTGGAGGAGTTACTCGAAGACTCTCCTGCGCTGCCTCATGGGCAGCCTGGTTGCCAGAACCCTGAGCCATGTGTCCCGGTATCCACGCAACACGTACAGAGGTACCATTGCGAGCAAGCAGACTAATCATATGTTGAATCTGATGAACCAAAGGGTGATCGGAGAAGGGTTTCCGGAGCTCACGTAGCGCCATTTGGGAGTCAGTCAGGAACCGAATGCGGGGTGGTAATGGGGCAGACGTCTCGTATGTCAAGTGGTCGAGGGCTGCGAGGATGGCATGTAGCTCAGCGTCCATTATAGAAGTAGTGGATGTTTGTCGAGTTCGAGCGCCGTCTAAACTAGGTATACCTGGACATTGCCAAGCCAGTCCCATGCGACTAGCAGACACGCCCGCGTCTGTGTAAATGTCATGTTCATCAGGGAGTTTAGCCTCCAGAGTGCGAGAAACAGCATGATGGCGAACTCTGGATCGGGATCTTGGGACGCCTATGCGTTGCACGTTGTCAAACCCTAAGGGCCGTTTCCATGGGGGAGGGGGAGGCTGCGGTAGGGTCTGGGGGAGCGCCATTTGCGAGTCCCAAGCTGTAAGAGCCGCACCCTGCCAGGTCAAGGAACGGCGATCTTCGTGCAGCTGTCGGGTTTCCTCGAGGAGCAGTTCGAGCGGGGGTACCGGGGCTGATTGATTCAGGGCTTCCGTGCGGGTATGGCGCGGAAGTCCAGTAATGGTGCGAAGAACGGCCCGATGAAGAACGTGAAGATGCTTCATATGCACTTTGTTGAGCTTATAGACAGGTGCGCCATACGTAAGTCGACTCATTGCCACTGCTCGAGTAAGCGTAAGGCAGGCTGACTGGCATGCTCCGCCGTACTTGTTAGACATGCGCGAAATGAGACGAAGCATGGGTTTCCAGTTGCGCTTAAGCTGGCTGATCCAACACTTAGCGCTATTGTTGCTGGCCAACGGGACTCCTAAAATACGAATTTGCCCACTTTTATGGGAGACTGGCGTGTCGCCGAGGTAGATAACCTTGCGTACATCCGGTGGGAGCTGATGGCGACCATGAACAAGGAGAAATTCCGTCTTTTCCGGGGCAATCTCAAGTCCTAGTGTCGGAAGGGTTTCATTGAGGCTGTTAGCGGCACCTTGAAGTTCGTCCAACATGTGATCCGGGTCAGAAAAGTCGGCGGCTTCTAACCAAACCGTGAGATCATCAGCTTATATTGCAAACCGAGCGGCAGAGTCCCGTTCGAGCGTACGAGCAACCCGGGCCATGGCTAGGTTGAAAAGCACAGGCCCCAGGATAGAGCCCTGGGGCACGCCCCTATCCAAGTAGTAGGTCCTGGGGCTCCATCCCGGATACGTGCTGCTAAGACGAATGGGCCGGTTCTCAAGAAAATTGCGTACCCAGTTTTGGGCCCTCTGACTAGGGAATGCATGAGCTAGCTCCTCGAGAATAGCAGCCTGACTAACGCGATCGAATGCTTTGCGCATGTCAACTGAAAGGACGTAGTCAGGGCTACCCGCCCCGGAGGTGCGATTTAAGACTCGGCGTAGCAGCCAAAGACAGTCATGGGTACTCAGATTTGGACGAAAACCCGTCTGCGCCGGATGGAACCATGGTGAGACATACTCGAGATGATGTTGAAGGCGATTATTAATGAGGCGTTCTGTGAGTTTACAAATCACCGGGGTTAAGGAGATCGGTCGGAGGTTAGATATATTAGTAGAGTCTTTGTGCGGTTTTGGTATTGGATGAATATGCGTAAGTTTGAGTTGTTCTGGAACTTCGCCAGTGGCCCAGTAATCATTAACAAGGTCCAAGAGTGCGGCAATGGTGGAGCCATCTAGATTACGAAGGTGTTGCCATGTGATGCCATCATGTCCCGGGGCCGAGCGTTGTTTACCCTGGAAGAGCGCAGCCTGAAGTTCTGCAAGAGTAAACGGCGAGTCAAGGTACGCGGAGGGGGCTGGGATGGTGATTACTGGTAATGGCGGATGCTGCTGGAGGGAGGCGTGAGGGAAGAAAGTCGTGATGAGCTGATGCTCGACCGTTGTTGGTGGATCTTTGAGGGTAAGAGAGGCAAACAGAGAAGATTTTGGTTTCCTTTAATTAAAAAGGGCCCGATAAAGGCCCCACAATTTATATAGCCCTCTTTCCTGCCCTAGCTTGTCGCAGAGGCTGTGCCAATGCTCATTTGATAGTACTCGCTGGTATTCTCTTGTGAGTTAAAGAAACGCTCTGCATTTAAAAGTAGAAATGTCGGTCATGCTTACCCGGGCGGGGGCGCTGCAACAAAGAACAAAGGGACCCTGTTTGACGGAGCGGTGGTGGCCTACGTCTGTCTCTTTCGGTGGTCCGGACCCGAGAGGGCGTCTCCTCGGGTTTTTTGGCGGAAACCAGAAGACGACACAACCCCCCACTTCCTCCGCTCCCTCGACGGAAAGCAGCCTGCTCCGCAGGCTACGCGGCGCACGGGAAAACGAAACAGCCATGCATCGGTTCCCGCTGTTCATGCCCGCCGCGGCACCCGTCGCGAGACTGGGACCGCCTCCGAGAAATGCGGGAATAATTCAGCATTCCCACAGAACATATGAAACAAAAGAAACAGTACCCAATGCTGACCTCTACCCACAATTCCCAAAACCAAAAAAATTTGAAAACAAACTCCCGCCAATAAGCCGCCAACAATTAACACATACTAAAGCCGCACTTGGGACCATACGCTAGTCCCTCATAAAACACAGAACGTTGACCTATCATGAGGACAGATAAGCAACCTACATGCAACCCATAGCTATCTCCTCATTGGTGTGCACGACCTCAGTGTAGTCGGTGCAGAGAGTGGCTATCCGTAATTACAATTTCAATTCAAGCAGATCGCGGGAGGGAACATCTAGAACATTCCTTTATTAACTCTACCGACAAGGTATCTTAGGTCGCCCATCGTTCTTTTTCTGCAACAATAATATGGTTTTTAAAGCGTGTTTGGGTACTTGTTGGAGAACAATTAGCTTCTGAATTAATATCCTTCGTCATCACAAAGTGGGTATGTACAACATTCTTCTACAATGCTTTGAAATTGATTTTAATTTTATTCTTCCTAACAAGCCTATTTTCCAGCCTTTATATAACTGTCGTGTATCACTACTTTTGGTTCAATTAAACCAACTTAGCCTCACGCCACGAAATGCCATCATCATCATCCGAAATTCCACAAATTGAAAGACTGCCCAAATATTTCGCCAAACATTCCAAAAGCCACACTCACGCATTATTTGCTTTTTATCTTGCGAATTATTTTCTTCAATCACCTCAGCGGTAATTCCTAATCGGACACTCGGAATAACTGGTTGACCCTGTTTTCTTGTTTAAGCTAAAAGAGTTAGAAAAAACCCTTGAATGACAGGGTCTACTTGAATGGCAGGAAACTCCAGCTACATTCCCGACCATAATTTTCTCTAAAATATTTGTATATTTACACCACATCCTGAGAAGCGAAACAAGAAATTTCAGATTCCACTTGAAATTGTTATTCACGAACATTCAATGCACTTCCCCGTTCCTGTTAGAGATTAAGATGCTGCCGGGTACGAAGGCAGTCTCAATTTAATCGGGAAAGTAAACAATAAATTCCTCAGCTACTACAATTACCAAATACCGAGTGGTACAGCACTATCATCAAGATTTAGGAATGCCGCGCAGGAGTATAATATTAGCAATACACGTAAAAAGGAAACAATTACATACTTAACCAGATTGCACGAATTACGTGTGAAAAAGTTGCCCTCACCGGAAAACTAAAGTCTCTCACGCACTTTCAGTGCACCTGGCCACGGACTGCTAATCAGGCTTTCTACAAAACGGAGCCAAGCAAACTAAGCGTCACAAAGTTTATTTTTATTCGTTACAATGGGTAGTTCGTTCAGTCTAATAGATGTAAGATGTTCAGTAATCCATCAACCAAAAACAAAAAACAACATTGACGTCAGGATACTACATCTCTAGCCCAATTATCATGGCTAAAGCGTTGATTTATTATTTCTGCCCCGCAGTGTAACGATCAAATGAATCTCCAGCAGGATATCGCATACATAACCCCCACATTTCTTATCTGGGCTTTGCAGACGAAAACATTTGTTTTGTTCTGCATATTCTATGGAGGAAAATATTTTGTGGGACCGCATGATGAACAAGGTCCTTTGTTTTAGGTTTTGTCTGTGGTCTTCCAAAGTTTTGTTTGCAATAATTCAGAGATCATACTATGGTGTCAATAATAAAAAACAGTTGAACTCATTAGCGTTCCAAGTCCGCCTATAAATGTGACAATATGTGCTTCCGGCCTTTTCAGTGTTAAAATAGCGGGGGGAGTAGTTAATCACTTTCTGGGTAAATGTACGAGCTCACTTCTTAACCATTACCATTTCTTGTGCTCAAAAAACACAAGTTCTTCGCGACGTTGTAACGGTAATGATACTTGTCCATTTTGCAAATAGCTTCAGTACAACCCCAGAGAAAGGGAAATTGGCGCATTTTTCAGGGACTATCAAAATGCCTTCCACGGAGCTTCCTATTTTAACTCCTTCAAAATTAAACCTGGTAGCTTATCACAATATTTTTTCGAAGTTATATTTCTGGTTATCTATGACATATTAGTACTCCTAAACATCCTTTCGCAGGTAAAATGTATCCACCATTTATCCCGCAATTCCTCAATGTTCTAGTTTGATCTACACTTTTTTTATGTAATAGGTGGTAAATATAATGTTTCAGAGTCTTTTACGGAGGGTCCTTAGCGACTGGTGCGCTGAAAATGTCATTATTCGGTACCGCAGCCGTGTACGGGGGTGTGTAAATCGTGCTTAATACTACGCTTCCGTAGAAAAGCGTCCCGATATAACTTAACTGCTGTTTAGCCAGGTGGTGGATACTAGATACCAATCAAACCAGCGCAAAAAGACGCGACAAGAAACCACGCCACACGGCGCTGAATAGCAAATGGTGGGTTTATTCCGGGCCTTGCAAAATACGCCCAAAGAAGGAAGGTGAGAAAATCATGATAAAAGTAAGTAAATAATAGAATACACACCAAACGCAAGGAATATAGACGAGCATTAATAAAAAGTAGGCAATTTTAATACAGCGTTTCAATATAACACGTGAAATTAGGAGCGAGGCAAAGAAAGGCTATCCTGCACAGTCCAGCCAGGTTTTTTTCTATATGAATACAGATAGCAGAATTCCTTTGCTCGCAATTCAATTAAAGGCTTACTAATACGATCAGCACCTGCCTTGTGAATGACGTAAGCTTCAACGAACATATAAGGGCCAGCGCGAGCGTGAATTCTATGAAGCATACCTCGTTCAGAAGGCAGGTGTCGATTACGTTAAAACTCCTTCTGTTGAATAACAGTTGAGGAAATTCGTTAAATCGATTATTGAAAAACCAAGCTGCACTCTATAGAATTGCCTTTCTTTTGTCGCACCTCTTGCCACGTGTTAGATTGGTACGCTGTATCGGAAGTGCTCAATTTATATTCAATGCACGTGTATAGTTCTTGCGTTTTGTTTCTGTTCTTTGATGTCCTTACTTTTATCACCAATCCTTATGGTCTTCCTTCCTTCGATATATTTCGCAGGCTGCGGAATAAACTCACCAGTTCCTAGTCAGCGCCAAGTGCAGTCGTTTCTTTTTGCGCTTTTTGTGCTGTTTTGAGTTTCTGCCAGATAGAACAGACCGACAGCTGGTGGTTGAACAAAATACAAAACATTGCGTTACATTTGGGGCGTAAGCCATATACTTTGCTTTCAGTTGAAAATGCCTTCGCTCACAAAAAACAATCATCTTTTCGTTTCACGACAGCAACCATAACTTAAGTTAGCACATCGCTGAAGTGGTAAATACTCCTTATTTTTTCAGACTGTAGCTAGCAAAAATATATTCTCGAGATAGATAATAAACGCGTGGCGACACTTTTGAAACAACCTGAGGAGAAAACAACCGCTCCATAAAATAAAGGCCAAAAGCAACAGTTCATTTTCATTCTTCTGCCAGAAGTACACCTTTGATTATGCAAAAATTCCGCCGCTACCTTGTTTGTAACTTACGTCTTTCACATGAACTGCAAACAACAAAATCTTTCTTTATTTTGCCAGAGACATACATACATACAAATATGCAAAGAAATAAAACTAAATTGGAAATATGTACAGGCGCCTAAGGACACAGTTTACAACTATATTTCGGACAGAGGGAGTATACACTGTCAAGCGTGCTGAACAGTTTTTCAGAAGCTCAGTCACTGCAGGATCTACTTACAGTCTAGTCCTGCACTATGCACGTTATTAAACAAAACAAACAAAATTTTTATACATTAATCCTCTTAAACGGAATAACACCTCAGATTTTGTAGCCTTGCACAGATATTTCCCAATATGCATTGCATTCTATAAAATCCCGATGCGCTGCTCTAAAAACTGAAAAATCTTCGACAAGCAATTAGTTACAAATTTGATGCTCGCCCCATGAAAAAAAAGTATTTACAAACTACCTGAAAAGGCCTAATATATATGTGAGTGTATATAGTTAGGAAATTGGTTGGAGCTGGTGTGCTGCTTCATATGATTCGTCCTCATCACCTATCCAGAATTATCCAGAGCTGTCGACTAGTATTGCCGTTCTATCCCTTTCCTGCTGGTGTTGATACATAATTTAAAAAAGGCCAAAGTTGGGAACCTAATGTCAGGGATATCAGTATGTTCCCTTCAGGCGAATACATATATTATTCTTTGACGGCACGTTGCGGCAGTACTTAGTTTAAAATTCTAATCTCGGTAGCTGAAACACTCCTTCGTTTTTGCGCACAGAAAGTATAAGGGTCAAGAAAATAAAAAAAAAATTTACGCCAAACAATTCTCGTAAAATTTTGGTTGGTTTGGGATTCAAAAAAAGGGCCACAAAAGCATGTACACAAAACCAAAAGAACTCCTGTGCCCGCTGCTAATACGTAGAGAAGCTCATTTGACAGCTACTTTGTCCGGCAAAAACGCGAGTTTGCATTTCAGAAAAAGCATGAGTTTTGTGTGACAAACACGTGCCCCCCCCTGACCCTAATCTTCGTTGGCCGCTAAGTTCAGTGGCTTCGGAAGGCTCGGTTAACAACACTGTGTTTGGCTGGCCAATAAACAGCGACGAGCACAGCAGCGTGCATTCAGTCACCGTCACCAATAGCAGGCTGCGGGTCGGGACTCGGCTGGAGGGTGCAGAGATCCTCTAAAGGGCAATTTCTTCTTCGTCCGGCAAGTCGGGACCAACATGTCGGGCACGACTTGTCGGGTCGGCTCGCGAGGCCATATCGGGCGGCCCTGTTCTTCTGGATTCGGGAGCGGGAACCCGACAGCAGTGTCGCGCCAAACACGTCACTTGAATCAAATATTGTTGTTCGGTTCATCGGACCTTATAGTACTTTTTGTTTACGGTCAAACAGCTATTAGGATAATATGAGAAAATGTGAGATAATTTCCCTCAGCATGGCGTGAATGTTGATGTCGCTATACGTTTTCAGCCAGCAACCGCAGCGTTTATGTAGACGCAAGCGCATTGGAGCGCTTCTCATGCATGCCCGACGATGCTGCAGCTTGGCTGGGGCAGGTCACTCTGCGTCGGGTTATGAACCAGCGATGGCACAAGATCTATTCTTTCCGCTTATACGAATGTCATGCGGCAAGGCTGTTCTTACTTCGAAGCATAAGCGCACTCCCAGCAATGTAACGTGCATCGACATAGCAGCGCCCTATGATTGCGCAGAATTAAGCCCCCCTTCAGCGCATCGCATTCTGATACGGTGTGCACGGGCATTTTGCATTGTTGCGGCAAATGTTAGCGCTTCTTTCGTCAACTGCAATTAACGCTGGTATTTTAAATTTGGCGACGCAAGGTACATAAATTGATTCGGACATATCGGCAGCATACTTTTGTTAGAGTAACCCAATGTCCGCATCTCTGAAACACATATTTACGTACTGATTTTGCGAGTATGCACCTGTGCCACTGCCGCAACCACCGATTTTATTTAGCAACTGGCGAAAACGGGATTACTGATATTACTTTCACCGAACGACGCCTAGGTTTTTTTTAATGGCTGATGCCAGTTTTCATATCGTTCTTAGTGTTCTACAACTAAATCCCCTTTTCTAAACCACTGCGAAGGCTCCCACCCAAGTAAGCAGGTTTACTTAGAAAATAACTTGCACAGTAAACACAACTAGGCACATTTAACACTTTGCTGCATGTTTCCAGTACATTTGTTTAAAGTTAATTCTGGTTCCCACACTACATATTTCTTTGCATATTAGTGCAGGCTTCGAACCTGGCCCGGGGTTTTTAAAACAGGCGTCCGTACACATGTCTGCATATGGTGGCCATATACCAGAACGCATGAGCGATTCATACAGTAGAATGGAAGTTTTTTTATCCCTCACAGGAGCAGGTTGGTCCAACCACATGCACTTACAAGGGGGTACCGGCCAGGTGGCCAAAATAATTTCAAAAAATTAATTCACACACTGCCTCTCACCCTCCCCGCTCATTTCTTGCAGCCTGGGTTACTGTTTCTTTGTCGGATTGAAGAGAATAGCTGACACCCTCCTCCTAGTTCTAATGGTTCCCATGGTAGTGCCCTTGGTCTTTCCTTCAAATTTTCTGGGAGAATTATTTTCATTGTAAATGAGACCAGCCAGATTTCGCTATATACAGGCAATTTCACTATTTTTTATAATATCCCCTCGTGGAGTCATGAATGGGCTACGGGGTTAAAACCGGATGACCAAGTCTCCCTTCATATCGTCCACAAAAAGAATCCACGCACGGTTTTTTACCCTTTTTCAGAAAAACTTGCACGAAGCTAAGAAATGTACTCATCTAGCTCTTGCAAAAACTAGCAACTTGAGCTGAAGTCACATATAAAAACCAATGTTTCCTCATCTTGTCGTGAAGACGATTTTATAAAATACAAACTCACCGATACTTCAACAAAAATATACTTTTTTACCCACCTTTTATTTGATAGAAACTTCAGTATGCCTGCACAGCCTCAGACCCCTATAGAGGAAATAATATCGAATTACTGGAAAAGGCTCTCAGAATGGCTGTTGACTTTATTTCTTCTAAATATAATTGCACAAATTCCTTTTGGGAGATCATGTAAGCTTATGATAATAAAATATTAGTCAAGAAGAATGTTTTTGCATCTTACATTTCTTCACTGTTCAGAATTCTAACTTTAGTCGCACGATATGGTCACACGAATTTCGTTAATGAGCTGATGCAAACAGATGTGATTAAAGCACTAGGAAAAAAAATCTTAGTGCCTTAAATTTTTTGTTGTTGTTATGATACAAATTTGCCCTAGATACAAGACCACGACATACTCCAAAATATTCGTCATTACCGTTTCCATCCTTTCACCTGTTCTACACACCGGTTGAAATTTTTTCCCCACATGTATTATCGACTGCCAAAACATACCTAAACATATGTCTTGAATAATTTGAATAAATAGAAGCAAATGATCAGTTTATTTTAACCTTTTGTTCTTTCTCATTGCTGCCAAGTGTAGTATCCTGAACTGCTGGTATCTATGATCTTGTTCGCACCTTTATGCCCCTCCTTCTTGGGCCTCTGGTTCGCAGTATGCACTTCAAAAAAATTAAAAAATAGTGACAAGGGCAATTTTAAGGCTGAAGAAAAATTGGCTTCATAATATTTGCAGAAGGCTCACGGCAGAACACAACGTGTATACTCCACACAAAATGAAACTCACCGAACGAATTTTATTTCAAAACGAGACAGCTATGTACAAAAACACATAGGCCCCAGATAATTAGAGATACATGAAATATTAACCCTAGTTATAAAGAAAGCTGGCTACGCTTTGTTAAGAGCAGTGATGCGTCACTCAGTTACCAAGATCTAGTTCATTTCCGTTTTTTCCACTTTTAACGCTGTCTTCTGTTCTGAAATGAAGCCTCTTTCGGGCAAAGTTAGTCAAGTAAAAGCACAACAAAAAGAATTCGTTTGTTTATTGCTACCAAAATGTATTAAGTATTACAGACTTGAAACACACAAGGTTTATTGAAGTGAACGAGGTTCTCCGGTCTCATCAGTTGGAGCTTTCAGGACTGCAAATTCTGCATGGCCACATGCGTGCCAGCAGCTTCAAACTTCGAGCCCTGGACAACGAGGGAAAAGCATACCTGAACGACGGCCTTGCGGCGGATGAATATGGCGTGGTGATGTAGTACAACGATGCCGCGAACAGCACGTTGGCTTTGCTCGGGCACCAGATTAATATACTGATGACCGGTGCAACGCCTTCGTCTTCGGTTCCACATTCAGCCGCAGTCGCTGCGTGTTCAGAGACAGCACCCAACGGACACCAACTTCATCCACGTGAGTTCGAAGCGAGGCTTCTGAAATTCGAGCTTCTTCGGCTTGACGGAACAGTGACCTAATGGAGGCACTTTTGGGACATGTTTCGGCATTCAGTGCACGAGAACACAAAACTCTCCAATGCTGATTACTGGCACTACTTGATCTCTCTTCTGCACGAATCTGCTGCGAAAGCCGTGGCTGGAATTCAGGTGACACACTGCGGCTATAACGATGCGCTCGAAATTATCAAAGGACGTTTTGGCAAGGCTAACAATATTGGGCCCAAGTAGCTGGAGAGTTTGCAAATGCTGAAACCTGCAAGTTCATCTAGCAACGCGCCTGCTTTGCGTAAGCTTTTGGTCGCGGTGTAATTGAAGAGGAGAGGACTGCATAGCCTCGGATTTACGTTCCTACGCAGCTATGCTAAGTGAGGTGCTGCTCAAGGTAATCACACCCGCCATCGTGTAGAGTACTACAAAACAGAAAGCATGGTGAATGCGACAGGAACCAGTGAGGCTTCGCCTGATGAACTCGACCAGCTACTCGCGTTTTTACGAATCAAAGTCGAGTGCCGAGAAAAGGCTTCTATCATCAACAATTGGCCGAAGTCATCTGAAGGCAATGTTCCATTCTTAAACCGATCTTTAAAGAAGCAGACTCCGACTCCTGCCGCCTGGGCTCTTTATATAAAGACGAACTCTTTCTTCTCGTCCTGTTTTCTGTTCCGCCACCCAGCACAATACTGATGACTGCACAAGCGACACGACCTTGGCAGAAAAGTGCAAACAGCTGGCAACCCACGGTCGGTGCTTCAGGTGCACAGCTAAGGGCATCTCGTCTGTGACTGAGACGAAGAGTGCAATGTCAGGCATGCAAACTACGACATGCTTCATCTATGTGCGACGGTCTTAATATGGGCATACCATCTTCGACTGACGCTCAGCAGCTGAATGTTACGATGTGGGTCTCCACACAGAAGGCTTCAGCTACTGGTCTCATCAATGACGCGCAACTACAGGCGTTTAGAGCATGGATGATGGCGTCAGAGCGTTGTTGCTACATGCGCGGAGTCATTGAGAATGGGAGCCAGCGAAACTTCGTCAAAGAGATTCTCGCTTCCAAGCTGAAGATCGCCACTGTCGCCTAGACAGAACTCTGCATCAGTTTCTTTGGGAAAGTGAGCGGACCGAAACGATCATACAGAATAGTGAAGTTTACCGTCTGCAGTCAGCCCGACAACATTACGGCGGATATCGAAGACACAGTCGTACCTTTCATTAGCGAAAAGATGGCTGAACAACCTAGTGATATCCCGTTTGTCCAAGCCATGGCTGCGGAAAGAAAACATCTGGTGGACAAAGTCATTTATCCGGGCATTATGCGTGCAGCCACGCGTAAGTACCTTATTCGCTCTGGTCAACTGTGGAAGTTGATGTCAAGTAGCGAAGAAGCCAAGTGGGAGGAAGCCAACCCTGTATTGATCGCCACTAGCACAAAAATAGGCAGGAGTCTGCAAGGGCCTTTTCCTAGTGGGGGAAGTACACGCAAGAAACCGAGCAGCCAAGTGTGCGTTCTTCTAACAAAAGCGATGGGGCCACCTTCCAATTGAAACGATCTTGGGACCTCGGCACCACTGCAATGTCGCAGCTTGATTAAAATATCAGTGAGACACTCCAGAGCACTTCAGTCGGTCCGTATGGGCGCTATGAAGAAACGTTAGTTTGGAAATCGCCTGTTATTTACGCGGCTGACAATCGGAAAATAGTTCGGTCAAGGCTTCTGGGACTCGTCATGCGTCAATCATCAAACGACGATTCTATGAGAGGCCGGGACAAACCTGAAAAGCAAAATGCCGAAGATCAGTATACCGGAAGCTTGGAAAATGAACCATTTCGTCTTGAGCATGCGTGCTATATGCTACACAGAGGTCATCAGTGACACGTTTGCGACCAGACTTCGCATAATTTTTCACAGCTCACCACACAAGTCTCGGGTGTGCTGTCGGAGTGAGCAGCTCGGAGGACGTCTAAGAGCCGACCTTTTTATAATTGTAAAACACTTCACCTTTTCGCTATCAAAAGGCCGCCAGGCGTACAAAAAGGCTACTACACCCGTGACTAGCATATGTCTAGGCCATTGGTAGAAGGCTCTCGAGAATGTGAATGCCGAAGACGTGAAGTGGTTGATCTTTCTACCCGTCTACCATTGCTGCGCGTACCTTATCACCGACAACGTCCACCGGAGCCTGATTCATAATTGAGTCGACAACCTTGCGGAACTGCGTGAACATTTTGGGCGTAATGGGCCGACAGTGCATTGAAAGTGCTATCTCTAAGTGCAAAGTGTGTGCCGTTACAGCTGTTGTGTCTGTTGGAGTTGGGGGAGATAACTTTTTCGCGCGCGGAAGAAGGCAGATTGTTGTAAATTGCATATACCAACGGTGTATATATCCATGGATAATCATGTAAAGCATGTAAAATCGCTTTACCAAGAGGTAGAGAAGTGACGAGGCCAGTACAGCTGTTGTGCCCGTTAGAGTTCGGCGAGTGAACTTTGTCGGGCGCGGAGGTTGTTGTAAATTGTTTTGGAACCACACGTTGAACTCTCACGGGTTTCGAATCAGCCACTTAAGGGAGAGGACGAGTAAGAAGAAATGTTCGTGCAGCACGCACCGTGCAGTGCCTTTTGTTTTGTCTTTTGAAAAAGAACACGATGATTGCTGACATGGATGCCGGATTTTCCGTCTCTTTTCTTTGGCGCAACTAAAAGCCGAGGCGCGGTTTTTCCACAGGGTCAGCACTGCTCGTCCGCATGTCGGACGACCACGTGACACTGGAATGCTGATCATATTGTCACGAAGACAAGGACGATGCAGTTGTCTTGAATGAGAAACACGTTTATTGGAGCGAACTTGTGCTCCCCTAACAACTCAAAAGAATACAGAGGCGGCGAAGCAGCGGTCAACAAAGTGACTTTCACAGGCGAGTCTCGTCGAATCGATTGCCCCGGCGTCCGCACTGAAGCTTTTTATCCCTCGGCTCGCGTGGTTCTCGAAACGTCGATTTGCATCGAGAACACAGTAGATCCAAGAAGATTATTCTGGGCTGTTCACGTTAGATCGGAATGCTCTCCCTATCACAACAGATAACCCATGCGGCACAGAAAGAAAGAATGGAACACGCGCTTCCCTTGGCGCAGAAATAACACAGACCGGCGCAGCCGGGCGGTAAAAGCAAAACACAAATAAACAAACCCAATGTATGGTTCGCGGCATTACCCCCCTCTAAGAGTGCATAGACCCGATGCTAACATAAGCGACAGTCCGAACAAATGAAAATAAAAGTTCGTCATCGTTTGTAGAAAGGTTTTAAGCGAACCACATGGACGACTTCAGGCCGCGTGCGTTGTCGTGATGTGCCGGAGTCACCATCGGGGATCACTTTGTAGGTAAGTTGGCCAACAAGTCGTAGAATCTGGTAGGGTCCGAAATACCGTCGCAGGATCTTCTCACTGAGTCCGCGTCGTCGGATGAGAGTCCAAACCCACACACGATCCCCTGGTTGGTACTCGGCGTCTCGGCGTCGGAGGTTGTAGCGGCCCGCATCTACAAGCTGCTGGTCCGTTATACAAACTCGAGCGAGCTGGCGGGCCTCCTCCGCAAGTTGAAGATATCCGTGGACGTCGGCGTAGAGGTTATCGTCTTCTACGTGCGGAAGCATGGCGTCGAGCATCGTAGTCGGCCTTCTACCGTAGACAAGCTCGAACGGCGTCAGCTGCGTCGTCTCCTGGATAGCCGTGTTGTACGCTAACGTGACATACGGGATACGGGAGAACTTCGTCCCTAGTCTTATGTTCAACGTCAACGTACATTGACAGCATATCTGCGATTGTCTTGTTCAGACGTTCTGTTAGTCCGTTCGTTTGGGGGTGGTACGCCGTCGTTCTTCGGTGATCCATGTTCCTGTAGCGTAATACTCCTTGCATCAGCTCTGCAGTAAATGCCGTTCCGCGGTGTGTGATTAGGACTTCTGGGGCTCCATGTCGTAGCACAACTTGGCCTATAAAGAACTTCGCCACTTCTTGTGCAGTCCCCCTCGGAAGAGCGGCGGTCTCTGCGTAGCGCGTCATGTAGTCTGTCGCTACGACAATCCACTTGTTCTGTGATCGTGACGTAGGGAACGGGCCTAAAAGGTCTATTCCAATCTGTTGAAATGGTCTCGATGGGACGGCAACGGTTGCAAAAGTCCGGCGGGTCTTGTCGGCGGCGTTTTTTGTCGCTGGCAGTCACGGCAGCTCCGGACGTAGTGGGTGACGTCAGAGGTAAGGCCGGGCCAGTAGTACCTCGCCTTGATTTTTCCAATAGTGCGGGCTGTGCCCAGATGTCCGGAAGACGGGTCGTCGTGGCACGCTTCCAAAATTTGGTCACGAAGGTCCGCGGGGATGACGAGGAGGTAATTCGCTCTTATTCCGGGGCTGAAATTCTTCTTCACGAGGACAGAGTTTCTCATGCTGAATGCTGGTAAGCTGCGTTTGCAGGTCCTAGGAACGGCAACGTTGCATTCCTCGAGGTACTCGGTTATGACGCGTAAGTCGGGGTCGGCACGCTGCTGGGCGGCTAGGTCGCTCTCCGTCACGATCCCGAAGAACGCGCTGTCTTCATCAGAGTCTTGTGGTGGTGGGTCGACGGGGGCGCGGGACAGGCAGTCGGCGTCGGAGTGTTTCCTGCCGGATTTATAAACGACTGCAACGTCGAACTCCTGCAGGCGCAAGCTCCACCGCCCAAGACGGCCAGAGGGGTCCTTCAAATTGGCGAGCCAACACAGTGCATGGTGGTCTGTTACAACCTTGAATGGCCTTCCATACACGTATGGGAGAAATTTTGAAATCGCCCATATAATAGCCAGGCACTCTTTCTCAGAGGCAGAATAGTTTTTCTCCTCCTTCGACAGACCACGGCTGGCATAGGCGATTACCCTTTCGCAGCCGCTTTGCTTTTGGACAAGGACGGCACCCAAGCCGATATCACTGGCGTCCGTGTGCATTTCCGTTTCGCCATTTTCGTCGAAATAAGCGAGCACGGGCGGGCTTTGCAGGCGTATTTGCAGCTCGCAGAATGCTTTTTCTTGGTCGTTTTCCCAGCTGAAAGGGGTGCTATCTTTCGTCAAGCGCGTGAGTGGCTCTGCATTGCGTGCGAAGTTTGCGACGAAGCGCCGGTAGTACGCGCACAGCCCGAGAAATCTTCGCACGCCCTTCTTGTATTTCGGCCTTGGGAAGTTCGCAATCGCTGAAGTTTTTGCCGGGTCAGGTAGGACTCCCGCGGCGTTGACGACGTGGCCCAAGAACTTGAGTTCCCCGTATGCGAAACGGCACTTTTCAGGCTTTAGCGTCAACCCCGACGTACGAATGGCCTCGAGTACAGACTCAAACCTTGCAAGGTGTTCGTCGAAAGCCCGGGCGAATACCACTACGTCGTCGAGGTATACGAGGCAGGTGTGCCACTTAAGGCCAGCTAGCACAGTGTTCATGACTCTTTGAAATGTCGCTGGTGCTGTGCACAACCCAAACGGCATCACCTTGAAATCGTATAGGCCGTCTGGGGTTATAAATGCAGTCTTCTCTCGGTCTCTCTCGTCCACTTCAATTTGCCAGTAGCCGGTCTTCAGGTCCATCGATGAGAAGTACATCGCGTGGCAGAGGTGGTCGAGGGTGTCGTCGATTCGGGGGAGGGGGTACACGTCCTTTTTCGTGATTTTGTTCAGTCGCCGGTAGTCAACGCAAAACCTTAATGTGCCGTCTTTTTTCTTTACGAGTACGACGGGCGCAGCCCATGGGCTTTTTGATGGCTGTATAATGTCGTCGCTAAGCATGTCGTCGACTTGAGTCCGGATGGCTTCCCGTTCGTGTGAAGAGACGCGGTACGGTGACTGTCGGGTAGGTCGGGCTCCATCGTCGGTTATTATTCGGTGCTTCGCTAGAGGGGTCTGACGTAGTTTTGTGCTCGACGCAAAACATTCCCTATAGCGAAGCAGCAAAGCCAATAATTTGTTCCGTTGTTCTTGCGGTAGCGCCGGATTCACGTCGAAGGGCTGCGGGAGCTTGAAGGTTGCTACGGGTGTGCGTTCAAAGTTGGCGACCGCGATCACGTCACTTGCTTCTTGCGTTTCTTCGAGGAATGCAATTGCCTTGCCCTTGTTTAAATGCTGGTACTCTTCGGTGAAATTAGTAAGCAAAATGTGGGATTGGTGTTCCTTGAAGCGCGCAATGCCTCTTGAGACAGACACACTACGGTCGAGAAGCACCCTTTGATCAGTGTCTACGATAGCTTCGACGTCAGGAGCAGCATCTTTAGAGTAGACTGCGACCATCAAGCTTGCGCGGGGTGGCAGGGTGACATGATCATCGGCAATCCTTACAGCAGCACGTCGTTCGGGGTTCGGTTCCGGCGTCATGGAGGGATGGGGGGAAAAAGTTATTGACTTAGTCTGCAGATCGATTATTGCACCGTTGTCCATCAAAAAGTCCATTCCAAGAATTACGTCGCGGGAGCAGTTAGGCAGAACGACGAACGCCGCAGGGTACGTTGTGCCGTCTATGGTGATGCGCGATGTGCACGTTCCACTTGGCTTCACGAGGTGGCCTCCTTCTGTGCGTATGTGCGGACCGTCCCATCTGGTCATAACTTTCTTCAGTGTAGACGCAAATGGTCCGCTCATTACCGAATTTTCAGCTCCTGTGTCTACGAGGGCGACTACGTCAAAGCCGTCGATGGACACTCTGACGTCAGATGCAGTCTTCCTCGAGTTCCGGGTTCGTCGGGGCGTCGTATCTCTGCTTGTACGTGTTGACGGTCGGGCACTGTGCATCGTCGTTGTCGTCGTCTTCTAAGCGGGCGTCTTGGTCAGGTCGGGTACGCGTCGCGCCGTGTATCTGTCGTAGTGTTCGGGTGTCTCTTCAGGGTTAGGTCGGGTCGTCGGGATGAGAGCATGTCGTGAATCACTGTCTTCAGCGCGTCCTTGCGTCGTTGGAGGGTTTTCATTTTTCCGCCGTTGTGCAACTTCACCTCCAGAAGTTGCTGCTTTTAGTTTCCCCCGCGTGGGCTGGGGGACCTTCCACGTGCGAAATCAACATTGCTACGGCGGTTAGGCGACTGGTATGGGTAGGGCGACGGCGATCGGTGTGAGCGGGCTGGTCCTCGGTTGGTGTTGGACAGGTATTCGTCGATCTCGGTAGGGCGCTGGCCGGGTCGGGGGCGCGGTGCGTCGACGGAGAATCCTCGCAGACCGAGCCTCTTGTAAGGGCAGCGACGGTAGATGTGGTCGGCCTCTCCGCAGTGGTAGCACAGCGGGCGATTATCGGGCGTTCTCCACACGTCGGTCTTCCTTGGTTTCTTGTACTGGTCTACAGGGCGTCGGGCGGGCGGCATTGGGCGGCGGTATGGCTGGGCCTCTTGATGACGGGGTGGAGCAGGGCGGGGTTGATGAAGAGCTGCGGAGTAGGTCATCGCTTGGGGCTGACGAGGTGCTTCTGAAGGCATAGAAGCTGCAAGCGCCTGTTGAACCTCTTCGCGGATGACGTCAGTCAGAGAAGCCACTTGAGGTTGCGGCGTTGTTGGAAAAAGCTTCTGAAGCTCCTCATTGACTAATGCTCGAATGGTCTCGCGCAATGTATCGGAGCTTCCAAATGCGGCACCGATGGTCTCCGAGAACAGTGCGTTGACAGGGCGGTCGTACGGCCTTGTTCGAATTTCTAGCGTCTTCTCCATCGCGGCTGCCTCAGACGCGAATTCCGCCACTGTCTTCGGAGGGTTACGGAGTAGACAAGCAAAAAGCTCTTGCTTCACTCCTCGCATTAGAAACCTGAGTTTTTTTTCTTCGGTCATTTCGGGGTCGGCACGGCGAAAAAGTCGCTTCATCTCCTCAACGAAAATCACGACCCCTTCGTTGGGGTGCTGCGTTCGAGTTTCAAGCAAAAGTGCAGCTCGGTCGTTTCTCACCACGGTAGTGAAGGTCTTAAAGAACTCTCTTTTGAATTGAGTCCAGTCGGTCAAAAAACTCTCATGGTTTTCGAACCAAGTTCGAGCGGTATCTTCTAAGTAAAAGAACACATTGCGGAACGTTTCTTCGTCGTCCCACCTGTTGAAGATGCGGACGCGCTCCAGCTTCTGCAACCATTCTTCGGGGTCTTCAGCGGGGGCTCCCCAGAACGATGGTGGTTCCCGGGGCTGCTGCAGGAAGATTGGCGACGTTGTTTCTTGCACCATAGTGTTGGTTGCAGCGTTCCTTCTCTTGGGCCCTTCTGGCATGAGACCGAACTTGGGTAGCACTCCTTGCAGTCGGCGGCTTTCTCTGGTTGGGCTGGCTTGGCGGCTTCCAGCGGTTGAAGTGGGCATGAAGGGTGCGTACCCCGCACCTCCACCAGATGTCACGAAGAAAAGGACGATGCAGTTGTCTTGAATGAGAAACACGTTTATTGGAGCGAACTTGTGCTCCCCTAACAACTCAAAAAAATACAGAGGCGGCGAATCAGCGGTCAAAAGAGTGACTTGCACAGGCGAGTGGCGTCGAATCGAATGCCTCGGCGTCCGCACTGGAGGCTTTTAAGTGCGAATGCACTTTATAAGCGACCCTGAATCCGCCGTCCGCGCTCCCCCTCTCCCCTAGCAACGGCGCGGAGGAGGAGAGAGAGCGTGCGTAGCAACGGTCTGGGCGTAGCAACGGTCTCCTGCTCGGCGTAGCTGCGGGCAGCGCGCCGCTCCCTGAATCACTCGTCCGCCGTCCGCGCTCCCCCTCTCCCCTAGCAACGGCGCGGAGGAGGAGAGAGAGCGTGCGTAGCAACGGTCTCGGCGTAGCAACGGTCTCCTGCTCGGCGTAGCTGCGGTCGGCGCGCCACTGCGCCGGTTCGCTTCGCGTTCCGTCCGCGTGAGGGCGCTCGCTCGTCGGCTCCGCATTCCGACGCTTCGGGTAACTTCGGGCAAACTCGGGCATTCGCACTTTGCCATCTTCCCTCTCACTTGGGAAATGCTTGTCTTTTTTATCCCTCGGCGCGCGTGGTTCTCGAAACGTCGATTTGCATCGAGAACACAGTAGATCCAAGAAGATTATTCTGGGCTGTTCACGTTAGATGGGAATGCTATCCCTATCACAACAGATAACACATGCGGCACAGAAAGAAAGAATGGAACACGCGCTTCCCTTGGCGCAGAGATAACACAGACCGGCGCAGCCGGGCGGTAAAAGCAAAATACAAATAAACAAACCCAATGTATGGTTCGCGGCAATATGAGGCCTCACCTCAGCTGCCCGTTCAGAAAGCCAGCAGGCAGGGGAGCCAACAACACCGGGAGCTGGCAGCTAAGCAGCAGATGCACGCGCTAATCGCAGCCCTGTGGCGCGAATCGCAAGTCAGGTGCCACCTGCAATGCCGGCAACTGCAATCTTTTCGGACGGCGCGAGAGTGGCACAGGTAGCACAAGATGCTCCCACACCTACTTTCGGTACCTGTGCTCAGAAAGAGTACTACACTAGGGAGACCGCCGATCCGTTACTCGCCGGGCCAACAGGCGTAGTTTGGTGTTTTCGTCAGACAAAAAAACATGGGGGTAAGGCGTGTAGCACGTGTGTAGCGCCTTCAACCCTAATCTTCGTTTTCCTGCTAATTTTGGTGGCCTCGCAAGTCTTGGTAAGCAAAACTGTGTTTGGCTGGTCAATAAGCACCGACGAGCACAACACCTCGTCACCGTCACCGTCAGCAGCACCAGGCTGCGGGTCGTAATTCGGCTGGAGGGTACCGATATCCGCCAACGTTTCCAAATGCGGGGCAAATAAACATTTCGCCACTGGCGTTTTTTTTCATAAACGCTGCCTTCGTCTTTTTCTGAGTCCGCAGCCCTCTGAAGGGCACCGCTTAAAGAGTGACGCTGGTACTGGAGATTCCGGTATGGCCGTTTCTGCCTGGAATTGCTTGATGGCCACCCTCTGTGCATCAGCTGCCATACTCCCTGCACACGTCCCCAAAAAAGAACAGTCATGATCCTTCTAAAGTGGACAATGATGCAATTACTCGTGACAGGGAACTTCGCGGGGAAACTTCCGACGTCAACCCCGAAATACGAGGAATTGTAAAAAGAGTACAGTCATGTTTTCTTTTATTGTATTGTCATCAAGAAGTGATCAAGGGTTTTGAAGTGTGAACTCCGTTGTCCTATACGCATCTCTCTTCTCTTGGCCAAAACCTTCTTCGCCGTAGTTTAATACATGAGGAAGAATCATTTATTGGCTTTGCCTTAAAGAAGAAGGTAAATTTCTTTCATGCCAAGAACCGGGTTGAAGAATTGGTTTTCTTTTGCACACCAATATCTGCAGAAGTCATATATCGTAAAGGTGTGCCACCAGTACAAAAAGGAGGCCCAGTCAAAAATTGTTGTATTTTTATTCTTTATTTTAAAAAGATTTAATACAAACTGCCTTAGCAGCATGGAAAAAGGCACAAAATATGGGTGACATGCCTCTGCCACCCTTAACATTCGGGGAAGAAGCGGGATCACAAGGTAAAACAATTTATTTCGCCACAAACCATATCAAGAAGAAAAAAAGACTTACAAATGCTCACCAAATTTAAGGTAAATAGCCATTCCCCCACAACGTACACTGGAACGACATATCCATATGCAATCTTTTCCGGCAACAAAAAGCAACCTTAATCGTGTGCACACTCCGTTTCACATAATAAGCGTATTACTGACGTGAACATCAGAACACGTACGTTTCAAACCTTGCTCGAATTCTGTAAGCCCTAAGAGCCGCCGATCATCTTTCAACGTCTCAAAACTGTGGATGTTTTGAAAATTGTCACGGTCACACGACCATGCCATGAATGGGAAAAGCCTGAAGAATACGGGCAGTGTGAAATACTGCATCAGCGCATTGCTTCTTTCCGATAGATCAACGACAAGCAGTTTCGGCCTCCAAAATGTTTCGGCTCTGTTAACAGGACCAAAAGAAACAGGTTATTTAATGTAAAAAAACAAGACGTCACTTTTTCTTTTCCTTTTCTGTGTATCATCCCGACAAGAACGTGCATGGGACAAAATCATTCCCATAGACAATGAGACACGGTAACCTTCATCGAGTGCTCTCCCGCTCTTCTTCCATGAACAGGTAATTTAGAAAAGTAGCAAACTTCGTTCTGTGCGGTGCTACTTATGTTTTATTTATAATACGCCTTATTTTTGATACTCTTACAAGGTTGAACTGTGTGCGAGGTGCGCCCGTTGCCGTTGTGCTCTTTGTGACAGACATTTGATAAATCAGCGTATATGAGCACTTAACTCTTAATCCAATCAATCCTTATTAGACGGCAAAGCGTTTATTTCAACAAAACAGCAGATAAAATGATACTTATAAAATTTAAAGAGTAATTTTTTCAAGCTCACTCGTGTGCTAAGCTAGCAAGGCCCTTTCCTCATTCTTTCTTCGAACGTGAGTTCCGCCATTTCTGTCATATGCGCACTGAAAATTGTGTACGTTACCCCAAACGCGTGCGCCAAAGAGTGGTGCAGGAGCGTACTTTTTTATTGTATTAGCCCAAATACATAAGGTGTTCATTTTGCCTGTTCTTGCCTCTTCTCCAGCAATTTTGGTGCTCTTGCATGGATAGCGAAACAAACTTTTCTCTTTCAAGTTTCGAGTACAGGCACTGGCTATCCACGATGTAATGTTCAGACGATACGTGTTGATTTAAATTGTGAAAAACATCATTAACTTTACCCAACGGGTCTAAATCTTTGGCGAGTTTTATTGTTTGGAACTCAAGCTAAGCTTACGGTTTTCCTTTATAGTTCCTCGAGCTTTATTAGCGTGAGCTACTCCAGCCCGGGTTGAGCAGTTTCACGTGGCTCCTGGAGAGCCTTGATGCGCATGCGAAAATAGTAGTCACTTGACAGGGCGCATGAAACGTTGCTCGCTGCCAGACGTCGCTCGCGCACCCCACGCGCCCAACGTTTTCGCCGACCTCCGTTCCGCACATGATGGCCCGGTCCACTTGATAATCATGCGAGGGGTGGCCGGGTGTGGAACCGACGGCGCGGGTGTCGTCGCAACACCAGTGTGCGCCTCCTGAACTAGATTAGCTCTTTGGCGATCGGTGACACTGCACGTGGAGCCGCTTGATGAATATACATGCATCACATAATGCGTATACCGTGTGTGTGTCATGAAAGTAGCAGTAAGCGTGACAATCAAACTAATCCTAGACAATCAGGAAAGCTATGAATAACCAGCTGAAGCTTAGCTCCGGCTACCTATATCCTTGCATAGCCGAGCAAAGCCACTGCTAATTTTCTTGTAGAAGTTATGTCATGGTGGTCTCAAAAGCCCGAACTCAAAAGCCTGAATCGTGGTGTTTGTTTGCTTAATTCTTGGGGTGACGTATCAGCAAGTGCATCTCTATATTCATCGGACATGGGCTCCAATGACATCTCGGTTTTCTCAACAGTGCATTTGAGACCTATTAGGGTGTTTACCTTAACGTGAATGAAAGAGAAATCGTGCCTAATGCAATTTGTCTTCCCCATCGCGTCCTCCACTAGTGGCAAACTCCCGATTATCGTAAAAGCGAATTCGGAATGCGCCAACAAGAAACCTCTGGCACCGCCAAGCCTCTCGAGTTTTCTCGGAAGAACAGAAACTGGGGCTTCGTCTGAACAGAACATCATCCCAGATGTTTCACGTAAGTGCCATCGGTACACTCAATCAACCAGTCACAACTTCGTCCCAGCAGGCCACAAACCAGGAATTTGAAGCCTTCAGGAATCACAGATTTTACAGAAGCAATTGTGAGCAGCAGGACACAAAAAGGTTTGAGCGTCAACCCATAGAGTGCGACTCATAAAATTCTAACTCGCATAGTTCGGACAAGAAAATTATGCGTGATATCACCGAGTCCCCGCTGTTTCCTCAAAAGCTGGCTTCAGTCGCCTGAGCGGCTTCTGATGATGCTTGGCCATGTGTGTGTGGTGTTGTGGTGTCAGAATTGTCTGTTTTTGCTGCAGTTAATTACAGACTCCGTATCTACGTTTCGTCACCCGGCAGTGTCGCCGATTGGGTCGCCGATTGAGCAGCACATAAAACAGTACATCCAGGTAGATACAATTGAAGGTGGCCGCACCTGAAAAGTTAGGGGACAAACCCGGGTGCGATGTAGTCGTGTTCCTACTACTGCCTAAGAAAAAGGCGTCAAGGTGTAGTGAACACGAGGAGTGTACCTCTTGAGTGGGTAGCAGCAATACACCTGCACCGTCCATCTCACGAGTCAAACAGCCGGGCCCAACATTCACGAACATCAGAATTGCAGGGATGGAGCGGTTGATTACACAAGACGCCTACCTCCCCATTCTATTCGCCGAAATAAGACAACTGTTCAAGTAGTGCACCGGTATCATTACTTCGTAACAGCACGACGTATTCCGCCTATGCCAACTGCGGGGGAGACCATCCTGTGATTAAATCTGCAAACGTAGTTTTGGCAGCGGCAACAATGAGGGGAGGCATTCTTTAATTACGTTTAGGCCACATTGCAGGTTGGTTGTGGACATTTTTCTTCTCAAGTATAGATCCTCGTTGCTGCAGCGGCGGAATTTTGAAGGTTTGTGTAGTGGCCGTGTTCGTTTTTTATCTTCATTGTTCAGTATTGTAGCAATCGCCTTTTCCGGTGGAAATTATATCAAAGATTGAGCAACAGATGGGAAAATCTGCGAAAAAAACCTTAGCAAAATTAGCATAATTGCCGCGTAGCTTCTCTTCCCCATCTTGATTTTCTTCTTTATCGCGTATTTTATCACCACTATTGCTTGTCACGTGAAATCTCAGTTGCACCCAATGAACAGAGCACCCCATACCTTTTTAATACTACATTACTTCATGATCCGCTCCGCCTATACAACATGAGTAGACGATGCTGTTTACTGAATTACAGTTTCTGATCAACATCATAACGCCATTTTACAATTGTTACTGCTTGCATCCCAACGTGTTAATTTTGGATGAATAGAATTATTAATTTCTCACTATATTGAGAATTTGTGATAGGGGTAACGGACACTATAAAAAGCGTTTGCCTTGAGGATTGCAACAACGGCATAAACGCGCGACTCAGGCGGATGAGGTATTGTGTCTTTTAAATGCTAGCACCAATTACACTGTTGTATACCGCGAAGTGGAATAAATAGCGTTCGGAGCGGTGCCATGGCCCAGGGCCCAGTTACTCAACATTTGGTGCCGTGAAACCCGGGAGGAACGGCCCAGTGGACTACATGACGGCGCAGCGCACCTTCAAGGCTTGCAAGGCCTGGGAAACTCTTGGTTGGGATACTTTGTCATCCCTTCATCTCGGAGGCCTTGCCCTTGGGCAGCGCCCGCCATGGCCGGCTGCTCGACGCTCCACTCCACCCACACTGAACCCGGAGACAACCCAAGAGCAGACCTGACCTGATGCGGCGCAGTCTTCGAGGACGCTAGGCCTGGGGTCCCCTGGAAGCTACCCAATTCTGCGAGCCTCGTCATCGAACGCTGTCTGCCGCTCGGGCTCGTGTCTAGGACATCCCGTCGCCTGCATTCGCGCGGTCTGCCATAGAGGAGCTTCGCCGCCACCGTGACACTGTGAGGGAAGCCGTCACAAGGGGCGTAGCTGCCATTCAATTGCAACTTCACCATCCCCTCTCATCGACCGGCCAGATCCGCTCGCACCTGCACGCCGTCGACAGCAGGTACCCGGAGTCCCTTGATAAGCGCATATATGAGGAGACCATTGATTTGGACGACCTTGAGGCCGATTTATTCGATAGCTACGAGTAACACGAAAAGGTCGTCACGATCCGTACACTGGTGTGCTTCGCCAGACCCTCCGCTGTTCCTCCGCCAATTGCTGCTCGGAGCACCGGAGCGCCCAGCGATTACTCCGCCGTCATCAGGCACGGCAAGACCGCGGCGCCCTCCGGTGACAGCGGGATGACCGCGGAGGCAGACAAGGTGGCGAACGTTCCCGCGGCGTGTGAGCCGTGCGTTTCTCACCGTCGGAACGTCCTCACAGCTGCCGACGAGTCTGATACTCCAGAGAAACCAGCTGAGAGCACGACCGATTCTATTGAAGCACAACTGGGTGCACCCAGCCGCCTGACCAGCGGTGGCTGCGTCGTCGTCCAGGACGGCCACGGAACCGACCTCTCCAAGGACCCCACGACCACGATGTACGGTGATGCGGAGCCGTCCAGCGTGATGCTCCTCGACGCTTCAGACATCGCTGCCGCTCGTCGGGGTTTCTTGCTGAGAGAGCACGTGGTTGTTAAGTGTCGCAAGCGCATGTCGTTCCCACTTGTACGACGATGGCCGTGTTGCTCCCGGCGCTGGCTTCTTCGGTGGCATCTCCGCTGGAATCAGCACTTCCTGGAATCCCCGACTCTGATCGGCGCACCGGCCTTTCGAGTTGGATCGCACGAACCGTCAGGTGACCCTGGTTGCGGCGAGATCGTGAACGGCAACCGGGGAGCTTCAACTGCCACGCTTGGTGGCCCCCTAGGAAGCTCCAGGAAGCCAAACCATGCGCTGCCACGATCATCGCTCCTGAGGCATGGGGTCGCAGTTCACGATCGCGATGTGTGCACACGACGAGCGGTCACGTGCGGGCAGCTACCATCCCTGCCGCCCGGAAATGGCTACGTGCGTGCCTCCCGCGGGCACAGGACTGGGTTCGTCAGTCTGAGGCTACAGCCCGAGCAGGGTGAGTTCCCCTACGATCCTGGCGGCTACGGCGAACCGGGAGAACAGGACGGTTACCAACGCACCGGGGCCAGCACACCGGCTTGCTCACCAGTGCTCCCTCGCCATCAGCCACGCCACAATGTTCACTGAGTATGGCGAAGAGGAGCCCGCAGCCGTAAAGGAAGCTTGCAAGAGCAAGCTACACCAAGTGTTTAAAACTACTAAGCACTCTTACCGACGAAAACGGCCTCTGAATCACGAGGGATCCCAATCAATCCGGCATTGCAAAGAACCTCGACCCATGATCGCCCGCTATCTAGCTCCTACCCTGGAAACGATGGTTGTTGGACTTTCCTTGCCAGGGCTCAACAAAACTGGTACAAGGAAGCTACATCACTCCTCAAAGCACCGGTGGAAAAGGAAGCAACTCATGGCCGGAGACCGATGGCTCAACGAATCACAACGATGAGGCTGAACTGGCTGTTATTTATTTTTGTACTATTTCCTGCGCGTGTTCCGTGCATGTGTGTGTGTGAGTATGAGTCATTGTCGCGGGCGGGAGGATTTTGAGGAAAGACCAAGACGAGCTTGTATAGGACATTATCACCATCATCGGTTAGAGAGGGAGAAGTGGAATAAATAGCGTTCTGACCGGTGCCATGGCCTGGGGCCCAGTTCCTCAACAATATGTTCGTGCTTACTTCCGAAAGACATTTCAGCGCCTTCCTGTGTAAGAGAGTCTGTCCAATCAGTTCTTGATCTTTTTACCGTTAGTCAAACAACGAAGTTCACTTCGCTGGTACGATAAGCTGTGACCGTAGCGCTTACTCGCCAATTTTTGTTCTTTATTCCAGTAGCGTACCAGCAAGAGAACGTGGCTACCCTAGAATTAGGTTCAAATCTTTTTTTAAGAACATGAATAAAATTATTTCCACCGTGCGTGATAAACAACGACTGCCAGTTCCTTTGCGGTGAAAGTACTTACAGAAGATTTTTGTCAATTGTTTGTAACTATTACAGTGCCTGTTCTCTGTACATCAGCGTAAAATTTAAAACAAAGCTAACAAACCATTTGGGGCGACGACAACATAAAAAAATGATCAAACGCAAGCACAATTTCTTCAAACTTTTCTTAGCACAAGAAATCATTCTGACCTTTCGACGTTCAATAAATAGCGGAAGAAGCTATCTTTTTGGCAAAAAACGACAAAAGTAATTTCATTTCTTGCCTATGTTAGCCTTAGCTCCACCTGTATTTGAAATGAGATTGCGGTGCGAGTCAAAGGAAAAAACGACGGCATTGCTCAGTGGATAGCGGAAAAGCTGCAAATATTCAAAACACTTTAAACTGTTTTGAGATCGTTAGAATAGACAGCAAATGCGTTATGGGATAACGGAAAAACGGGGCATGTACCCCGCACGGGGTACCTTGAGCAATCTTGGTGACGGTGAGTGGCGACACCGCGTACCCCGAGCACCCCATACTTTAGCTGTCACCTACCGTGGCTACAAGTTGAAAGTTGAATGATAAGATGCCGTGAACGGTGGCCGTCGGAGCCTTGGTAAAGCTCCGGCCGATGGGCTCCATGCCTGTCTACCAGGCAGGGAGCTCCGGGACCTCTTTGACTACCAGGGTAAGGTCAAAGGAGAAAGTACCCCAGAATCCCTGCTTTCCAATGTATCATATGACATTTTCAAACCCCCCTCCCAGACATGATCGGCCCCCGAAAAGGGGCCGCTCCGAAGTATCTTTTCCTCCGTTGCAATCAATCTCGGTACCAAAGCCCGATAATTTCTCGCGCTTTCTGATCATGGAATCTCTTGACAAGACAAAACCAATCACTTCCTAGTCGGTGTTTCTAATCTCCAAGTATCTTGAAAGCATTGTCGAAAAGTCGTACAAGGCTAAGAAACTGAAAACGGGAGAACTTTTGATTTAGGTAGACAACAAACAGCAGTACGCAAACCTCCTTTCACAAACGCGCATTGTCAATGTTGACATCAAGATCACGCCTCATCGCAGTCTTAATAGCTGCCAAGGCGTGATCTCTGATCCAGATCTTATAAGTGAAACTGAAGCCAATCTGCTCAAGGGCCTCCATGATCAGGGCGTGACGGCAGTGAGGCGAATAACCATACGCCGAAACGATCAAATCATTCCTACCAAACGCATCATCTTGATGTTTGACCGCTCAACACTTCCTGAGTCGGTCAACGCAGGCTTCGTTAGATGTCCGGTCCGACCCTACGTGCCGAATCCACGCCGCTGCTATAAGTGTCAGCGGTTTGGCCAAGGCACAAGCTCTTGTCGTGGGAAACTGACTTGCGCCAAATGTGCAGCACAAGATCATCCAACCGATAATTGTGAATCTGAGCACTTCACCTGTCCGAACTGCCAGAGACCGCATGCTTCTTAGTCCAGAAGTTGTGATAAGTTTAAACAAGAGAAACAGATGATTGCCTTAAAAGAAAACGAGAACATCACCTTCCCCGAGGCCCGTAAGAGGTTCGCCTCCTTCCCTCTTGGCAGGTACGCCGACGCAGCTCGCCGGGGGGCGGAGCGGCATTTGGTTTCGGCGGGGACCCAGTACCGCAAGTCGGACTTGGTCTCGGCCCCGCCCCCCCCCCAGGGTTGCCCCAGGCAGCCCAACCAGCCTCTGCACAGCCCAGCAGCCGCTCACCCAGCAGCGGCTGTGGTTGCAACAACGTCTGTTGGGGATGCTGCTGCATCCACTGCTTCCTCCCCACCGGCCCAAAGAACACAAGGGCACGGAGGAGATGGAGACGGAGGCAGTCGCAGCGACCCCCTTCCCGCCTCACTGCCTGTGCCATCTGTGGTGCTCCCCGCACCTTCGGCACTGGCAGCGCAGGCAAAGAACAACCGAAAGGGTACCACGTCAAGGGGGCCCAGTCCGCTGGGCACCCCCTTGCCTTCAGATGACGACATGGACGTCGAGCCCTTCCGGCTTTCATCGCAGCGGAAGGAACGGGCTGCGACGTCCAGGTCAGTAGAGAAGGCCAGAAAACCCCTTCCAAGAGTCCAAGCCCCGAAAGACCCTACATAAATAGTCACACTCCAGTAGCTCCGAACACATCATAATGGGAAGAGCAAACATAATACAATGGAACTGCAGAGGCCTTCTGAATCACCTTGACGACGTGCATGAGATTCTCCATGCCAACCAACCAAGTTTAATGCGTGTCCAGGAAACACATCTGAATTGCAAACACAAATTTCTTGAATAGTTACCTGGTATACAGGAAAAACAGGGGTGGCTGCACACATTCTTCTGGCGGTGTGGCCATAATCGCCCGCAAATCCTTAGCAGGCCACCCTGTCACCTTGAACACCGTCCTTTAGGCTGTAGCCGTCCGCACAATAATATTTAATAGGTTGATAACGGTATGCTCCATCTACATCTCTCCTGATCTTGCACTTCTGAGCTCTGACTTTGAGGCGCTGGTCGACTAGCTTCCTGTACTATACATCCTAACAGGCGACTTCAATGCACACAATTCTCTTTGGGGCTCTTCTCGCACGGGTGCCCGAGGTCGCCTGATAGAGAAGTTTTTTACATCGTCTGGATCTTGCCTTTTCAACAACAAACAGCCTACATACCATAACATTGGACACAATACATACTCAAATCTTGACTTGGCTATTGGTTCGGCAATTCTCTTTCCATGTCTTGAGTGGGGTGTGGGCACTGACCCATATGGCAGTGAACACTTCCCCACCTAACTAACATAAAAAGGTAAAGGACCATGCAGTCCATCTTCCCACAACAGGTTCAACGAAGCAAGAGCTAACTGGAATACATTTACAGAGACATCCAAACTGCCCCACACATCCATAAGACACCTACACGTTGAAGAAGCTACCCAACTGCTCACGGCGCACATCCTCGACGCCGCCGAAAAGTCCGTTCCCCACGCCTCTGGTACCCCGCGCAACCAGAGGAGGCCGTGGTGGAATGAGGACTGTAGGCGGGCGCGAGAGGCCCAGAACAAGGCGTAGGGTATCCTCTGTCGTACCCCACGTCGGGTAACCTTATTTTGTTAAAATGGGGCAAGGCGTTAGGAAAACGTGTGCGCCGTGAGGCAAAACGAGAGAGTTGGGACACCTTCTTGACATCCATAAACTCTTACACAGACACACACGAAGTCTGGACACGAATACGAAAACTAAATAGACAACAGACACACAGCCTGCCCCTGGCTAGTACAACAGGGGACACACTGGAAGACCAGGCTAACACACTTGCACAGCACTTCGAACACGTGTCCAGTTCAGCACACTACACAAACACTTTCATGAAACACAAAACATCTATAGAAAAGAAGTCCCTGCGTGATAACAACAAGTCGCACACTTCTTACAATTCACCTTTTTCAATTTATGAGCTGAAGGTTGCTCTGAGCACATGTAAGCCTTCAGCTACAGGTGAAGACCAAATCACCTTCACGACGATACAACACCTACACCCAGACACTCTTGAAACACTCCTACATCTTGTGGGGATTCTCCCCTGTGAGCGCCCACGTTAGGCCGTTTCAAACTGCCGCGCGCCACCTCTCCTGCCATCTGGGAACACACGGCAGAAAGACTGTGCGATGGAGGGGGGGCGTGGCACATCTTTGGGCACGCTAGATAAGGGCAGCGGTGCTTGGTAGCGGGGGGAGTTGCCGGCCGGGAGCGCCGCCGGTCACAAGAGAGAAGCCACCACCATCAGCCACCTCGAAGAAGACACACGTCAGCAAGGCCCGCCGTTCGTCCCGCCTTACCGTAAGCCCTGGGACCCTGAAGTGCTTTTGTTATGTGCTTGGTTGATTGTATCCCCTGTTCCATTTATATTTCATTTTCCGCTGCTTGAGTAAAGCGCAATTGTTCCTCTTGCACTGTTCTGTGCGTGATGTTTTGACGAGGCCGTTGCCTGAACCCCCCTCGGTAGGCAGAACTACCTACAGTGGCGCCCAACGTGTATTTAGGCTAGCACAGTCCTTTGTCAGCAAGACGCTTACGCACAGGAGCAAATTGCGACTAAAACTTTCGTGCATTTGTTTGCAAGCGGCAGCTGTTTCTGGAACTTAGCACTTCAGCTTAGCGAAATGTATTTGCTGCTGAAAGCCGGGTATAATGTTGTTGCTCTTACGCCCGACTTCATTTCTTTTCAACGAGCCTGCGCACTACCCAGCTTTCTTTTCCGCGGCACCGAATGTCCAGTTTTCCGGCGAGCGCCGCAACTCATTTACCGCAGTTGACTTTGTGCTGGTGCGTGCTCGATTTATACGGTGGCATCTTTGTAGCTCCTTCGCCCGAGTTCGTTGGTTCTCGGAGTTTCGTTGGCGTCCAGCAATGAAGTCCGCTGCCGACGGAAAGGAACTTCGTTCGGGAACAGTCGTCGGGGCCACGGCCCCCGACACCGCCTTCAGCGAAGCTCTCACCACAGTGGCCGGCTTATGTCAAGCTCTTACGCAACACCTGGGCACTCTACAAGACCCGGCGCCCCGTCTTCAGCCTGACATCTCAACCTACCGCGGCTATGACGACCGTCTGTCCGTCGCGGATTTCCTTGACAAGCTCGATGTCTACAAGGCCGCCGTCGGAGCGTCGGACACTCATATGCTAACCAGGGTATTGCCACTGGTTTTCCAAGGGCCTGCAGCCTGCTGGTGGCGCCTGCAGTCCCCGTTTGCGTCGTGGGCCACCTTTGTGGTAAGCTTTCGGACTGAGTTCCTTCCGCCTGGATACGAGACTCGCATTCTCCGTGAGTTAGATCTCAGGACGCAACACCCTAACGAAAGCCTGTTAGAGTATGTACGCGCTATGCAGGAACTATACAGGAGAGCGGCCCCAGAGACTACTTCAGCTGAGCAAGTTGCCCGTGTGTTACGGCAGTGCCATCCTCGGTTCCAGCCGTATTTGTATGCTCAAACGTACGCGGATTTGAATGCAGTTGCTTCGAACGCGCGCGCTATTCAGGAGTGCCTGCTCGCCAAATTGCAGTATGCACCACCGCCAACGCCGAGCCAATCCTTGGAGCCCAGCTGTGCCTGGAACGGGCCTGGCGCTTTCCAGTCGTGGGCGCCGCAGTCCGCGACACACCGGGCTTTGGATCCGGGCGAATTTGCACCAAGAAGGCGGCCGCAGAACCGATACCGTGACCGCACTCCAGCCAACGCGGGCTAGGGTATCGCAGCCAACGTGGGCAACGTGGGCTACGGTATCGCAGCCAACGCGGGCAACGTGGGCTACGGGGCCGTGGGCCGCCCGGTCCCACACGAAGACGAGCCATCCGGCGGACGAATGTGGTACGGACGCAACCAGGCCCGTCAGCAGGGGCCCGCCACCGAGGACAGATTTCCGCGTTCGGGAAACTTCACGTCCCGGCGTCGCTGAAGCCAGGCAGCGAGTCGCAGCGGGCCAACACACCTGGTAAATCGTTTCTTGTGCCTTCGGTGGATCGCATGCAGTATCCCCCCAAGCTAGTGTCACCAACCATTCGTGTCAAAGTGCTCGGCAAGATCGTAACTGCACTCCTTGATAACGGTTCCACAGTTTCCCTTATCGGCGATATGCTTTTCGAACACTGCAAGGCAAAGCGGGTAAAATTTCGCCATACCGGAGTTATGCTTAGGATGGCGTCGAGCGCGGTCGCGGAGAGCACAAACGCTGTTCGGTTACGCATATCGGTTAGCTACCGCGCTAAGAGACAAAGGTTTTTGTATCTCAAGGGCTTGTCGGTTGCCATGATCCTAGGCACAGATTTTATCGCCGATGTTGCTATGCGGTTGGACATCAGAGCTGGCGGGTACTACCTTGGCGACGACCCAGGTTTTTTCCCGTTTGAGACCTCGGCGGGCCCCCCGTTACCCTGCAGGTCTCGCGCTGCTTTGTCGACTGAAAGCCCGCCGGCAGACCTGTTACAGGAGCTGCAGAATTTCAAAGGAACGTCGTCTCAGCGCAAACAGCTCGAAGACCTCCTGCGCCAGTATGCGGACATGTTCACGGAAAAACCAGGAAAAACGGATGTCTTGCAGCATCGCATCGACACTGGGAACGCAAAACCATGGCGATGCAGCCGAAGACCAATGAACGCCCCCGAGAGAGCGCTTTTCGACCAAGCA
Organism: Haemaphysalis longicornis; assembly: GCF_048455015.1. Taxonomy (NCBI): domain Eukaryota; kingdom Metazoa; phylum Arthropoda; class Arachnida; order Ixodida; family Ixodidae; genus Haemaphysalis; species Haemaphysalis longicornis. The sequence continues at coordinate 11,060,590 of NW_027526233.1, read as the reverse complement.
TTGGACGAGATGCTCGACACCGGCGTCATTCGTCCATCAAAGAGTCCTTGTGCGTTCCCCGTCGTCCCAGTCGGTAAGAAAGATGGATCTATGCGAGTCTGTGTCGACTACCGAAAACTGAATGCCATGACGGAACGAGATGCCTATCCGTTCCCGTCGGTGACCGAAATAACGTATGCCGTGGCAGGCGCGAAGTATTTCACGACCTTGGATTGTTCACGTGGCTATTTACAAATAGAAATGCACCCAGACGATGTACCGAAGACCGCGTTTACATGTCACCGAGGGTTGTTTGAATTCATGCGTATGCCTTTCGGTCTAAGCAATAGCCCCAGTTCATATCAAAGGATGATGGACATTGTTCTGGGTGACGCGAAACACGAATTCGCTTTGTGTTATCTCGACGACGTCACTGTCTTTTCACGCTCGTTCGAGGAACATGTGGAACATTTCCAGATAGTGCTACAGCGCATGCCCGCAGCCGGGCTGACTATACATTCCGGCAAAGTACAGCTGGCCGGGGAAAAAATCAACTTACTCGGATTTGTTGTTGACAAGGGCGTTCTGCGACCAAATCCAGAGAAACTGCAAGCCATACTCCAATACCCGCCGCCGAGCGACGTCAAAAGCTTGCAACGGTTTCTTGGCATGATTGCGTTTTATCGCCAGTTCATTCCCCAGTGCGCGAACATCTCTGTACCGCTCAATGAACTACTTCGCAAAGGCAAGAAGTGGTGTTGGGCGTCCGAACAACAGACCGCTTTTCAAACCTTGCTGACAGCATTGGCAGAAAATGCGTCTTTGCAACTCCCTGACCTAAACAAGCCGTTTGTGGTACAAACAGACGCCAGTGAATTCGGCTTGGGGGCGGTACTTCTGCAAGAGTGGGATCAAGTGTTGAGACCAGTGGCTTTCGCCAGTCACACTCTGACGCCAGCCGAACGCAATTATTCCGTCACCGAAAAGGAATGCCTAGCGATTGTGTTCGCGCTGAAAAAATTTGACATGTTTCTAGACGGAGCATGCTTCACCATTCAGACTGACCACCAAGCTCTCTCCTGGCTTCAGAGGCTTCAAAACCCAGCAGGACGACTCGCTCGTTGGGCGCTCGCGCTGCAACGTTATGACTACTCCATCGATTACAAGAAAGGCACCACTAATACAGTTGCTGACGCGCTGTCACGCGCTCCCTTTTTTACTGATACACAGGTGGAAAACGAAGAAAGTATGGTGGTTGCAGCAGTGCAGGCCCCCACGAACGACCGTTGGGGATCGTTGGTGAGCCAGCAGGACTTGGTTGCGGCACAGCGGAGCGATGGTCTATGTCGCAAAGTCATCGACAAGCTCTCGACAACAGACTCTCCAGAAGCTTCCCGGAACGACGAGGTTGACAGCTACTTGCTTGGAAATCAGGGTATTCTGCTGCGATACATTCCCCAGGCAGACGACGACTCAACACAAACTCCTTTCCGAGTTGTCGTTCCCCGCAAGTTGCGTAAGTTGTTCATCGGCTACTACCATGACTCCGCTCTGGCGGGTCACTCGTCTGGGCAAAAAACCTATGAAAAGTTATGTCGCACAGCAACTTGGCCGGGAATGCGACAAGATGTACTTCGGTACGCTCGCTCCTGCCCCATATGCCAGAAGACCAAACCACGTGGAGGCCTGCCGCTTGGAACAATGACATCCGTCCATAGAACCTCGCCGTGGTAAATCGTTGCATACGACGTGATGGGGCCGTTTCCTCGAAGTCCTCGAGGCAACCAGTTCTTGTTGGTAATTACAGACCACTTCTCAAAGTGGGTCGAGTTGTTTCCTTTGCTGAAGCTAACCTCTCAAAAGGTGTGGGAATGCCTCCTGGAAGTGTTCACGAGGTTTGGTTTTACCTCGCAGTAATCACGGACAACGCGACGTATTTCACCAGTAAGGTTTTCCGAGATTCTTGCCACGCCTTGGGAATACGTCACACCCGCACCTCGGCTTACCACCCGCAAGCGAACATTACGGAACGGGTCAACCGAAACCTTAAATCGATGCTCATTGCTCACACTGGCCGTCACAAGGACTGGGACAAGCTTTCCGAGATGGGCTTCGCAACGCGGACAACGATTAACAGATCTACCGGTTTCACGGCAGCGCAACTGAATTTTGGCAGAGACCTCAAGTTTCCTCTCGACAGTTCGCTCCAACCCACGCAGAATCGCACTGATAAATCCCCCGCGACATTCGCGGCTGACCTTCGCAAGCGACTAACAGAGTCCGTCCGGGAGGCCCGCGAACATCTCGACATCTCCCGACTCGACCAGACGTCCCAGTACGACAAGCGCCGACGGGACGTACAATTTTCCATGGGTGACCTTGTGTTGAAGCGAACACATCCACTTAGTGATGCGTCGAAGGGCTTCACCGTCTCACTTGCACACAGGTGGGATGGCCCGTACACCGTGGTGGGTAAGTCTAACCTGTCGTATGTGCTGAAAAACTCTTCCACAGGTGCATCGTACGGTCCGGTGCACGTGTCCGAACTAAAGCGGTATTTTTCGCGCGAGGATACAGCCAACGGGAATCAGCGAGAAGACTGCCGCGGAAAGCGCGCGACACATCAGTATTCCCCGTCACCACGATACAATCTGCGCATGCGTCACTAACTACTGGCTCATTTGTGTTTTCTTTGCTTTTGCCTGCAGAAGATGTCTCGGAACAGCAGTCGGGCCTACCCCTACCACCGTCGGCAACCCGAACGCTCGGCCCCGCCCCAGGGTTCACTGCGCCGCCCGTTCCCGCCACCGTACCGTCCAGCACGACCTACGGAAGAGGTGGCCACGTGGACGGTGCTGTCACCTTCGGGCCACCCGGTGGGCTGGCACTCTCGTCTCGAGTGGTCCGACCAGCCTCAAGTGCTCGTCGGCACGCCGCGTACCTCCGTCCCGGCCCCCTTTCAGGGGCTCACAATCGCAGAACGTCACCCGGTAGAACCACGGCCGGTATACATTCAGGAAGAACTGGCTGCGCTGTGTGAAGTGTGCCAAGTGCCGAAAATTAGCTGACGTCACCACCGTGCCGGGGCTCTCCACAGAGAGCGTTCAAGAGCCTTGCGCGCCAACCGCCCGGAGGGCAACAACAGCCAGGACGCCCTGGAAGAAGCCTTCGCAATGTTGCGGCGGTTGCGCCCAGACCAGCGGCGCCAAGCAATGGACGCCATCCTGGACTCCGAGGACTGTGTGTAAACGAGTCTCGGACATTTTTTTTCCTCCCTTTTCTTTCGTTTATTTTTTTTTCTCTCTCTTCGTGTAGGAAAGAACCAAGAACGTTTTTTTTCCCAAGGGGGGGGGGAAGTGTGGGGATTCTCCCCTGTGAGCGCCCACGTTAGGCCGTTTCAAACTGCCGCGCGCCACCTCTCCGGCCATCTGGGAACACACGGCAGAAAGACTGTGCGATGGAGGGGGGGCGTGGCACATCTTTGGGCACGCTAGATAAGGGCAGCGGTGCTTGGTAGCGGGGGGAGTTTCCGGCCGGGAGCGCCGCCGGTCACAAGAGAGAAGCCACCGCCGTCAGCCACCTCGAAGAAGACGCACGTCAGCAAGGCCCGCCGTTCGTCCCGCCTTACCGTAAGCCCTGGGACCCTGAAGTGCTTTTGTTATGTGCTTGGTTGATTGTATCCCCTGTTCCATTTATATTTCATTTTCCACTGCTTGAGTAAAGCGCAATTGTTCCTCTTGCACTGTTCTGTGCGTGATGTTTTGACGAGGCCGTTGCCTGAACCCCCCTCGGTAGGCAGAACTACCTACAATCTCTACCACAACATATGGCTGTCGGGGCACATTCCTCGCTCTTGGAGGGAGGCCATAGTGGTGGCTTTCCTGAAGGAAGAAAAGGACCCTTCCTCTCCCGCTAGCTATCGGGCCATCGCCCTCACAAGCTGCCTGTGCAAGCTCCTCGAGAAGATGATAAACAGAAGATTCGTGTACTTTCTTGAGTACAATGGTATTCTGAAGAGCTGCCAAGCAGGCTTCAGGGCGGGGCGGTCCACCAACGACCAGCTCGTCGCGCTCGAGTCCTATATAAAGGATGCTTTCCTCCACAAACAATATTGTATGACGGTATTCTTTGATCTGGAAAAATCTTACGATACCGCGTGGCGGTATGGCATTCTCTGCGACCTCAAGTCCTTCGGCATAACCGGTAACATGATGAACACACTTGCCAGTTACTTGTCTCAAAGAACATTTCGTGTGCGAGTTGGAACTGCACTCACTAGGGTTCATGTGCAGTAAAACGGCGTGCCGCAAGGTGGAGTTTTAAGTTGCACCCTTTTTATTGTGAAAATGAATTCTCTTCGGAACGCGCTACCACCATCGATTTCATGTTCAATTTATGTAGACGACGTCCAACTCTCTTTCAAATGGTGTAACTTGTCTATCTGCGAGCGGCAAGTCCAGCTTGCTGTGAACAAGCTTGCCGGCTGGGCAGATAGCAACAGTTTTAAATTTAATCCAGGAAAGTTCACTTGTGTTTTGTTTTCCAAAAGGCGTGGCGTTCGGCCGGATCCAGACATTCAACTCCATGGTGTCTCTATTCCTATCATAGGGTGATTTGCAAGATTTGATATCGAGAGTGCGATTGCATCAAGGTCATGACTGCATCCGGGCAACACATTCCCGAAGTTTCCAAAATCAGGGTCCTGGGCCTGCTGCTAAACAAGAGAGGCCGCAACGACGAGACCATCAACAAGCATAGCACCAAGGCAATGGACGCCATCCGGCTTATACACTGAGTCTCGACGCGACGGGCGGCCATGCGTGAAGACAGCCCCGTTTGTCTCGTCCAGTCCTTTATTACCAGCACATCGCATATATTGCATCCTACCTCAACTGCACGTCACCGACAGGACCAAGATCAACACGCTGATCAGACGGGCTTACAAGACAGCTCTGGGCTTAATGGACGCCATGAGTACGGCTCGGGTCTTGCAGCTCGGCGTCCATAACACCCTAGAGGAAATAGCCGAGGCGCAGCTCACCGCGCAAATGGAGTGCCTCTCTGCCACCAAGACGGGCCGCAGTATCCTGGTGTCTCTAGGTTACAACCCACGAGCTACCAGCCGGCAACCGTCCGAGATCTGCAAGGAGGCGAGGGCCCACATCCGCGTAGACCCCATCCCGAAGAACGTGCACCCCGAGTACAACCAAGAACGGTGGCAGGCGCGGGCCGAGGCCCTCACCGAGGAACACGCCCAAGACCAGCACGCCCGGTACGTACACGCATCGGAATACCAACGAGAAGGCTTTGCGGCAGTGGTCGTTGCTGCGGCTACCGGCACCGCTTACCCTCCACTCCCCCGGGAGTGACAGTTCCGTGTGGTGGTATGAAACCAAGGACCGAATGACCAGTTGTAGCATAGTTACCAAGTGCTATCACCTAGCTATACCGAAAATGCCGCCTCCCCACCCGGCACTCAGTCGGGAGGAGGACGTCATCTTAAGGCAGATACAGACCAGGTCACTCCGCGCCCCGGCAGAGCTACACGTGCTTCACCCAGAACTGTATCCGAGTGGTATGCGCAGTGTTTGTGCAGTGGGTTTGGTGGATCAATGACACATCATCTGGGACTGCACCAGGTTCCCGACCGAGGCTACCTCGAGGACGTACCCGCCCCTACTTCAAAGTGCAGTGCAGTCAAAGACAAGGACACTCAAATATAGGCCGTCCAGAAGGCCTGGGGTGCGCTCGAAAATCACAAGCCTCACAACCCGCCACAAACGGGCCGAACTGGGGTATTGCAGATTTGGGCATAACCCCGGGTCGACGCTTCGCCAACGTCACGACGCGTTAAACCGTCAGTTGCCAGCATCAATAAAGTTGTTCCTACCTACCTACCCAACTCAAGGTTCATAGGGTGATATATTCTTTTCATTCGTAGGGTGATATATTCTTCTGCACTTCATTTATATAAACAATTTTTTATGGTGTAATTTTCTTCTGACCTGTTTTGCTTTGTAGGGGTGGCGCACCCCGTGCCAAGACAACTTTTTCTTTCCAATTTTATTCACACTTCGGTTCCCGCCGCTGCTAGCCACGTTGTATTTGTGTTGTTCTATGCGTTTATTTTACAGAATTCAATGCAGATGGTCTTGGATGGCATGGCTAAAGGCAAAGAAAACTGCCAGATGGGGCCCTGCCACACTAACTATCAAGGGAGCAGCGCGAACTCAAGGCGCAACAACTAATGGAAGATAAATATTAACAACACAAAAACAACAATATGGAATATGCGTGTTACGTAAATTTGCCACAATAAAAGGTGCAGACTGGCGTATCCATGCCAGAACAAAATATGAACAGACATCTGTTCTCGGGACAAAGAAAACACGATACAAATAAATCTCAATGTCACATCGTTCAAGAACAGTTGAGTGACAAAAATTAGAATAGAACGCTAACAAGTGCTGTCACTGGTAATTTTTATTTGCCTCAGCCTTTTTTTCATGGCTTTAGATACTTTGTTTGAAATACCACATCGACTGAGATCCACAATATCAGGGTTCTGATCGAGGAGGTGAGGAATCTACCATTTTACCTTTGATCACCATAGCCTGTGCGAGAACGGCACTTCTCTGCCTAGCACGCTGTTAGTTCGTACGGGCCTCTATGAAATTGTTTATTCAACTCAAACAATGTTTGATAAACAATATACTGTGCCAGTACCTCTAGAGATAATTTGGGGTGTAACGTTGCCACACTGGTAATATTTCATATTTGTTAAAGTAGGTTTTGCAGCTTGCAGAATATTTAGGTTTGCAATAGCTCGTATGACTCGTTTTTGAAGTCTTATGAGGGTGTTTAGGTTTGCGTTGTGGTAGACTATAGCAGAACGCAATAATGTAATCGCGAATGAAAAAGCGTGGAATAAACTTGACGTTTAAACTCATTGGCAAGTACTATCGCAGCCGGTTTACTGCACTCACATAACCAGTAGTGTTTTTCTAAATTAAGCTATGTGCGGTGTCCATGAAAGGTTTTCATGAAATGTCACACCAAGGAGGCAAATTGTCTGAGACTGTAAGATACACTTGTCATTAAGTTTAACATCAGGTTTGTAGGAATTTGTCCCGCTTTCTGCTGAGCGCGAGGTATTTTGGTTATCAGAATTTATTTCTAGCCCGTTTGATCTGAGCCAAACACATCAATTTACCAACCGATGATTAGCTTTTTTATAGAAGTCTTGAATACGCATACCAACGAAGAACACGTTTGTGTTTTCTGCGTACAATAAATGTTTTTCTCTCCCCTACACGTATGAAACATCACTAAAATCAAAGAAAACAGAACTGGACCGAGCATCAATCATTAGGGGAGCAAATACATAATGTACTTTGCGCCCCAAATAATGTCATTTATTTCAGTATACTGCGACGTGGACGTTGAGTAACTTTTAATGAGTCATCATGCGATATTTAACTCCGTAATATCCAAGTTTCCGTAAAAGTACACCATGTTGAACACTAGATCAAATGCTTTTCTTAGATCAAGAAATGTGCCTAGTGTGAGCACTTTCATCTTGATTTTTTCTGGAATTTGTTCTTTTATTTCGAGAAGTGCTGCCTCAGTGGATTTTTTCTTTCGAAAACCAAATTTCTCAGGTATTAAAATACTGTTTTGATGACAACAACGCTGATTGCCTTTTTTATAACACGTTCTGGAATTTTCGCATACACTCAGAGCGTGAAAATCGGTCCAAGTTATTTATATTTTTCATTGGGCCTTCTTTATGTACAGTTGTCACACTTGGAAATTCATTTTATCCGGGAACACTCCTTGAGGAAGCAGAACGTTGCATATATGCACAAGCGGAATACCTAATCCCACAGCACCAGCCTTTATTAAAGCATCCTGACCACCTAGTTGGTCTGACATAATGGAAACAAACTTTGCGCTACAAAGACTAGACGATAGAGGAGGACACACCACACAGCGCAGACACACCACACAGCGCAGTCTGTGATGGTTCCTCTTCTCTCGTCCCGTCCTTGTAGCGCAAAGTTCGTTTCCATTACACCAGCCTTTATTGGTTCTGATTTATTACAATCTGCACATGCTGCACAGCTCTGCGTCACGACACGATCACCTCAAGGGCCGCGTTCTTTTTGCTTGCTCAGTGATTAGGTGGCCGGTGGCATGGCATTAATGTTCCGGGTTCTATTCCCGAGGGCTTTATAACAATATTTTATGTTAAGGCGCGCACTTCGAACACCTCGGTGCCCTCCTTACGCCATCGCGAATTCCGCGGGGTATACTGCTGGTTTTTTAGTCAGCTCACGTAAAACTGCAGACTTCATATTGCACAAAAGTTAGAAAGGAGGATCCAGGTTTTATCTAAGAACGGTTTGGAATGTTCAACGCGAAGTGTCTGTTGGGATATCGTCTTCATTAACAGGGATCGCCCAGAACGGTTACCCTTCCTGTCGTTTTGCCTGGCTCCAAGTTAAGGTTCTTTATCTGGACAGCTTCGGAGAGGACTCCAGCGACAGACTTCGGATGGCTAAAGAAGATGTCACAAAAATTGTAACTATCTCCGTGCATCAGAACTGCAGTTTCGTGTCTACTTGTTATCGGTCGCTCAACATGGCAAAGGAAGGCCTTCTCCTTCGCGAAAATGCACGTAACTTCGACGTGTTGCATTGACGTTTCCACCAACAGCGGCATCATTTAAACCAAACCTTTCTACCTTTACCCGCCACGAGGTGCCTATCAACAGCTTCCACACGCCCAAGGGACTCACCATGAAGCACAGTTAATGGGGAAGGAGATGCATTGCAGACAGCCATAGTGCCTGCCCCATTCTCGATAGTAAGGAAGGCATAGGGGAGAGAGGTACCTTTGGGGTGGGAAAAAATATTAGAAGGCGTGAACACGACTGTTGCCTCGGAAATTGTGTCACAGGTCACTGGTATCGGAACACCAGAAGCTGGCGGAATTGTGCAATCATCGGCGGCGCATAGCTTAGAAGAAAGTGGAATACTGTTCTTTTCGGCGTCAAACAGAGGAAGTAAGGCAAGGTCGGCACGGGCACAGTCAATAATGGTGCTATGACATGACAAGAAGTCCCATCCTAAGATGGTGCGATGGGAACAAAAGGGCAGGACGAGGAACTCGATGATGTAGCGCTCATTTTGTAATAAAATCCGGGCGGTGCAAACTGAGAGGGGCTCGACGTGGTGCGCTGTGGCAGTACGGAGATGAAAACCGGGAATTGGCGTCTTCAATTTTCTTAATTGACGGCAAATGTCTTCCTCCATAACTGATACAGCAGCTCCTGTGTCAACTAAGGCGCAAGTGGGCATTCCTTCCAAGTCTACTTCAATCGTGTGTTGCAGGGGACACACAAGGGCTTCGGTATTTCGACGGCGCCGCAGTTCTTGCCTCCGGAACTGCGGCGATTAGTTTTCCTCCGGGGCAGTCGGACGACACCGCATCGGCGAGATGGAACGGCGTCGAGGAGAGACGTACCGACGGGCACCAGAAGAGAGTTCGTCGCGAGAAGGCGGCGAATAGGGCGGCTCAGCATGGGCGTCGTTGTATGGGCGGTAAGGAACATACGCGTTATCCGCGTAGGCTAGCCGTCGGTAAGCGTCTCCTGGCGGCGGAATCCCACGGCAGCAATAACGTGCGACGTGGCCAGGAATTCGCCAAGAGAAACATATTGGCCGGTTATCAGGCGTTCGCCTAGGGTTGGTGTGCAGCGGCGACGGATGAAGCTGAGTAAGATGTGGCGGGGGCTGTGGGCGGCGTCGAGGCACATAAGCGTGAGCCGGGGTCAATGCCGCAACTTCAGCTTAGCAAAGTGGCGCCCCAACAACAGGCAAGGGCTCGGGAGCAGCTGAAATGGCGTCAGCGACTTGCTCCCGAATTATTTGATGGAGTGGCGACGACTGGGCAGGGTCTTCTGTCGGCGACGACTGCTGCGGTAAACAAAGCAAGAGAGAGATCTGCCGGGCGACCTCCTCACGAATCAGCTCTTTGATGCGCCGATGCAGGGACGGGTTTCCGTCGACTTCCAGCGCACAGAGTGGGTCGTCACGCTGCGACAGTCGGCGACGAGTCAAGGTGCGCTGCCTGCGGAACGCGTCGTAAATTTGGCACAGGCTGACGACTTCGCTTACGTTTTGGGGATTTTTCGCAAGCAGCATCTGGAATGCGTCCTCGTCGATGCCTTTAATTATGTGTTTGACGGTGTCTTGCTCAGGCATCGATGGATTCCCGCGTCGGCAGAGGTCTACCACACCCTCAATGTAACAGGTAAAGGTCTCACCGGCCTGTTGAGCCCGCTCTCTTAAGCGCTGCTCCGCGAGAAGCTTGCGCACAGCTGGGATGCCGAATACACGAGTAATGTTTGTCGTAAATGCGGTCCACGTTGACCTATCAGCTGGATGATTCAGAAACCATTTTCAGCCACGCCCCTCAAGAAGAAACCAGCGTTATTGAGCTTCGGGACCCCGTCCCACCGATTGTAAGCGCTTCCTCGCTCAAAGAAGAAAGCCAGTCCTCGACGTCCTGGTAGTCTGCGCCACTGAACTGCGGCGGGTCACGCTGGCGGATCGCGCCGGAGCAGATGACAGCCGGCGGGGAAGGTGGCGCGGTGTGTTGGGAATCACCAGGCATGGTTGACTCAGTGGGAGATTGCAGGGTGCGACTGCGGAGCTCCAGTCTCGAGGCTAGAGGGGGTGAGCTGTGGCGGAGAACCCGCACACTCCACAAAACTGTAAGATGGGTTTATTTGCGAAGGCAAGGCAGCAGGACGCTCAGCGAAGGCAGTCCGAAGCAAGCGGGGCAGACGGCTAGCTCTCGCGCGCTCTTCTCGCGGTCCAGCCTTAAGATGATCCCTGTCCGGTTCACTTGTTCTTCATCTTCCTTGAAGCTATATTACCATGACCAATCTCCTTGAAAGGGTAGGAGATACTTGTATCTCTTCCGCACTACAGTAACAATAGTCACGCCTCCACCTAGTGCATCTCTATACCCTTTAAACACGGTATACCATGGCGGTGCAATACAATCGCTTTGTATGCAGGTGTTTAGCCAGGTTTCGGTTATTAACACTGCGTGAGGGCTCTCTGGCAGAAAGAAATACTCCAGATCAGTAATTTTTTAACACTTCTACAGGCCATTAGGCGAATGAAGTGTAGCTATGCTTAAGGTTGTTGGCATGTGACAGATGTGTGTTTTGCAAAGGGCTAGCTTCAAACTGTCTTCCTTTAGGGGCTCTAATTCGGCAATTGGGATAGAAACACCGCTAATTTCGGGTGGTTTCCTGCGAGTACATTTTAAAGCAAAGATTTTTACGTCTACCTCCCAAGGGTTCTTTCGCGACCGCTTGCGGCAACAGAAAACTCCCACGAACAAGTAAAAGAATTAATTGGCTCCGACAGGAATACACAACTACAGAACAGAACTAACTAGAGAACTACAGAACAGAACTACACAACAACCTGGAACGAATACAGCAACAACGAGAGCCCGTTGTCTGAATGTTGAGCTACGAGCGCACGCGGAGACAGGGAATACAGGTGGCGCACTCACCAAGCACATCTACGGGTTTTCCCCTTGCATTTCACTGAATGCCACGTGATAGCGTCACGCGGCTTCTCGCCCCGCTGTGCGCTCCTCCCATGGCACGTCTTTAATCACAATTAAAGGAAGCTCACACCAATGTATGGCATCTCACGTTTAGTACACCATTGTGGTAAAGACTGTGGCCTCCAGTGTTCACGTAAAACATTTCAGCTCCTTGTCTTCCGCCCTCACGCAGAAAAGCTCATCAAAGAAAATATTCAAATACCCGTTGATGGCCAGGCCATCACTCCAAGCCCCAGCATCAAAATCCTGGGCCTACATCTTCAGGTCTACACCAAGAGTGACGTATCCTTGCAGCACCTAAACATAGCACCAATCAAATCATAACCTCATCAGGCTAGTTGCCACCAGGAAGCGAGGCCTCAGATAATCCCACGCCTTTCGATTCATTAAAGCTTTTGTTCTCCGGTGAACCACTTCTTCTCGACAAGGAGGGCATATAGGCGCTTTATAATAACGATTGAAAAGGCGGTTGAGCATCCCAGCAGTGTTCCCATGAGTGGGTCCACAGAGAGGCTGCTTATCACGTGGCTCCACAACACGGAGGAAGATCTGATAAAGGGTTATCTCTCTAACAAGAACCTCCGAATGAGCAGAACTGCGGCGGGTTTCCGCATCCTCCACCAGATTGGCTGGGCACAACATAATGTCATTCCGCTTGATGTACTCGAGGACTCTTGGCGACAAGAACTAAAGCTGCTTCCATAAATTTGCTTTGAAATATGAGCCCCTCAGGCTACGAGGGTCACCGACAAGCACGGGCTCAAGCGGTCAACACCACCCTAGGTGGGGATCATGCAGTTATCTACGCTGACGCTTCCTAACATCGAGGTCGGAAGTACGCCATCATCGCGGCTATCTCTAGAACAAACCTTCTTGCGTGTTCCTCACTCAAGACCCAAGACATGACGGCTGCGGAAGAGGCAGCCATCGCCTTGGCTGTCATTCAACAATATGTTCGGAGGGTAGTAACCGATTCCCAACAAACCTACCGAAATTACCAGTCACACTGGGTGTCCCGACCTGCACTGTGTGTGCTAAAAAAACCGCTCCCCAAACCGTTACATTCACCTCATCTCGACACTCGCTCATGCTTCCATGGAGGGCAACGAATACACCCTCTAACAAGCCTGCGCCTTTAACTCATAAGCTTTGGAGCGGCACGAGGGCAGTCATCCACTTGTCTCGTTAAGGGACATAACCCAGCATTATCCCTTTTAGTGACAGGCCCTACCTTCCCCTTACCCTGACCTCTCTGGAGAACAACAAACTACCCCACGGCTCATACAATCCGGCTCCTTCCCACACTGTACGCGTCTTCATTTAATGCGCCCTAATCGCTACGACGCTTAATGTAAATTATGCGTAGGAACAATCTGCCACATAACAGGGGTGTGCGACGTTAGCCCTGAGCACCCTCGTCTCTTTCCGTCAACCACCTAACAAGAGCAATAGGAGATGCTGCTGCTAGCCCGTCTCTGCCTACCCAGCTTTCAGCTGGTGGTCCGAGCACAGACAGCGCATACTGAATATGGGCTACAGTGAGGAAGGAACCACTACCCTGGGCCGCACTCTGGGGTGTTCAAAAGTCTGAATAGAAGTATTTCCTGCTCCTCCCCCAACTTCTGCTCCTCAACCCTTTCTGCCGCCGATCTCGTCATCTACTTACGTGTCTGCAGCGACAGAGAAGTGAGAATGTCTAACACCGGGTTTGAGCTTTTTTATTAAAACAGACTTTTCCCTCATGTGCTACACCAATACAACTCAACCAAACACCGCTCATGCATCATGCGTCATTTAACCTTATCAAGAATATCTCTTTGAAGTTATAGAGGGTGTAGTTAAGTGCATTTCAGTTCTCTCTGGTTTCACTATTTGTAGAGCGACGTGAGTGAATTTAGGTGACGTCGCATGGGTAATCGTTGCGGGGGCCGTTTACAGCTTTACTTTGCAACCACTTGCACAACGTGGATTTGCGCTAATTTTTTTTTGTCGACTTTCATCCATTCCCCGAGCCGCGTTACCTTTTTATCATTTGCCCGTTTAGCAGCAGGACTTTCGAAGAATATTTTGCGAACGACTGCAGTTTCTTTTGCATAATCGTTGCTGACACTTCGCAGTTATGAAGCACGGTATCCGTTTGCCTATAGTCATAGAATTCATTATTTTGTGGCGGCATATTGCTGGATGTTTTTAACACTGCGGCACACTTTTTTTATTAACTTCCCTTGAACCCCCCACTGCTTCTCAAATATGTCCCCCACAACAGCTTTAATAAAATCTGCATCCGATTCTTTGGTTTAATCCTCAACGCCGAAAAGGAGAAGGTTGTTCCGCCTGCTTCTTTCCCTGCCACCCGATTAACAGCCGGTCCCCGATTCCGCCTGCTCACCGATTAACGGGGACCAGAGGAGTCTGGTCTTTTACCGCATTTTCATGAACATCAATGTTGGCTTTCGATTTCCAGAAATATCTCAAGAACACCAGTTAGTCGGTCCGTTTTACTGCTTAGGGACGAAATTTCCTCTTTTATGGCATTGCCTGGTTTTCCAAAAGTGTCTGTATCTTTTGCTTCTCGGCAGTCCCAGGATTTTCCTCGACATCTCCTGATTCCATAAACAAGAGCATCACAGATGAAACATTATTCACTATAGCAGAATACCGTCGAGAGCACGAGAAAATCAACAACAATCTGCCATCGCTACGGTACGAAGGAGCGTAATTCCCAGATCCAGCATGGAAAAGCAGTAATAGTCGTTTGTTCACACTGTTTGCCAGACAGGTTCTGTGCCCCCTTATGTGGTCGTTGTAGGGCTCCTCCTTTCGTAGCCTTGCTGCCGATGACGTCACCGTCGACACCCTCTGGTCATCTAGTAAAGGACCATCTTCACGTCGGGGGGATGATAAAAAGGCAAGATATGCGGCGTTCCATGAGTGCTCCTTAATAACGCTGTAGCGATCCAAAACTACCGCAGAATTTGGAAAAATTGCAAAAGTAGTTTGTTTACACTGTTCGCCCGACAGGTGCCGTGCGCTAATTTCAAGGTAGTGTGAACACCACAGTGAATACAGGAGCAGAAACACATTGGGGATACAGTAGAGACCAATGCATTTCTTGTATAAAGATTCAAAATAAGGTTCAAAGTTCCCTGAGCGGTATTAGTAATATTCACACAGGAGAGGTTAGAGAGGCGATCGCCGAAGGGAGGGACAACGTTATTGTCCACTGAAAAATTAGAATTAAAATAGCCATTGAAGGCATTTGAGATGTCAGCTGGCTCACATAATGTTCTGCCCTTTGTAGTAAAAAAAAGACTATAAATTTGGTTTGGGAAGAAAATAACGCCAAAACATTTTGGGAGTATATTTAAGCAAATTTTGAAGCTTTACACGAAAATTAAAATCTCTAGCTGAGTGTTTTCTGTAGAAGTTCTTCTTTCGCGTGATGAAATTTGGTGATGCTGTCAGGATTATCGTTTCGCTTAGATTGCATTACTCCACTCTCACGCCGTCATGACTGCAGAATGTAACCATGCATCCAGGAAACATGAATTTTCTTTGTTTTTAGTGGAATAAACCGCCCTATGCATGAGTTTACCATCCGCTCGAAGAATTCGATGAGGGCGTTGACGTCACCACCGTGACTGCCCTCATTGAATGCATCAAAGCTATTTAACAATGTCTCAATAATAGGATTATTGTCAATGTTATTGAAGTCAGGGAAAGTTATGAATACCGAACCTTGTTTAGCCACTGAAGAACTAAGGTAAAAACAACTGCACTGTGGTCAGATATTCCCGCAGCTATCTCAGGAGTGAACCCATTCTGCGCAACACTCCACTAAGAAAAACGAAATCCAGTATGGCATTTGACCTTGTGTGACCACTAACCGTCTCGACATTCAGAGCAGGGAGTGATAAATTTAGTAGTGCTTTGTTAAACTTGGTATGCGACCACTGCAGATAACTGCCTATCGGTTCAACCCCGGTGCATTGAAATCACCCATGCAAACGAAATCTACAGCAGAAAAGATGAGTTCAAGAATGAACTTGCTGATGGAGTGAATGCACTCAACCGAATACCCAGGAGAGCAATAAAATGCGCCGATTACAACAGACTGCTTAGAAAGATGCCGCTTGCACCAGGCCGATTCAGACCCAGCAGGAGAAGGCAGCAGCGAAAAGTTATGGGTAGAGCTAAGTGCGAAAGCAACACCATCGCCCTTCATATTAGAGCGATCAGATCTAACTGCGATGAATCATGGTGGGGTAAATTCTTAGTCAAGAATTCCGTCATGTAACCTTGTTTTGGTGATCCCAATTACATGGAAAATAGGAAGAGGGAAGCGGAGAAAGATCTGGAAATTCATTTCTTTTTGTTCACTCGCCGGTTGTCAACGCAAAAACGTAGTGTGCCGTCTTTTTGCAGCGAAGCTGTTAGCCACTCGTTGGTCGGAGAATTTCGTGTCGTAAACGAACAACCCAGGCAGACAAGACGCCGAGCACATGCTCGAGGATTATCAGGCGTGCATCATAAAGCTCAGTATTCGTGTAAAGAAAAGACCTCAAAACAAGAGCCGAAATCGCATCATGGGTGATAAGGCGCTGGTAAACGATAGAACCTCCGTCCCCACCCCACCCTGCCAGGTGTTCTGGTAAAGATTAGGATTGCAACTGCTCTACATAGGGGAAGGTGTGGACGTCATTCCAGGGCTGGCGCATGCGTCGGGCTAGGCAGGACCCAGCAAACGTCACCCAAGACACCGAGCACATGCGTGAGGACCCAGCATTTGCCACCAGAGGAGCCGCACGCAAGCTACAAGCCGGCCGAGACGAGGAACATTTCAAACCCTCCACTATTAATCGGCATGTGTAGTGGTTTACAACAGCTATGCTGAACATCCACTTTCGCAGGGCGGGATTGCGTCATGTTTTTCGTCACGAGTACGATGGGTGCAGCCCTGGGGCTTTTCGATATGTGTATAATGTCGTCGCTGAACACGTCTTCCACTTGTGTACGAATGGCTTCCCGCTCGTTTGAATACACGCGGCACGGTGACTGTCGGGTAGGTCGGGCTCCATCATCTATTATAATTCGGTGCTTCGCTAGAGGTGTCTGACGTAATTTTGAGTTCGACCAAAAACACTCGCTGGGGCGACGCTCCAAAGCCAATTGTTTGTGCCGTTCTTGCAGTATTCTCAGATTCACGTCGAAGGGATACGGAAGCTTGAAGGTATCTTCGGGTGCCTGTTCAAAGTCGGCGACCGGGATCACGTCACTTGCTTCTTCCGTTTCTCCGGGGAAGGCAATTACAGCGCTCTTGTTTAAATGCTGGTACTCCTCGGTGAAATTAGGGACCAACACGAGGGATTGGTGTCGCTTAAAGCGCGCAACGGCTCTTGCGACGGAGACACCGCGGTAGAGAAGCAACTTTGGTCATCCTCCACGATAGCGCCGATGTCAGGAAGCAGCATCTCACAATAAAAAGTGATTATCAAGATTGCGCGGCGTGGCTGGATGACATGATTATCGGCGATCCTTACAGTACCACTGTGTTTCGGTTCCGGCGTCTTGGAGTGATTAGAGGAAAAGTTATCCAGTTGGTCTGCAGATCACTTATTGCACCGTTTTTCATAAAAAAGTATATTTCAAGAATTATATCGCGTGAGCAGTAGGGAAAAATGACTAACGTAGCGGGATGCGTGGTACCGTCGTATGGTGACGCGCGATGTGCACGTTCCACTTGGCGTCACGAGATGGCCTCCTGATGTGCGTATGTGTGGACCGTCCCATCTGGTCGTCACGTTCTTCATCTTAGACGCAAATGATCCGCTCATTAGTGGGTAGTCGGCTCCCGTGTCTATGAGGGCGACTACGTCAACGCCGTCGAAATAAAACTGTACGTTGGACGCCGCCTTCCGCGAGTTACAATTGCGTCGGGCCTTCGTATTTCGGCTTCGGCTTGTTCCGTCTTCGTTGTTCATCTTTTCCACTAATGCAACAATGCTTACATGACGGTTTTGTGACTGCAACTGCAGCAAGACTTCAGCCCGTTCTTTTCGCACAACCATAGCGAACATCGTAAAAAAGCCCTACATCGCCCTAAACACTAATGTTATTGGCCCTACGTTCCGCCCTACGCAAAAAAACATCCCCCTCGCGAGGGGCACGATCAAATGCAGAGCATTTCTGCGGGGGGGCGCGCCTGCAGGTCGTATGGATTACGTATTGGTTGTTGTTGTTGTAATTGTTGTCTTCCAGCGTAGACATTGTCGATGAAGTCGATGGTGAAACGTGCCGTGAAGCCCCTGCCGCGGCTATGACGCAACGTGGAGCGGCTATGACGCAACGTGGCGCGGGGATGACGCAACACAATCCAACACAATCCACTTTAATCCAATCCAATCCAAATCCAAGCCAATCCAATCGAATCCAATCCAATGCCCCTCGCGAGAGAGTGTTATAGCGCCGAAATCGCCACCACGCGAACGCGTGATGCTGACGTCACGATCACGCCACAGATGTTAGCGACCGCAGCGCGCGCGAACGACATATGTGGTTTAAGTGCGAACCGACCGCGGCGAGAGAGCGCGATGCGAGCGCCCCACCTGTTCTTGCGCGCGAACCTAACGCGGCGAGAGAGGGTGTTGCGCACGTCCCCACCTGTTGTGCGCCCGAACCGAACGCGGCGAGAGAGGGCGTTGCGAGCGGAGAGAAGGCGAGGAGGACGCGGGGGAGAGGGTGCACCTCTGGCCGACGGTTGAATGAGTCAAGGATATAAGGCACGCTCGTAACCTTCCGTTCTGTGTCGGCTTTGTGGCTCAGTTGGTAGAGTACCGTGCACCTTGCGTTCCGCCCGTAGAGTCGTAGCATCGAAACCTGGCGCCGGCAAGTATTATTTTTTTATATAGTGTAGGGGGAGCGATGCGGACGCGGACTACGGACGCCAACGCGGGTGAGATCGTGAGTTACTGAAATGCTCTGCATTTAAAATTGCGTTCTGAAATCATTCAAAACCTCCAGGGAGCTCCCATGGTTTTCGAACCTGATCCGTGCTGAGTCCTCGGAGTAGAAGAACAATTGCCTCAGTGTCTCCACGTCATCCAATCGGTTAAACAGCCTGACCAGTTCGACTTGCTCAAACCAGTCTTCGGGGTCCTCCGAAGATGACCAATGGGATGATCGGGGCTCCCTGGGTTCCTGAACAACGAGGGCAGGATTGTAAGCGCTGGTCATGGTGACTGCGTTGATCATATAGGTTTTCACGCCGTGGTTTTTTCTCACTTAATCCGGAATCAGTCCCAACTCTGGCTAAAGAACTTGCTGTCGGCGGCTGACACAAGTTGGGCTTGCTTGTCGGCTTCACGAGGATTTAGGGTTCATGTACCGCGCCCCTACTCAAGATGTCAAGAAATCAAAGGTGGCGCACTTGGCTTGAAGGGAAAGCAAGTTTATTGGAGAGAACTTGTGCTCCCCTAATACCTAAAAAAATACACAGGCGGAGAAAAACAACTCAGAAAAATCACGTGCGCAGGCTAGTGTCGGCGAGTCGACTACTGCGGAGAACGCTCTGGGAGCACGTATCTCTCGGGGCGAGTGTTTCTCGAGTCGTCGAATGGCCTATAGAACACTGTAGATCAAAGAAGAGTATTCTAGTTTGGTGACTATAGTTCGAAACACTCTCCCTATCAAAGGAGATAACAAAAGCGGCGTAATAAATGGAACATGCGCTTTACTTGGCCCACGGATAACGCAGACAACACAGCCCGTTGGAGCCGGTCAGCAGAAACAAAACATAAATAAACAACCCCAATAGATGGTTCGGGGCAATATAATGATGAATTGTTGAAAACACCAATGCTTTCTTCTCAGTCCCGCCTTCCACCCGAAACTCGCCATATCGACGATAAGAGAAAGGAAAAGTGAAACCAAAGGCAGCAACGAAAAAAATGCGCTTCAGGTTCCCCAAATTTAACATCTGACATTAACAAAATTTCCGACCTTTAGGGAATGTGGTACCTAGGTTTAAATCTTCACGATATTGGTTGCAAGTAATGCTCTTAAAGTATTGCGTGTGACAGCTTTCAGCAGTACGACATCGGTGTTTTCCTCCCATGCGAATTAGTAACCCTCTAATGCAATTGAGTCAAACTTTTGTGTTAATTGGTAGTGTTTTTTTGCTGGTGGATTTTGCGTCTGTAGATAAATTTACCTGGTTTCTAGTAGGAGCTTGCAGTTAGCTTGAAGTTCGGGTCATCACAACTATTTGTGTAGTAACACTCACGTTTAATATTTTCATCAGGTCCTGATGCATAGGTGTTTCGTTCGTGTACATATACTGTTTCTGTTACTGTATTTGTTACGTTAAGTGGAAAAAGCTGAGCACTCTCGCAGTGTCCGAAAATGCCCGACAAGGACTGCGGGTATACCGTTCGTGGAGTATACAGCATACGAGTGCAAATAAACGAGAGGGTCAAAGACAAAGTCCTCTATTAAATGGGTAGTGTTGATCAAATGCCACGACAATAAATAAGCGAAATTAAGATATATATAGAAGTGGCGGCCACGTTCGTACAGCTAGTGCAACCTTTTACCTTTGCTGCAGCCCTGTCGCTGCGCTAGACACTTGCGTTTTTATGATAGCATTGATTCTCCATACTGCAATGCACAAAAAATGAATAAGCCAAGGATTTCGAGTACATGTGGATGTCAACAATTTCCGGTCGGCATGCCTCGCGGTTACGACGGGCCACTGCTTCTGGTGTGATGTTAGGCGAAGCTGACAGCGTGGCTGCAGACGGCAGGCTGTGCAACAAAATGAAGCAAGCTGACAACAAAGTAATAGCTGCATCCTCACGCAGTGCGAAACAGTAAGCAATAAAACATGCTTAACGTGCAATAATGTAATTAGTAACAACATTGCTGCCCCTTTTTTACCAGAAGGGCTATAGTTCTGTGCGAGGTATGTCGCCAAGCAATTACCACAACTGAACATCAGTGACGGGTGACGCACTTTGCGTGTTTGGGCGTTCTTAACCCATATAATATCGAGAGCGGCATGTTGTGTTTCCCGATAACTCAATTCAACATCAATATATAGTAGGAGCGTTGAGTAATAAAAAACTGGAATTAAAACGCCTATTCATTTTAGCAGTGGGAATAAACTGTTTTTCTTTCTTTCCAGGGAAATTAAAGAACGGAATTGCACCAAGTTTCCATTCCCCTGAATGTAATGTGAAATGAGTCGTGACGCCCTTTCGGCAATACTGTTGGGAAGCCCCTCTACCACCTTGTCTCAGCCTTGTCTTATTTATTTCGTGTGAAGGCTTAGGTATTTTAGAGGCTACATCTTGTTTTTTTGTTGTTGTTTCTGTGTTCTGTGTGCTTATATCTTTCCGTGTTCTCTAGGAATTGTCTGCACCTCAGGCCCGTGTGGTGCCACTGTACCCACTATATTGCAGATGTTGTAACTTGAGCGTAAATGTTTTCTCGGACATGTGGACTACAATCTCGTAAACGGCGGAATTATGCACACATTAGCAAAGCCCTCTTGACTATATTTGCGTGCGGCGAAACAAAACGAAGAACGTTTTATACAATGGCTATATGCAAGTAAGTCGTGTTGTTTTCTTCGCCTTCATGCTCAAGGCTGAATATTGTAGCGTGGTATCGGTAGGCAACTCCTGCGTTAATATCAGCACTTTGCTCACCACCTTAGCAGTGTTAACAGCAGAGATGGTTATGCCGAGCTTTGTCAGCCCGTTGAAGGCAAAAAGAAAAAGTGGATGCAGAGGTCCCGGTATTCCCAACCGGGACTTTCACGCCTTGAAATCTGGAAGCTAA
The DNA here is from genome assembly GCF_048455015.1 of Haemaphysalis longicornis. Taxonomy (NCBI): domain Eukaryota; kingdom Metazoa; phylum Arthropoda; class Arachnida; order Ixodida; family Ixodidae; genus Haemaphysalis; species Haemaphysalis longicornis. The sequence goes on along the minus strand of NW_027526233.1, from coordinate 11,039,116 downwards.
CCACAGTGTACGGGGTCTTTAGCTGCTGGGAACAGTACCTGTGCTGCCAATTGGAAAGAAAAAGGCTTTCCGTGGTCAGATTTTACCATCGGAGACTCGCGGTAGAAAACCGGCGTCTATCCCATTAGGCTATTATCGCCTTTCTGGCCGGCATCCTTTGTGTTGGTTCGGCTAGCGGGGCGTTCGTTTTGGAGATGGCCGCTTGTTCTATCGCGTGCTAACTAGGTACACCTTGAGACAGGTGTGAAAGCCTGCGGACTAAACGACCCGGGCCTGTTATACATTCATAACTTTCAAGGGCAAGCTCGTATATAAACGTGAGGCGAACAGCCAGGTTTACGAGAACGGGAGGGGGGCACCAGCTCTGTTGTTTCTCGATCCTTGAGCCACTAGTTTGAGGTGCGTCAATCTTCATAGCATCACCTGCACTTCAGCCACGTCTTGCTGCCGCCTAAATCATAGTAGCTGGTCGCCGACATACGTGCTGCGTTTTAATATTGTGCTCTCTTTAAACGGTGAAGCCTTTCATTCCGCGCTTCAAAACCATATCTCAGAACCTGCGTGCCACGGCGTTCGATTGTCCTCTACATTTCTGTGAACCTGGCAACCTAATACGTATTTATCAATAATGACAATATTTCAGCGTTTGGGACGTGCTGGAAAGACAGAAGTGGTCAATAAACAGAGGTCGTCAGTGAAACTGTATGCTACCTCTTTTGTACAAATACGTCTCCTTCTATGTTTCAATAGCTATCTCATTAAAAAAAGAATGGCAAGGGCAGCGTAGCTATAATGGTGCACGTACTTTTCTCCCTCCAAGAGGGCCACTATCGCGTCTCTCGCTGATACTAGAGACCGCATGTCCCCTTAATGTTTCGGGTTTTCTCTGACAGTGCGCAGTGCCCCGACAGTTTGTTCTTTGACACTGAGTCTCTTCCCAGGTACTTCCAAGTATAAAAAGTATTGCTACAATGAAGACTATTACGAATTAGTTTAGAGCGCGTTCGGCAGTTTAAAAATATTGGGGCCTACCGTTCCTTTGTTGCTTTTTTTGAAAACTAATCTCCGGACTCGGCGAAGCCGGTACGGGTTCCCACCCCGACATACTGACGGTGTAAGTTCTCCAATACCTTGCCTTTCACATGCAAATATGCGTTGCGTGGTATTCGTTACTGCGTTTTTTCTTGTTGACGCCAAGGGGTAACAAACCGACGGACGCAACGCTCTTACTTCTCTATGGTTCCCGGTAACTTCCCATCCGCTTTCTCATTTACCCATTCTGTAGCACTAACGGCGCCCTCGCACGTATTGTATCGACTTGTATTGCCGCTATAAGGGAACGCTTGCGGAGGTTCCAGGAGCGATTGCGTCTGTGATTCCTATATGTCGAAGCAATACTTTTTCTTCGCGTATTGTCCGAAGGCCCTTCATTTCCTTTCTTGTGACCGTTTAAGTTTATTTGCTCCATTTTCACCAAATAGGCCTATTTAGGCCATCAACCTGATAATTAATTTTTTCTTGTTTTGAAATTGCTTTTTAAGCACGTTGGAACACTGGTATAGAACATGCCATCCAAACTATTGTTGAACGGTGGTAGAACGGATGTTGAACGAATGTATGCGCAGGAGCAAAGACCTATATGCGGCAACGGTGGTATTGAACACGAATTGAGTCCTTACTGAAGCCTTTGTATGCCGGTACGCGCTGCAGCAAACCCAACTTTGACTGACGGCGATGAGGAATGATCGTTCATGAAGCGAAAGAAAAAAAACACATCCCACGGTTAAAATCGCGCCCCGGTTCATCGAGTTATGTAGCCAATGTCTGCGATTGCCTAATTTTATTTTTTCTTTATTCTATGAAACACCTACCCGAAGAGCTTTAAATTCACACCCTAAACCATTAACAGTACGTTCACTGCCACATATTTTAGAAGCCCGCAGGCACACACACGCCTCAATTTGTAACCAATCCAGCAGCTGCGATTGCGCCGCATAGATACTATGGTTGAAGCTCAGTCAAACTCGGGCGAGAAACGAACAATGCATCACGACAAAGCTTCGCGTTCAACCATCTTCGTCGTGAGACGAAGGGGTACAAGATTTTTTTCCTTCAATTGTTCACCTAAACGTGCATATTTTAACTTTTTTGTAGATATTAGCAGAGTCCTTCAATGCTTTTCTGGTCACGAAACTGCGCCCGGAGGTTGATATAGGGACAAAATCTCTCGCTAGCGGCGCCACCCGTCGTAGGGGGGCCACAAGCCGTCGCCAGTGCTGGGCTTGTATGCGCACTACTGCCGACGTTTCGACGCGGTTATGTGCGTGCTGTTCTTCCTGTTAACTTTTCTTAAACGTCTCTGAACGCATCAATGCCAGCAGATAAATAAACCGAAACGGGATCCAGTGTCGACGACGAATGAGAGCTGTTTACTTTGGAACGCACGCGTAGTTTGCGGGCCTACCCTATAAACAGCAGCGCCTTTAAAAGTGTTCTCACACCACGCGATAACGCATTGTGTTAATAATTACCTCATAGCCCAATTACATGCGTACTTACGATGCCTCGAAGCGGTACGTCATAGCTCGCAAGTGTTGAAAGATGATGCTCATGCTCCCGATGCGAGCAGCTACTGCTAGATCTGCTCGACAACGTGTTTATATTTGCGCCTGGCCAAAAGGCGTTTATGTTTATGCGGTAGGTGAGCTTTATATTCTGGTAGTGCTGCAAATAGGGGGAGGAGGGTGAACGGAATGAAACACGACTGGGTAGTACAGGAGCAATCACATTGGTTTATACCCGGCTGGCCTCTCGCGCGCTGCTACCCAAGTATCTAAATGAAGTGAATGGTCCAGCCAGAAGTTTTATTCCTGACCTTTCAAATGAGTTTACACCCAAATGCGTAGTTGTTTTGGTGTGAGCGCCGATCGCTTTCTTGACGCGGGGACTTTCGACGGCGCGGTTACAGCAGCCGAGCGCTTTCGTGACCACTCGAAACACGAGTTTCACGTGCCTAACATTTGATTGACCACTTTTTTCCACGCAGTCATTGTGTTTACTGTTTATATCATTATTAATTACCGGCCGACAACCCATCATTTCCTCGGGAAGGGACGTACAGCAGCCTAATCTGGAAGTTCCTTTTGATGCCAGTGCTAGCTGCTCGGCCGCCTTTGCCACTACCGAGACATCACATCATACATTTTTTTTTTTGGATGCTGGGGGGGGGGGGAGGGGCGGTGATGATTTAAAGTATGCAATAAATCTTAAATTTGGTGCTAATGATACGCCGCTTAGACAATTCGCGCCGCCTCTTGGCTGGTTGCCTCTGAATCAATGGCCGGGAACACGGTTTCGCCTTTGTCAGGTAGGCCTGGAGCCCGTCAAAAATCCTTGGAACGGCATCCGTCCGAAGCCTCGGTCTCTCTCGCTGAAGCGACACGCCCCCCCCCCCTTCGTTCCCGATGTGCTCATCGGTTTTACAACGTCGCTAGCATCAAAATGCTTTTCGCAAGCCCGAACGCTCTTGCTTTCGAAGTTGAAACCGCCAGCTTCCAACCGCGGCATACAGTCAAACCCGGCTATAACGAACCCAGATAGAGCGAATTATGCTATATACAGTCAAACCCGTTTTATAGCGAACTGCAATATGCACCGCGATTTGTTCGATATATCTAATAGTTCGATATAGCCGAACCCGCCTATAACGAGCTCATTGTTACGAGTTCGCATTGCGCGGTAGCCCCCCCTCCTCAACTCCACCATCCCCGCATGCAAAAACGAACACAGTAAAGTAACCGTGACCATACCCAAAATAATCCATTTATTGGAAGTATTAAAGCTACTTTCCGCCTGAACTGCCCACTTTGCAAAGAAAAAAAGCGGTGATTTTTGTTTTCAATTTCGTTTTGGCGGCTTCAGCTAGCATAGCATTCTCTACACGAAACATTATTTGCACCAGTTCGAGCTCGAGTCCTCCAAAATCTAAGAAGCATTGGCGGAGCACACTGACTGCCGAAAGCGCTTCACTATAAGCATCGGACGGCTTTCACTCGCGACATCATCGGCAACGTTGGGGAGCTCTTCCCACAGTTCACCGATGCTGCTGTCTTGGTCCGGACTCGCTGGCTGGGCGGGTTCCGTCGTAAGTCCCACGCGTTGGAAATAGTTACGGAAAGTGTCGGCCGTCACGTCGCTCCGTGCAAGGCGCAATGTCCCAGTCGCGGCTCTTGCTCCGTGGTCGCGGCCAATCGACATCTCAATCGCCGCTCCGAGATCATGCATTTCGGCGGCCATTCTAGGCGCGCGGAGTTCGATATAACTTCGTTATAAGGAATATGTTTCCCATGTATTTCCGTAACTGAATTATTTTTGTTCGATACAGTCAAACCCAGCTATAACGAACCCAGATAGAGCGAATTATGCTATATATCGAAAAAAAAATTCAGTTACGGAAATGGCATATGGTTCAGTTAGTTACAGCAAATGGCATATACAGTTACAGCGAATGGCATATAAAAAAAACAACTTCGAAGTAATTTAAGAATACTGTAGTCTTGTCTTGTAGATTCGCTACACTGCTGAACAAAAAACAGCAAAATGCATGCACAACGTACTTATTTTTTACTACAAGCTTGCAATTTACAACATAAAGGTTTTACATAATCATTTTCTTTTTAGCAAGGGATGAACGCTAATAACGGCGTAGAAATGAATGCATGAATGAAGGACTAGAAACAAAATTATTCTTGGCACATTTACATAAAGAATATACACAAAAACAGTACGAGGAGATAACCGTTGGATTATCTTGAAGCAGGGTACCAGCCAACTTATCCATAAAATATTGACGCTGCACCCTCCCAGACAAGTCATTTTTAGGGCGGCTTAAGGCGGCTATGCTAACACTGAGCGGTGTGGCGCGCCCTAGTGGAGGGCCAAGGATTATTCTTGACCACCTGGGGATCTTTAAGTGCGCCTAAATCCCGAAACATGGACCACGTTTCCCAAGTGGTCCGAGATTCAACTCTGTCATGTATATTGGACAGGCCATAAAGTTACGGAAACGCAAGGGAAAACCAATGCGCTTCGAACAAAAACTCATTACGTTTTTGTCTGCACAGTTTCTTGTGCTACATTCGAGGAGCCGTTTCTGCTACGGTTGTTATTTTTGTTTATTTAGCATATCGCTTTGAGATATTTGAATTTAATTACATTTATTAACCTGATATTATGCAACGACGTCCGAAAGTTATAGAAAACGGTCAGCGATTCCAGTTATATAAAGGTCTGTATTTAAAATGTATTGTCTATTTTTATATTCCCCTTACAAAGGCAGCCTTTTATCATTCTATTTCGTTATGGCATGCATATAGACGGGTTAAAAAATTTACGATAGCTGTACTACAGATTACTACCTTCCTATTATGTACAGTCTACGCTAATATTTAATAAAATGTTGTAGAAGTAAGCTAAAGTGTAAAGAAGTTTCCGCATATTTTGATATGTTCAAGGCAACATTTCTAAAACATTTTTATAGCATGAGTTGTCGGTTTCATCTTCACTCTAGTAACTGTATGTACTAATGCCTTCTGGTGCCCTTCTTATAGCACAAAGGGCCAAATCTACCATCGATGGCGTTTACCTCAGTATAGCAGTGATGGGTTGGGTGCGGGTTTGGCTTGCAAATGTAAAACTTGTTATTTTGTCCAAATAGGCAAATCACCATGGCAGGTAGCGCGCTATTTAAACATGCAGGCCACATCACAGAAGCTCCTCCATGGATTTCCTCTGTAATGATAAGACTTTGCCTTTACATGCATAATTACAACAGACACTTTTTCATATTGCTAGATTTCACAAAGAAAACACAGTAATGAATGGGATACTTCCGTGCTATCATTTACGCGACACGATAAAACCAGAGCAGACGAACCAGCACAGTCGTAAAATTGTGTCTTAACGTGGTAGCTTACGGCTAGCAAACACCCAAGCAATCCATAGTAGATAATTGTTGCAAGAAACAATGTTTTCTCTGATGTTATAAGGCAGCCTATGCATTAGAACTGTGGGCCCCAATTGCGCTATTATTCCGCTGGTATACAACTCGATCAAAGCAACAATTCATAGTTGTATTAGACAGCCACATTCTTGGGATAAAACCCGAAAACGTCGCTTGTACTGCATCGGAAAACCGACGTTCGAGTTGAGCAAATACTCTATCGTTTACACACGGCACTAAGGGTACGCATTAAACTATTTCGTTTTGCATTGTTGCCACACTACGCTTCGGTGCATGGTGTATCAAATTCGAACAGACACAAAAATGTAGTTGTCAGCCCGAACGCAAGTGTATACTGATTTGACAAGTACACTATCTCCACGCAGCTTCAAATGCAAAGGAAGAAACTTAAACTTTTCATTGACAAGCACAGTCATCAAAGCCGCATCAAGTTGAAAATGTACTTATGGTTCGTTTCATATTTTATGTGGGAGATTGTTTCTAGTGTGACAATTTTTCTTTTCGTTTCTTGAGCAACTTGCGGTATGCCTATGTTTATGATTTATCAATTCTGTGAACGATCGTGCAATGAGGGGAAGGTAGGAAGCAGTCAACGGAGAAAAGACAAAACCATGCACCGCTCTATATCTAACCACCACAACAGTTGAACGGGGACCTTTCTGGGGACGGATTATTTCCTAGCCAATGCCGCCCATCGAGTATGTGCAACTTTGGAGATATGCGCCACTTTTAAAGAATACCCACAGCAACGCTCAGGTGTGCACTCCGTAAACCTAACCTTCGCGTGTGTGGTGTACACCGCCAATCGTTAACTGTTATTTTGCGTTCATGGAGCGGCCGCTGCCAGGTGGTGCTAGGCGTGCGTGCAATCCGCGTCTTCAGTGCTTTGTTGTTAGAGATAATGTACTGCCCCCATACCAAACACAGCTTCCCTGCAAAAGGGGCGTTATTATTCGGTTGTTGTTTTTTTGTCACAAATATAGGCGACGCTTGCGATAAATCGCGCAACGCTTGAACCATAGCGAGCTGGAGGCATTCTTTCTGTAAAGGCGCTCAAGGACACAACACCACACATTGCAAAAGGTTTGAAATTTTTTGTTTATTTGTTTTGTCGTCGCTTTTTAATGTGGTATTAGTTATCACCTCATATCCATCTATGTATTCGTCATTCTCAAACATGACTGGCGGGCCCAGGATGGTTTTGTAGCACGCTTACACAACCATCCTACATTGGAATGCGTCGCTACGCCGTAGAACTGGCGCCCAACGGCTTTCGGAACTGGCTGTCCTTAGCACCGCCTGTGCAACCCCTTAGCGCCCGGACGCACATGTATAGTTTCCGTGGTATTTTTTACAAACACCACGTGCAAGCGGAAATGCCTCTGGCGCTCGCGGTGAGACGCGTAGTCCCTCGCGCAGTAAATTTCTGGAGTAACCAAATCCTGCACTTTTTTCATGACGCCGCACACCACAGACAACACGGCAAGCAACGACAACTCCACTGTTAAAATATGTCAAACCTGGTCGTCACGTCTGCACTGAGTTCACAATGAAATGTTGAAGAGATTATCTTTCGCCTTTCTGTAGCCAGGTACACGGCATGTACAATGCAACTGAATAAACATTTACGTAATATTTACCGAGTTATGGCTTTAAAAAAATTATGCATCCCTCCGTGTAACGATGACGACGGTTGACCGCCAAGCTTTCTCTCCGCGAATTCTTTGATTGTCGTCTGTGTTTGGGCTAAGTTTCGTCTGTGTAAAAGTGGTACAATCGGATAGAAACCAGCTTCATAACACTAGGGACACAGTTCATATTCCGGCCACTTAAGCGTTTATTTATTTCACTTCACCCACGATGATTTATCGTCATCATCAGAGAAATTTTATCTTTCCTGCTGACCGTTATCACGTTGCAGATGGTATCATGAACAACATTGAAGTTTCACTCTAAAACGACTAGCTGAAATATTTTTCCTGTTTCTTTCACTCTCCTTTAATAAAGTTGAATAAAAAATATGTTTACGATAATGTCATCGTAATCAAATAGCCACCTACCTTTGCCAGAAAAGGGTGTGCAAGCATTTATTTGAAATTATTTTTAAAAACGTATTAGTGCTTACGGCAACTGCAGACTTTTCTCTTTTTTTAAAACGACGCAAATATATGTCTCGAACGTCATCAAAAAAAAACCAGACCCTTAAACTTTCCTACCGTAGTAAGACCGTGCGCCCTGTTCGCAGGACATGGAGAATTAGAAGCATATTGTCACATAGCCTGAGACGACGCAGCTGCATTGAAGGAAAACAAGGTTATTGGACTGAAGTGGTGTTCCCCTAACAACTCAAAGAACCCACAGGCAGTGAAGAAGCAGTCAAGAAAATGACGTGCGCAGGCGAGTGTCGGCGATTCGAATGCCACAGCGTCTGTTCTGCGGACAATTTATCTTTCTGTGCGCGTGTTTCTCGAACCGTTGATATGCATCCAGGAAACTGTAGATGAAAGAAGGCTATTCTAGGCTAGTGGCATTAGGGCAAAGCAGTCTTCACATCAAATGAGAACTCGTGCAGCATAAGAAAGAAAGAAAGGAACACGCGCTTCCTTCGGGACACGTATAACACAGTCCGGTGCAGCCGGGCGATAACAGCAAAAGCATAATTAAACACATTCAATGCATGGTTCGTGACCTTAGGCCCCTGTAAGAGTGCATTGACCCCACGCTAAAATAAAACTGCAGTCCGAACGAACCAAAAATAAAGTCCGTCATCTTGTGGAGTAAGCTTTTGCGCAAACTTGTGGAAGACTTCGCGCCGCCTGCGTCATCGGGATGTTCTGGAATCACCACCGGGGATCACCTCGTAGGTCATTCGTCGCACAGGTTGTATACTCCGGCAGCATCCGAAATGCCGTCACAGACGCTTCTCATGGAGTCCGCGTCATCGGATGGGAGTCCAAACCCGCACACGATCCCCTCGGCGGCACTCGACGTCGGAGGTTGTAGTGTCCGGCATCTACCAGCTGCTGTCCCGCGGTAAGAACTCGAGCGAGATAGCGGGCGTCTCCCGCACGCTGAAGGTATCCGCGACTTCGGAGTTGAGGTCATCATCTTCTGAGTGCGGAAGCATGGCGTCAAGTATCTTAGTCGGCCATCTCCCGTAGACAAGCTCGAATGGTGTGATGTACGTTTTTTCCCCTAGATACCCGTGTTGTAGACATACAGGATATAGGAAAGGTTTTCGTCCCAAGTCTCATGTTCAACGTCTATGTGCACAGGCAACATATCCGCGATCGTCTCGTTCAGATTTTTCGTTAGTCTGTTCAGATGGGGCTGATACGCCGCTGTTCTTTGGTGATCTGCTGTAGTCCAGGATTTCTTGCATAAGCTCCGCAGTAAAGGCCGTTCCGTGGCCCGTGTTTAGGGCTCCAGATGTTAAATGTCACAGCACAACTTGCTTTATGAAGAACTTCGCGACTTCTTGTGCAGTCCCCCTTGGGAGCAATAGGCTAAGCGCCAGGCACAACTGGAGGAAGGAAAACAGAAAAGGGGCGTAATCCTTCCTCCAGTTGTGCCTGGCGCTTAACCTGTTCCCATGATGAAGTACCAACTAGCTCGCATCGACACATTAATACAGCCCCTTGGGAGAACGGCGGTCTCTGCGTAGCGCATCAGGTAGTCTGTCGCTACGACAATCCACTTGTTCTGAGACCGTGGCGCAGGAAATGGCACCAGAACGGCCATTCCATACTGTTGGAAGGGCCTCGATAGGACTATCGAGGCAACTCCAACAGATTGGAATGGCCCTTCTGGTCCCATTTCCTGTGCCACGGACCCAGAACAAGTGGATTGTTGTAGCGACAGACTACCTGATGCGCTACGCAGAGACCGCCGTTCTCCCAAGGGGCTGAATTGGTTGCAGTTATCGGTTGCAGAAGTCCTGCGGGTCTCGTTGGCGGCGTTTTTCGTCGCTGGCCGTCCCAGCAGCTCCGGACGTAGTGGGTTACGTCTAATGTAACGAGATCCAGTAGTACTTCGCCTTGATGTTACGATAAGTGCATGCCGTGCCAAGATTCTTGGAAGACGGGTCGTCGTTGCACGCTTCCGAAATTCTCTCACGAAGGTCATAGGGGATGACAGGCTAATTCGTTTCCGTTCTGGAGCTGAACTTCACGGTGAAAGAGTTTTTCAGGCTGAATGTTGGTAAGTTGCGTCTGAAGGCCCTAGGCACGGTGACCTTGCGTGCTTCGAGGAAGTGGATGCTAGCTCGTAACTCGGGGTCGGCACGCTTCTGAGCGGCTTTGTCGCTCCCCGACACCACTCCAAAGAACGCGCTGTCTTCATCGGAGTTTTGCGGTGGTGTCTTGAATGTGGCGCGGGACGGGGCAGACGGACGCGGAGTAATTATTCCCGGATTGATAGATCATAGTAACGTCAACGTCTTGCAGGCGGAAGCTCCACCGCCCAAGACGGGCCGAGGGGCCCTTCAAATTGGCGAGCCAATCCAGCGCACGGTGGTGTGTCACAACTTTGCATGTACTAGCATACACGTATAAGGGAAATATTTAAATGGCCTATATAATAGCGAGGCACTCTTTCTCAGAGGCTGAGTAGTTTTTCTTCTTCTTCGACAGACCACGGCTGGCAAAGTCGAATAATTTTTTGCAACTGCTTTGCTTTTGGCCGAGGATACACCCAGGCATATATCACCGGCGTCCGTGTGCATTTCCGTTTCGGCGTTTTCTTCTAAATGAGCGAGTACGCACCTTCTTTTTCCTCAAAGACCGCTGCATCCTGATTAGCAACGGGAAACTTCCTGGAGGTGCGGGGTACATGCACCCTGAGCCGTCTTCAAGACCACAAGCAAGACCACCTCATGTCAGCCGCCGACTTCAAGATCTTCAGCCAGAGTTTTGGATGCTTCCGGGTAAAGTGAAGTAAGGAGTCGTAGTGAAAACCATTATGATAGACCCAGGCATCATGACCAGCGCTTCCAATCCTACCCTCCTTATTCAGCAGCCCAAGGGAACCCATCATTCCATTGGTCACCTGCGGAGGACCCCGAAGACTGTTTGGTGCATGTTGAACGGCTCAGGCAGTTTATTCGATGGGACTACGTGGATACCATGAGGCAATTGTTTTTCTACCTTGAGGACTCAGCACAGATCTGGTTTGAAAACCATGAGAGCTGCCTTGAGATTTGAAACGATTTCAGACCGCAATTTTAACGATGTTCACCACGGTTGTGAGAAAAGAATGGGCCGAACGTTTGCTGCACACGCCCACACAAAACCCAAAATAAACCACTGTTGCGTCAGTCGAAGAGATGAAGAGGCTTTTCAGACCTGCTGACCTTTCCATGGTGGAAGAAAACAAGTTATGCTTTGTGATGCACGGTGTGAAGGAGAAACGGTTTGCTGGACATGACCGCAATCCGGCCAAAACCATCGCCGAATTTGTGACCGAAGGCAGCACACTTGAGAAGGCCCTCGAAATGCGTGCTAAGAAGCATGACCGACACTTTGTTGTCGCCGCCAATGCGAATTACGTCGACAGCATGCGGATTCCGGCAGACAGCCTGCGCGAGATCGTCCGCGCAGAAGTGCGGGAGGAGCTGCGGAAACTTCTCCCGGCACCGCTGCAACCCCAGGTCGCTTCCCTTACCGACGTCCTTAGGGAATAAGTGCAGCAAGCACTAGGAACTTCAACGACGCCAGAAGCACCCCTCGAGCCGCAATCCATGGGCTACGCGGCTGCTGTTCGTCGACTTAGCCCACCTACACCCTATCGTCCCGAGGCTCCATACCCTCGTACCCTGTCGCCGGCCCGACCACCCGCGGTGCAATCCTCCGCCCCGACAAAGAGCGACGTGTGGCGAGCGCCAGGTAATCGTCTGCTGTGTGACAACTGCAGAGAGGCCGACCACATCTACCACCACTGCCCCTTACAAGAATCACGATTAGCGATGGTTCTCCGTCGTCGCACCACGCCCTCGACCCGGCCAGCGCCCAACTAAAGTAGCAGAATTCCTGTACAACACCAAACGGGCTCCAGTGCGCTTCAACTATGCGACGTCAACCTACGAATACGGATCGCCAAGCTGTAGAAGAAACTCAGACGTCACGCGTGGGTAGTCCCCAAGCCAACGTAGAGGAAACTAAAAGCAGAAATTTCTGGACGAAAAGTTGCATGGCGGCGGAAAAATGAAAATCCTCCCACTATTACGCTTTGCTGAAGACCATGCTCGACGACATTCCCTCAGCCCGAGGTGTTGCTCGAAATCTGACGTGAATCCGAACACGAAAACAGCAACACGGTGCGTCACGTAACCGACATGACCAAGATGCCGCTAAGAAGAAGACGACATTGACGACGCCTAGTCCGGAACAGTCAACACGCACAAGCCAAAATACGACGCCCCGACGCACCCCGGAACTCGAGGGAAGCGGCGTCTGACTTTAGCTTCCCCTTCGATGGCCTTAATGTAGTCACCCCGATAGGCACGGGATCCGACTACTCAGTAATGAGCAGATCATTCGCACCTAAGCTGAAGAAAGTTACGAAGAGATGGGACGGTCGGCACATACGCACAGCAGGAGGCCACCTGGCGGCACCAACTGGAACGTCACATCAGCGTCACCATAGACGGCACCACGTACGCTGCCGCGTTCGCCATTTTGCCTAATTGCTCCCGCGACGTAATTCATGAAATGACTTTTTGAATGGCAACGGTGTAATATTTGATCTTGAGACTAAGTCGATAACTTTTTCCTCCGATCACTCCATGACGCCGGAAGCGAACCCCGAACACTGTGCCGCTGTAAGGAACGACGATGATCATGTCTCCCTACCATGCGCAAGCTTGATGATCACCGTCTACTGTGAAGACGCTGTTCTAGCCATCGAGACTAACGTAGAGAGTGACCAAAGGTTGCTTCTCGGCCACGGTGTCTCCGTTTAAGCAATGCCAACCCCACAATTCGGTCACTAGATTCACCGAGGACTGCCAGCATTTAAGAAGAACGCTGTAATTGCGTTCCCCGAAGAAATGGAAGAAGAAAGTAACCTGATAGCGGTGGCCGACTCTGAACGCGCACCCGAAGATACCTTCAAGATCGTGCATACCTTCGACGTGGATCCGGCGCTACCGCAAGAAACACCGAACAAATTTTTGGGTTTGCTTCGTCGCTGGAGGGTCATTTCAGATAAGATAAAACAATGCATGGCTGGTCGACCTCTTCAGTTCGTTTGAAATTTTTTTACCTCATTCCCGCATGTATTTAATGTGCGGATTCACAAATATTTTCGGCGGAAACTTTTTTGGCCGACTGAAAAAATGTTTAGAAGGCACCCGCGTTGACCCCGAACGCTACCTGCCCCTGCGCCGCGGCCAAATTTAGTGACGTTACTCATCAGGTTGGAATGGTAATTTTTATGCTTAATCTACGCCTGGTGTACATTTAGCCCGAAAAATATCATTGTGTTGAAAACATCATTTTTCTAATTGATTTCCAAATCTGGCTCAGAGTACATTTTGTTCCGTAGTTCGCGGGCCAGTATTATCGTAAGTACTGGAGCTAGAGCGTTAAAATTTCAGTTAGGGATGTTCCTGGAAAGCGCAAATAAGGGCCGTATATATCGTGCGCGTGCAGGCTACCGTTAAAAAGTTACTGGCGCACAAGTTTGAAGAAAAAACAAAAACACTGCAAGTTCAGAGGCTTATTGAAAAAACACTTTTTCGATTTTGCTGAAAGTCTCCCAAGATGTTCACCTGTGCATTGAAAAATTAATAGTAGCTGAGCTCTGCTATGCTAGGATATACGTAACGTGAGCTAAGGTTCCGCAATCCAGTCCAATCCAGTCCAGTCCAGTCCAGTTCAATTCAGTCAAATCCAGTTCAGTCCAGTCCAGTCCAGTCATGTCCAGTCACTGCTCCTCGCGCTGCTCAGCACGACTCTTCACGAGCCACGCGAAACGGCTATCAAGCGGCTCCAGTGCAGCGTCAGACTTGACTACGGCGCAATTGAGGTGTACACCTTGGCACGCGCCGGCGCCAGTGCGTCTGCCGCGGCTATGACGCAACACAATCCAACACAATCCACCTAAATCCATCCAAATCCAAGCCAAGCCAATTCAATTCAATCCAATGTCCCTCGCACTTGCGCAGAACGGCCCTTCACGGCACACGCGAAACTGCTCAACCTCGCCCTGTGTAGCTTACGCTACAAAACATGTTGCATCATTTTGTTGCTGACGCGCCTACAGAGCGAGAAAAAGCCGCCTCAGCCAGGGTCCGGAGACACGAAACAGTGAGAGCAACTTCTTGTGTAATATTTTGTACCAAGGCAAACGATTAATCATAGATAATATTACAAAACAAGAAGAATTGAAACTGAAGTTTTTATGTAAATTTTGGAACAAAACTTCCCAAGCTTTCCGGCTCACGCTTAGTTCAGCCATCGGCCACTAGGCGCTCACGAGCGAGTGTAAACAGAAAACGCAAGTTAACCTGAATGGGAGTTCTGTGGTTGTACTACGTCTTTTAAAATCCACACGGTAGGCGGCCTGCTCCCACGTGTGGTAGTATGATGGTGGAAAAACTGCCAGTTTACACCGGGAGCTACAAGCCGTCGTAAATAGGCGCATTTACCACCATTGTACCTCTTCACAAAACGCAGTATCTAGCTGTGAATGCTGTGTTTGCCCTAATGGGAGTTTTAAAAACTCCCACGCCTCTTTCATCTCCTTCTTCTCCTTCTTCACCACTCCCTCCTCTACGCCTCCTTACAAAGTGGCTGCCAGTTGGTGTCGTGCGAGCTCCAGCGTCCCAGAAAATTTATTGTCGATGTGAATTACGGCCGCACAAACGGAAGTGAAGTGCTTGCCGGCAATCGAAGCTCGTTGCGAACATTCTGGAACCAGCCCACACTGAAGGGCGACACAATGAAACGTCGCCTCTGTGTCACCGACCTTTGAGCCGACGGAATACGCCAGCGAGCCGAAGCGAGGCCTAAATTCTGTGATCGCTGAGAGTGGCTCGTTAAAAACAACGCGGTTGTGCCTCTGCGAGGTGGTTGAAGGTAATATTTTCACGCTTTAATTGTACCCAACATTTTGGGATACTTGTGGCCCTTCTAGTGTCAAATTCTACCAAAAAATTACACCCATCTCCCCGGAAGGGACCATGAGTAGGATGCGGAGCGTCATGGGGGTTCCGTTTGCGTTTCCATTATGTTTGTTAGCCAAATTTGGTGGAAATGTAGTGAACGCCGTAATGCTCATATATCCTACTCATGGTTCCCTTCGGGGTTATGGGTGTAATTTTCCTTATTGTATGCGCATATACGCGAGTGATAAGAGATTGAAGTGGTATCTAAAGGTGTTTTTTTATGTTTGCACGTCTTCTTACTTTGAGTATGATGGCCTTATGGTCACTGAAGTGCACAGCCAGTGGATCTCGTAGCAGCGGTTGTATGTAGTCATCGCTGTTGCAGTAGGTAAAGACGAGATCGATACACGTTCCGTGGATTGTAGTTGGTGTAATTGCTGTTAGTGTTCGCGCGGATGCTCTCACTTAATTGCGTAAGCACACTCACTGACGGGGCTGTTGCTTTCACCCTACTTCATCTGAAGAATCACGGAATCAAGCGCAAGCACAACCGAAGTAGTTGTTGTTGTTGTTGGTGTTCCTCTTCTATAGCACGTACCCACGTGGGGGATTGGCCAAGAGACGGTGGTGTGCGGACGCCGGACCACCGCCGACGCCGCGGGACATACCCCCGAGCATAAGACGCTCCGCATCTAAAATGAGATAGGCTGCCTTCCATGGCACGAAGAAGCTACGGCAAGCATGCCATCTACGCACAGAGTGGCTAGTTCACAAGGGGAAGATAATGCTAACGGTGACTGACATAAACCCGTAATGTAGCAAAGAATTTATAAATTTTAGTATGCAATTTTCAGAGTATCCTCCCAAAGCAAGATCAGTTATGTGCAATTGTAGAATCATGTTCGGAGGACAATGTTCTGGGCACACACACATGGTTGACTCCCGACATTAACAATACCGAACTGTCACTCTCTAAGACATTTGCGATATTCAGGAGAGACCGACGGGCCGCACGCGGTGTTGGAGTGGTAGTGGCCGTAAAAAATATGTTTCGTGCACGCGTTGTTCCAACGATTTCCGATATAGAAATTTTGTTGGTTCTGATTGAGACGTGCCCTTCTGTGACGTGCGCCGTCGGGGTGTGTTACGGCCCACCGGATTCTTCTCAAGAATTCGTGGAAAATTTCAATGATTCTTTAAGCGCTATCCAGGACAAATACCCAGCATCACCAAGAAATCTAGGTGGTGATTTTAATTATCCAGCAATCGATTGGCAGACCTACACAACCTTGGGCGGCACAAGAAAGAAGAATGCAAGGAATTTTTGGATATGCTTTCTTTATTTGATTTGCAACAAATGGTTTGTGAATACACACAGGGGTATACATTTTGGATGTGGTATTAGCAACCGAGCCGGAAAAAATTAATCTCGTGTTTTGGAATCTATTAGTGATCAGAATTTTCTCCACTGTGAATATGCGTTAAAAAATAACAAACCTCTGCAGCCAAAGAAAACTATCTACAATTACGCAGGTGCAAATGTTGATCTGATCCTCCAAGAGTTGTCATCTTTTTGCGTTGAATTTTTATGCACATCGCGTGACCACAATGTAATGATAACTAGATCTGTGTCAAAAACAAACTAATAGAACTTAAGCATAAGCACATCCACAAGGCCGAAATCATTTCATCAGCTCAAAGCACATGGTTCACGTCACACGTAAAAACAGCAATAAACAAGAAAAAATGCATGTACTCAAAAGCCAAATCCTTTAACTCGGATAGTAATCGGGAACGCTATCGCGAAGCATCAAAAAACTGCGAATATTTAATTGAAGATTTCGAAGAAAAATTCTACACTAATGATTAAGCCAGCACGTGAAAAAATAACAGAAAAGATTCTGGAATATAATCAATCCCAATCGGGAGTCACAAGTTAGTGTAGATATAGTCAAAGAAGGCGAATTACTTTCACCATCCGAGGTTGCGACCGAACTTAACTCTTTTTTTAGCTCTAGCTGTTTTCGCAGATGAAAGCCCACTACCACTTGAACTCCAGCCAGCTTCTATTTCGGCTTTTATTAGTGACATTACCATCACACCGGAAGGAACTGAATGTTCCCTTGATCGATTTCGAATGATTCCGCCCCAGGACCTCATGACATTTGTCCAAAACTGCTCAAAATGACTAAACCAATTATATCTCGTATCTCAGCCGCCATTTTTAAACAGTCACTCGACACCGGTATCATACCAGATGACTGGAAATCGCACGCGTTGTTCCCGTATTTAAGTCCGGCAACCGATCAGTACTTTCAAATTATAAACGGATCTCCTTAACAAGCATACCACGCAAAATTCTAGAACATACCATATCATCAGCCGTTATGACATATCTTACAAAGCACAACTTTTTTATATTCATCCGCATGGATTTTTTTAGTGCGTTCGTGCGAAACCCAATTATTTGAGCTTGTAACCGACCTACATCTGGCCGTGCATGACTCATCCCAAATTTGATGCCATATTTATCGACTTTGCAAAAGCATTTGATAAAGTACCTCATAAACGCCTAATGATGAAACTTGCCTGGCTTAACATAGACAGCAGCGTTCTCAATTGGATTGCAACATTTTTAACCAAGCGCTATCAATACATTTCAGTAAATGACCACAATTCCCCCCTAACAGAAGTGAAATCAGGAGTGCCTCAGGGCTCCGTACTAGGACCAATTTTATTCTTGGTTTACATTATTGGCGTAAGCAATAACCTAAGTTCTAATCGACTTGAAATTTCAGCTTGAACACAAAAAACGATAGGACTTAGGAAGGAAACACGGACACAGTGCTGTGTCCGTGTTTCCTTCCTAAGTCCTATCGTTTTTTGTGTTCAAGCTGAAATTTCAAGTCGATATGCAAAACCAACTCGGCCAAACCCAAGCAATTCTTAAGTTCTAATGTTCGGTTATTCGCCGACGATTGCGTAATTTACAGAAAGGTTAACAGCTATGAAGATTCTAAGGCTTTACAGACTGACCTGGATAATATTATTAACTGGTGCCAGGATTGACAAATGTAAATAAATGCTTCCAAACCAAAAGCTATGACATTCAGCAGGTGTACTAACATGCACCTAAATTCGTATTCTATTATTACCGCAGTGATCGAAAACGTTTCTACGCTAAAAAATCTGGGTGTCTATTTGTCGTCCAACCTTACTTGGAATGAATATATTGATGCTATCATTTCCAAGGCAAGTAAAACATTCGGTTTCATCAAACTAAATTTGTATTTAGCCAGTAAGTCAACTAAACTTTTAGATTATACTACATTAGTTCGATCCAAACTAGAGTACGCGTTCATTATTTGGAACCCAAACCAGGCATACCTAACAAACAGACTGGAGGCCTTGCAAAATACAGCGGCAGGTTTCATTACTAAGACCTATTTCCTCACATCCAGCATTACTGCCATTAAAGAATCTCTACTGCTGCCCTCTCTCGAAAAAAGAACAATACTAGCATTACTATATCACTTCCACCGGCTTTATCATAGTGCGTCGTCATTTGCTGCATCGCATATCAAACCTGCCAATCGCACTTTAAAGCAAAGCTTTTTACCTCTACCCCCTAAGGGTTCTTTCGCGACCGTTTGTGTCAACAGAAAACTCCCGCGAACAAATAAAAGAAGTTACCGGCACCGCCAGGAATCGAACTTCGAACTAATAGAGTAACGGAGCATGAGCCCGTTGTCTTACCGATAGAGCTACGAGCCGACTTTTTTTTATTATCCTTTTTTGCACTCAATACACGTCAAGGATAAATTAAAAACCGTCGGCCGAACTTCGGCTGACGGAAAAACTTCAAACCTCAAACGTACACAGTTCTTCTAGTACAGGTAGCCATCCCATATCGGGCGTCGGCCACTTGTGCACTTCATAGAGCAAACTAACACTCTGTGCAAAGTATTTGTTCACAGTGAGGGCCTGCGGGTCAGCGTGGCGCACCGCCATCATCGACCTCCAAATGGCATGCAATCCCAGAGCCACGATGACGTCATACGGCACACTGTTGTCACTAGGACCACAAAGAAATCTTATGCCTTGGGGTTAAACGGGCAGGTCTATATTTAAGGTCCTTTGCAACACATCGCAGAAAAAGATGGCGTCCCAGCACTCCACGAAAACGTGCCCAACAGTCTCCTGTTTGTTGCACAAAGTGCACGTTGTAGGATCAGCGACAAACAAGCTCTCCTCTGGCATCCACGTCTTAACGGGAAGTGTACCGGTGTGTAGTTTAAAGAAAAAGGTTTTCACGGATGCTGGGACGGCCATCTTTTTAACACGAGATTACACGTCCTGGCCAGGAACAGATCTATACACCGATCGGTAAAGGGGCACAGGTATGAACACATCCTTTAGGTCTTTAGTAAGTGCCTTTCTTGACACAGCTGATAAGTACTCCAGCGAAAACCGTACTGCTAGAAACCTGAAAGAGTCTACAATCTCCTTCATATAGCCTTTAGGGCTGCTACAGCTTTCGTCTGCGGACGAGACAATATATGTTGGCAACGCTTTTGACAGCACACTTTGTAAAAATGTTCGCAGAAAAGGGTCATTTGTATCCCGCAAGAACAAAAACCGATTAACAAGCTGGCGAATGTAAACGTTACACAACCCAACCCCGCCCTCCTTAACACGCCGGAAAAGATTGGTTGTGCTTGAACGCTTCAAACTAAGGACCAAATGAACACGGCAAACACACGGTGTATTTTCTGAACTTGAACTCTCGAACAATAAATGACTTGCATCACGTACCACAGCTTCGCTAACAGAAAAAGGTTGCAAACGGTGTCACGTGCGAAAACAGACAAAGCTCGACCTCCCCACTTGGTTTTCTTTTCGCGCAGCCTCACTGTTTCGGATTCCCAGTAACCGCGGCTATACTGATAGCTGTCTAGAGGAACTCTGAGATAACGCACTGGTGTGCGTGACCGCGACACATTTTCAAAAACTGATGGTGCTACCGCCCATCCCTATGAAAAAACCCCACACACTTCGCCCAATTAACAGAACTCTTTGTGACGCCACAAAATTCTTTTGTTATCATTATTGCTTTGCTGATGCTCTCCTTATCCTCACATTGAGCTACGAGCCGACGTGGAAACGGTTAAGACCGGCGGTGCACTCACCACGCCCATCTGCGGGTTTACCCACTGCGTTCTCGTTGAATCCCATGTGATAGCGGCACGCGACCTCTCCCGCTGCTATACGCGCCACCCGCAGAACGTGTAGCGGCCATGTCCGCACCTTGAGCATGCGCTACGACTTACAAAAATTAAAGGAAACTCAAACCAACGCATGTAATCTCACTTCTGCGAGCCAATATGCTAAAGCCTGTGGCCTCCAGTGTTCAACTAAAAAATCAGAGCTCCTTCTCGTGCCCCCTCAAGCCAAACGACGCAACAAGGAAGATGCTCAAATACTTGTTGATGGCCAGGCCATCACCCCAAGCCCCATCATCAAGATCCTGGGCCTACATTTCTAGTCCAACAGTAAGAGTGACTCGGGCGAGTTGCCACCAATACGAGAGGCCTTCAGGAAGCCATTACCCTTCGAATAATTCAAGCTTTTGTCCTCTAGACAATCACTTACGTCAGCCGCTATCTTCTCGGCAAGGAGAAAATAAATGCTTGATGTAATGATTATAAATGCGGTTAATCGGGCCATTGGTCTTCCCGCGAGGGCGTCCACGGAGAGGCTGCTTGGGATAGCGCTCCACTGCACGGTGGAAGAGCTGAGAGAGGGCCATCTATCTAACCAGAAGCTCCTATTGAGAAGAACTGTACTGGGTCGCCGCATCCTTCACCAGGTTGGCTGGGCAGCACAAGATATCACTCCGCGCGATGTACTCCCGGACTCTTGGCGACAAGAACTAAGATGCTCCCCCCTTAACCTAGACATTTGAATCCCTCACACCACGAGGGTCAACGACAAGCACTGGCGCAAGCGCTCAGCACCACGCCGGGCGATGATCATGCAGTTATCTAAACAGACACCTCCAAACATCGAGGGCAGCAGTGCGCCATCATTGTGGCTACCACCAAAAGCAACTCCTTGCGTGCGCCTCATTCAACACCCCAGACATGACGGCAGCAGAAGAGGCAGCCATCACCTTGGCTCTCGCTCAACCATGGGTGGTTCGGAAGGTAGTCAGCAATTCCCAACAAGCCTAGCAGAAATACCAGTCAGGGTAGGTGTCCCGAGCTGCACTGTGTGTGCTAAAAAACACTGCCCAACCGGTTCCATTCACCTCACCTAGACGCCTGCTCACGCTTCCATGAGGGCAACGAATAGGCCCACCAAGAGGTCTGCGCTTTTAACTCTCCCCCCCCCCCTCCATGCTATGGAGCGGCACGAGGACTGTAACCCGCTTGTCATGTTCAGCGACATAACCCAGCATTGTCGTCTTAAAGGGACACTGAAGTGAATTTGTCAAGCTCCCGTTTTTGCTTGCAGTGAGTAGACTGGCTCAAATTAGCACACTTTTCATCATTTGTCCGGTTGACAAGTCGGTAATTATTTTACAAATCGCGAAAGAAGAAAAACCACCATGCGCAGTTTGGGGCAGCCGCACCAACTAAAGGCTGTGACGACGGAGCAGACGCACCGTGATTGGACGATGCCCAAGGTTAGCAACCAAACAAGTTTCGGTCTCATTTCTGTAAAACAACGTGCTTGACATCCGACGGCATTGTTGGATGGGCATTCTCAATACCTCAGTAATCGTCGTCCCGCGCTTCTGCCATGTTGTCGGCTGTAAAATGCATAATACCCCTGTCACACGGGCACTTTCAATCGCGATTGAAGTGAATCGCGATCGAGTTTTCGAGCGCGCTCGGCGCACTGCCGCTGCTACACGGCCCGTTTCAATCGCGATCGAAAAGTTGCACCGGTTGCACTCGTGTACGCTAGATGGCGCTGACATTGTACTTGCGGCTGGCATCTGGTAACTTCTCGCGGTCGCAGGTATACCTAACTATGGAAACGTTACCTGACGCTTATTTGGGTCAAGTTATTTGATACAGTTTGTGGCGTTAGTTGAAGTTTCGCCTTCTGCGTCTTTACTGAGCGGGGACGAGAGTATCGCCGCTTTCGTTCGATCGCGCTTGAGATACCAGGATTGAGTTCGAGCGGGATGCAGCTCGATCGCGATTGAAACTGCCGTGTAGCATGCGCCCGATCCGGATTGAGCTCTATCCGGATCGAGTCAATCGCGATTGAAAGTGCCCGTGTGACAGGGATATAAGATAAGCCTCCCAGAACGGCTTGGAATCGTAGCAATCACTAGCCGAGGCCTACGCAGTGGATGAAAGCCCTCCGCGACCACGCAGACGCTCAAATGCCATGCGCGTTTCCCCCATATTTGGAGCTGGCCTCACTCATGCCTGTACCGTAAAAAGCGTGTTCGCACCAGGCCAAGGGTCTATTGATTCTGGCCCGTGCCCAGTGCCCGCAAGCAGTCGGTGCTTACGGCAACAGCACGCCAACGAGGACTCGCTAGCGCGCCAGTGTCAGCTTGCGCGCGTTCTGTGAACTATTTCGTGGAGCAATGAACGTTGCGGCCCCCAAAAAAGGTGAACTCAGCACCGAAAACATCGGCAGAAAACGAAAAAGTTAACTTAAAAAAATGTACCCGCGCGGATTCAAACTCAGGACTTGCAAAACACTCGCAATGGCACACCTAGCGCTCCAGACCACTCGGCCACGGGCGAGCGCTGACAACTTTGGGAATATAAGGTATGTAATGTATAACCGTTTACCCTTTTATTTAGTTTTGGCATTTCAAGCAGCTTAGGTGACTATTTGTTGTATTGCGCTCGTGCAGTAAGCGTACCCCAAGTTACCACAATATTTCACGTCTAGCAATTGCATTTCTTAGACGAAAAAGCGTTGGCAGATGCGTAGTCGTGCTGCCGACCGCTGTGCTTGTTCGCCCAGCGCAAGAAAGTGCTTCCCACACCTTAGTTTTACGCTGTACGGTAAAAGTATCAGTTGATTTTATTCCCTTGTCACCTATATTGACTTCGCTGACTCTTCTCCCGCCTTCAAGAGGCCTTATATTTTCCTACTGGCCTACGAAATACCGAAGCGTCGCATGTGCGCTTGTGCAGCGCTTGTGTGAAGCGATAGCCTTCTTTATAACGGCTTATATATGAGGCTATGATGAAGCGACCTTGACTTGGTGCTAGATACAGTGTACAAACTAACGAAGTAAAAAAAGGCACATTCTTCCATTCACAAACGTGTGGTGGCTTCGTTTCAACTGAGCGAAGGAATTGCGACGACCCGTCTGCGACCGGAGGACGAAACGCTGGGCCGACTGACTCTGTCTGAAGGCTGGGGAGCCGTGCAGTAGCGCAGCCAATTGCCAGCTCATCTCCTCCCGACGTCACACGAAAACGCCACAGAAAATGGGCGAGGGTGCAGAGAGAAGGACAGCATTTCGAATTGATTTTTCTACTAAATAAATTCGCGTGCACGTGCTCAGAGTGGTCGAAACAGGGCATAGGGGCTCCGGACTACGATTTGCGCTCGTAATCCCGCAATGTTTACAAATCACATCAGTGTCCCTTTAAGAGACAGACACTACCCTAACCACACCCTGAACTTTCCATGGAACAGCTACGCTACGGCTCATGCCATCCGACGTGTCTTCACTCAATGCACACGAATCGTTGCGATGCTGAATGTAAATTTTGCTCAGAAGTAGAAACACTCTGCCACATAATGGAGGTGTGCGAATTCAACTTCATCCCTGAGCACCCACTTCTCTTCGCGTCAACTACCCAACAACAGCAATGAGAGATGTTGCTGTCCAGCTCTCTCTGCCTACCCAGCTTCAGCTGGTGGACAGAGCACAGGCGGCGCCTGGTACACATGGGCTCCAGTGAAAAAGGAACCACTCCGCTGGCCCACCCTCTGGGCCATTCAGAAATTTGAATAAAAGTATTTCCTCTTCTGTCTCCTCCTCCATCTCTCGCCGATTTCGTCGCCTTTGTCGGTGGCGGCTGAGACGGAGAAGGGAGATCGTCTAAAACAGGGTCTGAGCTTCCTTTAAATTTATATAAAAGTGTTTCCACTCATGTGCTACACCAATACAACTCAACCAACCACCGGTCATGCATCATGCATTGATTACCCCTTAGCAAAGAATATCTCTTTGAAGTATCAAAGGGTGTGGTTAAATGCATTTCACTTGAATCTGGTTTCACTATTTGTAGGGCCATGTGAGTGAATTAAAGTGATGTCGCATGGGTAACTGTTGTGGGTGCCGCTTACAGCTTTGCGTTCCAAGCAGATTCACAGGGTGAATTGGTCCGCATTTTTTTCCACGTCTAGATCACCCTTTCAAAGTACTGCCCTTGTTTTCCCGTACTAATCTTCTTCGTAAATCCCCGTTTTTCTTGGCCATCTTTCATTGGAATCGATGACCACAAGATATTGCCACAATTTATAATCACGATTTCTTTGTAAGCCATTTGAAGCAATTTTTATGTATAGATAGCTAAAATTATCAGAGCCATGAACCATGTAATATATGTGCTCGCTTTGTTTTTTTTTCATTTACTTTTTTGTTTGTTTGCCTTCATACCTTTTCCTTTTATATGCCCGCTCTTGACTGTGTTTGTTCTTGAATTGAAATGTATCCAACACATTGCCCCCCCCCCCTATGTAATGCCCTTCGGGGCCTTTCGGGTATCTGAATAAAAAACTAATAATCTCAGCGTGTTTCCCGCGTCACTGCACGAGCGATTCTCCGCCACTGGAGTTGAGCGTTGTGCGTGAAAGGCGGCGCCATACGCGGAATATTATTTGGGAAGCCGAACGATGTGAAAGCAATGCGTATCTGCGCGGGTCTCGAGCACAACACTCACTCATTCCCACTAGCGAGCAGAATGAAACTGAACTCTGAACGGCTGTTAGATGTTTTTGTTAGGCTCTGTGTGGGACTTACTGGCAGGCGAAGGTGAAGTCAGCCGCTCAAACCTCGCAGACGGCCGCTTTTCATGAGAAGTACGTGTGCTTCCAGCCGCGCCTGCTACGAGGAGGGGGACTGCCGCGTGCCGCCAGCGATTAATTCCTTTCACTGGAAAGGGAGAAGGTCGGGCCCCGTGGGAGCTCTCCGTACGCTAGGCGCTGTTGCAACCGTGTCATCCGAGCGCTGACACCAGTTGTTGCGACCGGGCGGGGGCACCCGATCCGAGCTCCGTGGCCTCCGAAATACGAGTGGTAGCGTGTATGATGCGAGCGGCCAGCCGCTGTTGCAGCCGTGAAGAAGTCCAGAAGCAGTAGGCTAACGTAACTGTTTACTTCATAGCGAGAGGTGAGCCGAAGCCAAAAAAACAATGCCCCGACGGGCGAGGTTACAATACAGGACTCGAGCAGAGCGATAACATGGATTCGCTTCTCAAACAGGAATGAAATACAGCGCTTGGGCCGCTTCTATTTATACCCAAAAGCAGCAACGGTCAAAACGCCAACAAGTAGCAACACGCCACGAACGTCACAGACACACACAACGCTCTTTCCACAGTTCGTGAGTCGTCGGTAGCCTCGGCGCACGTTGAGTCCGAGAGAGGGGAGACAGTGTCCTTGAAACATGCTGAGACATACCTCGCCGGGCCGGCAACCGTCGAAGTTTGAAGCGCGTTCAAAGCGAGGCGACTGGGCCGGGCATGTCGAGGCTTGAATGTATGACTCACCGACGTGCTGGCAGCTGACGGCTGTGAGGCGCACGTCCGTGAAGCATGCCAGGGCGTGCCGCTGGCAACCGCCGGAGGCACGTTGCAAAGCGAGGCGTCTGGCCCGGCATGTCGAGACACGAAAGTATGATTCACCGACACGCTGGCGCCTGACGGCACAAAGGCGCACGTGGTGGCTTCGCCGCCCAGCCGTGGAGTGGTGCGGGAAAATACGGCGGCGTTGGCCGATTCGTAACAGCGCGTGTAACTATAACCAGCAAACGCCATTCGATGGAGCATTCTGTAGAGTCGACGGACGACTGCTTATTTATTTTTTTTTTGAAGGTGGGGGGGGGGGGTGCAGCTGCAGGCGTGACACCAACCGAAATTTTTCCTTAACTTTCGGTGAGGGGAGAGAGGGGCAGTGCGGGGGGTAAAACCTGAAGCTCGTTCCCAGAACACTACACGCAAGGAAAAGAGGGAAAGGAAGCATTTTGAGAAGTTGGTCGCCACAAGGGTCGCGCACCCTTTTGAACAGCGGAGCACTTCGTTTTGACGAACTAGTGAGCGCAGGTGTCTTGGACGGAAGTGCAATTTTGCGTAGCTTTAAATAAAGATTCAGACATTACGGAAAGTTGGACACAAGAGTGACAAGTTCAGTGTCTTTACAGTGCCGTTTAGTTTTTTTTTTTAGGTCACATGCCCAATATGCTTCTGTATTTGTTGCCGCAGATTTAAAGCGTTTTGCTATTCCTCTAATGCATCTGCTGCTGTGGCTTCCTGGGGAACGTACAAGGAGGTGCGGCAACGTCAGGGTTTGGGAGGTAGGTGTAAGCAAACAACGCACCCACGACATGCTGACCTCATTGTTTGCAAATAGCCTAAATTTTTTTCGTTGAGGAGCGTTGTCGTAGATAAAGTTCTAGCCGAGATACCTTGTGTTCTCAGTGTAGGTGTTTTGCTGATTCAGTGTTTTTGTTGTCTTATTAACGTGTTCACACGTATATCGTATTTATGTAATTTTTATGCAATAAATTGACTGTGCAGAAAACAAGCTTTTCACGTTTCGCCATTGAACGTTTGAAACGGAAAAAGACTAGAAATTACGTAATCCTAAACAAAAAATGAAAATGCGGCCTGTGCGCCAATTAAGAACTCCCAAATACAGTAATAAATTTCTCTGCAGCGCTTATATCAAGCGCACAAAAACAAAAAAAAACCTGGAATGCAGGTCGACACTCCTCCCAACGCGCCCCCTGAAAACTCCCAGTTGGAGGAAACAATACACTCCCAATGTTACCCCTAGAAACTCCCATTGTAGTGGCAGTAAAATGAAACTCCTATATGCTACGGAAAAAACTGCGGAAATAATGGGAGTAAGGCGCAACTCCCATTGGAAGGAGTTTTAAAAACTCTGAATTGGTGCTGAGTTATGCAACAAGCCATTTACTCCCATTCCGGCTTATTTGTGTTCTGTGTGTAACTCTATAGGCGGCGAACTTTTCAACACGATTACTCATACTTTTCGAAATGTTCTGCGATATTTTTTTATCATGGTATCCTGGTAGCGAAAACTACCAGTATATAAAATATAGCTTAAGTATAGTGGTTCCACTAAGTTCCTGAAGGGTTTTAAGTGTGATTATTGCGGAGAAGCTTCTAGCATTGAGGAAAAGCTCCTGTCGTCCTTGGAGCAGACCACGTGTTCAACACTCAGGGAGTGGATTGCCTCGTCGTTGTATCAGTCCGGGTCACAAATAGGTCGCACTTTTTATGCCGACGCGCGTTACTGGCATGTTGAACATCAAACGGGTAATATGGAGCTAAAGCAAAGCGGTGGTGCAGGTTCTGGGTGCTGTTACAAATCGTCGGTGTGTGCGTGTGCGCTCTCTTGTGAGCGTGTGTAGTGTGCGTGTGTGCGCGCATGCGTGCGTGCGTGCGTGTGTGTGTGCGTGCGTGCATGCCTGCGTGTGCGCGCGCACGCTCACACACACACACACATGCACACGCACGTAAACACGCACGCACACTCATACACGCTCATAAGCGCCCGCACACGCACACACACACGTACACACAAAAACACTCACTCCCGCACGCACGTACGCGCGCACACACACCACACGCGCACACGCACACGCGCGCACACACACACGCACGCACACACGCGCACACACACGCACGCACGCACGCGCGCGCGCGCACAGACGCACACACACACCCGCGTGCGTGCGTGCGTGCGGTCGTACGTGCACTTCGTTAATGTCAATCCAGGCTACGTTGGGTAGACCACGGAAAGTAACGACAGCAGTGGAACACACAGGAGAAGAACATAAAGGAGTCGTAAACGTCGTTGTGTCGTAATCGAAAGTTTGGTTAAGTACATTTCACTTATTTCTTATTACACTCCTTTTAGGGCCCCGTGTGAGAATTGAAGTGACATCACATTGGTAATTGTTGCGGGTGTCGTTTTCAGCTTCGCGGTGCAGCTACCTTTACAGCGTAGATTGGAGCCACAATTTTTCTTTATTTTGCCTGATTAGATAATTAGTGAAGATTATTTAGCGAACGTCTAAAACACCAAATTTAGGCAAAAAAATTCGAAATGGAAAGTTTCAAACCGGTTTGCAAACTTTCCGAACAAACAGTTTCCGCGGTATTTTTCAGTTTACGATGTCCGCTACGTACAAAAACTCTACTTGACATGCCCGCTTGCGCGTCGCGGTTGCAGGGCTCTCAGACGTTTCGCGCATAAACACCCATAGGTGCGCTGCCGCTTAAAAAGCGAAGGGTCAGCGACGCAAACGATAACGGTTGCCCGTGCTTATCGCTATAACGAACTGTCGCGAGGGGAACACATCGCTGGCGTAAATGACACAGCCAAAGCCACGAGCAAGAATAAGGTTCTTGCTCCGTAGAAAACGCCTGCATCGCTGAACTGTCGTTTTAATTAAAGCAGCACCAAGACTATAGCTGTTTGCGTGTGAACATCTGGGATCACTGCAATCAGGACACGCAAGCGGGCATGTCACTTGATGTTTCTTTTGTATTTTTTTCAGTAAGCCGAAAACCACTAACAGTGAATAGATAGAAAGAGTGAAACTTTATTTCGACATTCTCCAAGCCGCTCTGCAACTTGAAAATGATATTTTTTGCCCAGCTCCGTTGCTTCAGAAGTTCGCTAATTCAGCGTGACGGCTTATCTACTAGTGTGCCTCACTAGTGTGCCACACTAGTTTGCCACAATAGTGTGACACATATAAAATAGAGGAGCATGCATTTGGTCGCGTCGTGTTGGAGTGCACCGGCATGTTTTTACACTCCGGCTGAAGATAGCTGGAATACACTTATATATAGTACTGGGTTGAACAGTGAGATTGATTTGAGTAATAACCCGCCGCGGTGGCTCAGTGGCTAAGGCGTTGCGCTCCTGCGCACGAGGTTGCGGATTCGATTCCCGGCCTCGGCGGCCGCTTTTCTGACGAAAGCGAAAAACAAAAATGCCCGTGTGTACGAGATTGTGTCGCACGTAAAGATCGCCAGGTGGTCAAAATTAAACCGACGCCCCCCACTACGCTGCGTCTCATCGCCTGCGCTCCGTCGTCGCGTTACACCCTACAGTCAATTACCTTGAGGATTGATTACAAAGCTGACGGACTGACTGACTGGTTGGATTTAATGGATTTAATATTATAAGTTACAGCGCAACCGGAGAATATTTTGTTTTGATTATTATGAACTATTTCTTTTTTGTGGTCGCCTTTCTCTAGCGACGAAAAGTGCCTTCCGATATGCCCCGTATTCGGCTAGTTCCTTTGCGAAATTTCACCACGCGTATTGTTCGGCATACCGCCGTAGGTGCAGCCGTTCAAAGATGGCCGCTAATGTCCACTATGGCTTCAAAACTCCGGTAGGTGAAAGCATAGGGTCAAAGTCCTCCCGAAATTTTGAGAACAGGATTTCATAATTATGGTTGCAGAACACTGATTCTGGGATGCGCAAAAGTACGAAGAAGCAATTGTCCTAGTAAACTGTTCCGGAGATTTTTGCGACTGCTGGACTCATCTACTTACTGGAACGAAGAAGCGGAAGTTAGCGCAATCCTCTCCGCATTCCGACTAGCTCAACTACTGAATATTTGCCTGAACATCATTATAGACTCTGAAATGCCATTAGAGTCTGTATTAGGCTCTAGGCTGCAGCTACAATTAGGCACTAGGCTGCAGCCAGAGTACCTAAACGTTTCTGTAAGATACACCCATCTACAATAAAGAAGTTAACGTTATCTGGACACCCGGGCAGAAGGGTCTGGAAGAGAACGAGGCACTCACCAAGAGGGACGGGAACCCACAAAGCTTGTCCACGAGACCACGATTACCGCAATATTCGTGGTCGTAATGAGCCATCGCTGATTAACAGAGGAGACATTTCCTAAAAACATTAAGAACGTCGCCTCATCCTACTCTAGAAACACGATCCTTCACCGTGCCACAAGCGGTCCCAATTCTTACGAATCGCCACTCAGCAGATGACAAACCAACACAAGTATCTACAAATCTACTGGGCGAATATGTTTGGCGGGAACATGAAACATAATCTTTAAAATCTGCTTATTTCGGGAAAATATCTGTCCTCTTCCGCACAACGTAGCCATTTCCAAGTGTATGCTACACTCTAAACTTTTTTTCCACCCATATACTCCCTAGAGGTTCTTTTTCGCCTGTCCTCTAGTGATCCTCCTTGTAGGAGTTTTTTTACAACATGGAACAGGGAGGTTTTGTTTACCTCCTCAAAACAGGGTGTTTTTAGGTGATAGAAAAGAGGTAGTTAGGGAGTGTTAAGAAATGTTAGGGAGAATTTAAGGAGATCAAAATGGAGTATTCTTTACTTCCTCAAGGCGTTTTTAAGTGATGTTTATGGACTTTTTAGGCGGTTGAATAGGAGCCTAGGCCCTATTATGGCTCCCTTGGGAAGTACTTATGTTATTTTAGGGGCGTTTTGAGGAGGTTCAAGGGAAGCATTTACTTCTTTTGCATGGAGTTTTACGTTTTGTAGGCCTCGCGAGGGGAGTTTTTAGGAGGTTCAAGGTAGGCATATATTTCTTTTGAATGGAGTTTTGCAAAGTTGGGGCGGTTTTGTAGGCCTTCCGAAAGGAGTTTTTTCAAGGCCACAAGGTAGAGTTTCTAGTTCCCTGCGGGAGTACTGATTTCACGCGGTTTTTCTCGGTTTCAGGTTTATTTCAAACGAACTTTCGCATACAAGTTTACATGGTACATGGTGTACACAAGGAGGCTCCGAAATAAAAACTTTGGGCGACGTCCTATAAGAAAGCAAAAATGGTAAATTGCTAAAACCACGCCAGTTAGGAATGGAAGACAGCAATAGAATGCTAGTTGAACAAACCGTAGAATTAATATTACTACAAGAACTGGAAATAAGCGAAAAACAAAGATAGGCGCAAACACAACCACATGGTAAGTGAGATCATTATATAATAATAGCGGGTCGGGAACGCGTCAGTACTTATCAGAACTTATCAGAACGAATCAGCACTCAGTACAGAAAGTGAAAAAAATGGTTGCAGTGGTTTACAACAAAAAAAAATTCAGTTGGTGATGAAATGAGCGATCTGTGTGCTAGTTGAACAAACTGTAGAAACAATATTACTACAAGAACTGGAAATACGCGAAAAACATATAGGCGCAAAAACAACGGCATGGTTAGTGACATCATTATATAATACTAGAGGATTGAGAACGCGTGAGTACTGATCAGTACTCAGTACACAAAGTGAAAAAAATGGTTGCAGTGGTTTACAACAACAAAATTTTTTTTCAATTGGTGGTGAAATGAGCGAGAGCTGTGTAACGATTTGATATTGAAAGGTAACGAGCATTTTGTAGATGGTAAAGGCACAAGAGATAAATGATGTAGGAGACAGACAGCAATGAGATGGCTATGGATAAATGAGTAATATAAAGAAGGAGAAATATGCTGCGGAAAATACCAGTGCGTTTTGATAAAGACACAAATGCGCCAAGAAAAGTGACCCAGTCTGAGGGGTTAATTGCAAGGATACAGAACAGAATGCGTGGTTTTGCGACAGCTTCTTCAGAGTGAGAAGAAAAAGCCATGTAATTTGTGTTTTTCCGATAATTTTAAGTTGATTCATTTGGCACCACTTGCCAACATTATTTAGATAATTGTTTCAAGTTATATTAGTTGGTTAATATTATTGCTTCACTAAAAGATAGCTGTATTATCAGCACACTGAAGGGCCCATCAAATATCCCCTGTTCAGTAAAAAAAAGAAAACGTCAGAAACATAATATGAAATTCTTTAAACTACTATCCAATGATTACAGGATTGAAAACAAATAAAATATTGGTGAGGGATATTGATGCGATAAAAGTTAA
Organism: Haemaphysalis longicornis; assembly: GCF_048455015.1. NCBI lineage: Eukaryota > Metazoa > Arthropoda > Arachnida > Ixodida > Ixodidae > Haemaphysalis > Haemaphysalis longicornis. The sequence goes on along the minus strand of NW_027526233.1, from coordinate 11,006,829 downwards.
TTAGTTCTAAATCCTTCACACGTGGTTTGGTGCTGGCAAGGTCCAAAAAGGCATGTTCCACGAACGTTAGAGCTCTGTGTGCCTTCTTGGGATATTGAATGTTGAAAACCCAGAACGATGCCAACAGACTACACAGTCCTCCCAGTAAAGATGATGCAGTCAAGACACTCTGGCCATCGATGCGGAGGCTAATTTCCCCGTTCGCGGAATGCAGGCAGGGAGTCAAAGGAACATCTACCTGAAAAAGCAAAAAAGAAAAAAAAAATGACCCACATGTAAAATTCAAAACAGACACTATGGTTAAATGAATTTAATAATTCGGTACAGTAATAAAATTGTTATGCCAGGTTCCCTGCGAAGATTCAGTACTTAAATTAGGAATGTAAAGGCTTCATAAAACCAAGTGCCAGTACATTAACCATCGTGGCTTTTGCAGCAATAAAAAAGATATTACTTCCGCACAATATATTCGAGCACACCTTTAAATGACAGTGAAGTTAAAATGCAAGACTCTCTAGGTTGATAGATTAGCTCACGGAGAACACTATTATACCCCTCTTACACCTGGCATTTTTTTAAAAATAAGGTTGAAACTAGCAAAAACACGTTTTCACCGGAAGGGCTTAAGTGGCCTGACGCGCACAACTTCTTTCTTGGCTGCCGCTGGATGGTGCTACTCGTCCATACTTGGGGTGGCAGTACCGCTTTCCAAGGGAGCATGCGAGCTACGCATGAGAAAATTGTTCGAAGCCAAAACTTGCGGGGCCTCAAAAGGCCAATTTTTTCTTCAGTGAAGCGTAAATACTGATTACAGGTCCAATGGAGAAACATTTTGCTTAGTGGTCTCGAACGGCAAATGACAGGGGAGTTTGGGGAAGCATGAGCGATTTGACCGGAACTGACCAAACTGCTTGGTACGTGGTAATGTTGTATTTAGTTGCTTGTATACTGCTATTAATCACCGCTGCTTCACTTGCTTCCGGTTTATCCAGATGCAAACAGCGACTGCAGTCGTGTTTGCGTCACGTTTGATGAGCAGTTGAACAGCGATTTCTCAGCACTTAAGGCATCTTGGCACTAAATCAATGCTGAAATGGCTATGCGGAGGTCCGACTTCCGTTTGAAATCAACTTGCTGGTTGTCTTCAATGACCCTTTAACAACAAGTTACCCTTATGCCTCATCACTGCAACCGATTGTTCCTCCGTGTGGTGCAAAGTGTGTTACTGTGAGTATTTTCAACGTGAAACGAACCGTTTCTGTGATTTGTAGGACTGATTCTGCTATTAATTACTGCAGTGACAACAAGCTATGAAAGAAAATCCCGCCATCTCCACGAAGTGAATGATGATGAGAGGGGCGAATCTAAAATGCTTATCAGCAGACAATGTGACGCATTAAGTGCAAGCTGCTTTCATAGTGTGTGCATTGACATTAGGATATGGCCCCCTGGCAGAATGATGCGCTGCGCGAGATTTTGCCGTACCTAAAAGGACAGGCAACTCATTTTTACGGAGTATAGGATCTGTAAAAGGGTTGCGAGTTGGGCGAGTTGGTAATTATGCATTGCGAAAAATAAACTGCGCGCAAATTAACGAGGACAAGAACACATGAAGACGGCACAAGTGCACACTCGCAACTAGTTTATTATTGCACAATTCAAAGCTTTATATGCCCAAGCGCCCAATTGCCGCGAACCCAATGCGTCACAGTTCTCGGCGCACTCAGCCGAAAATACTAAAAAACCGTAACAACAAAACCACAAAACGAACTTTGAGGCGCGGGAAAGGCGAAAAATCAGCAAAGATAACCGCATCATACATGGATTAAGACCCCCCTCCCACCCCCAACACGCATTCCCAGAAGAAGCACCGAAATAGCGCTCAATGTGCGTCTAAATATGCGACTTCTCGATTAAGCAGGGCGATAGAGGGATGACTGATACATTCGGAACCAGCTTTTCTGATGTGGCTGGCTTCTACAATTTCTCGCGTTCGCTGGTTCTTATGTCGCAAAAGGATGGCTGTGCGCTCAAACACAGGGACACAATCAGGTCTGCATGCGCGGCAATGAGAAGATAAGTGGCTCAGGTCACGTTGAAAAATGAAAAAAAAATATACGGTACTTTTAGACGTCGTACGCTCGAGTTTGTGACAACGTACCCGTGTGCGGCTCTGTCCTGAAGTTCGGAGAAATGCAGGCGGGTTGTGTTATATTTCTCGTCTTGCATTATGCTTTCTTTTATATATTAGCGCCCTCTTTCCCGATCTCTCTGCCTTCCTTCCCGCTTGCGTCTGACTGCGCTGATTTTCGCCAGCACGAAGTAACCGTCACGTTGCTTTGAAACGACGCCGTGCGCGACAAACGATTTTATCTCGAATGCCCTGTTACAAACCGGCCTACAAAAGAATGCGAACGCATACCCCAAAACCCACAAACAAGTAAAATAATACAAGTGTGCGCTTTTTTCTTTGCCCGTGCGTCTACGAGCTGTGAGCGGCACGGGTACCCGGGTACTTCGCTGTTAACCCTATCCAAACGTTTGACAAACGCATCGACTGATGAAAGACCACTTACCAGCGAGCTGTCCACACCTGTCGCCGTATCCAAATGCTGTTTGCGGCCGTTCCTCGTGTGACAGGGGCACATGAAAATCTTTCCACCAAATGGCACTACTAGTCCTTCACAAATACGAAAAAACTACGGTCCAAGGCGAGGCTTGAAGCTCCGGCCGCGCCGAGTCACCGGCCGCGCTGCGTTGATAGTTGTTTACATCCGGGCAGCCAGTCGTGACGCCAGGGCAAGTTGAGTCGCTGCAGTCGGGTGCGTTGGCGCGCTGGCACGAGAATTTAAATCGTCTATGTATGCGGAAGCAAGCGAAGCAGATGAACGTTGCAATTGTTTGCAACGGCGAGAACTGCCTCTTCGTTAGCAGCAGAGTTTGACACCACCTATCGCCAAAATAAACAGATTGAGACAACACGGCCGCGCTCTCTGCCTGTGATCGCGCTGGTTGAAGCATCTATACGGGGATACGTACGGTATTGGTTTTGTAGCTGCGTGCAACCGTCGCGTCCTGCTTACTCGTTCTAATTAGCATTAGGCCACGGTTGAAGTGCTGGTGCACGGAGACAACCGATGACTAACATGGCGACCGCCCGCTTGAGATGATTACCTCAGATAGGGCGTTTATTGTGGACGTGGTAGTATACAAGGAACGGAACGCCATCTCACAAATGGTGTTAAGTCGTTCTAAATCCTCCCTTTTGCTACCCGGATGGGCAACGGTACTACCATGGAGGTTCGTCCTCTTCTTCAGATCATGCCTAGGGAGTACATTTTTTGCTATAGGTACTTTTCAGGGCACATTACTTGATTAAAACTCCATTTCCGGCTAGTTTGCGTTTACAGTGTGTGGGGAGAACCACTCAAACATTATACCGTATTTACTCGATTCTTTGCAAGATCGTGATGCCCAAAGAGACGGGGCTGCTTAGGTTCGAAAAACCTAAATTTCCTTCTCCCCCAGCCCAGCGCCATTTTTTTTTCGTGGCCGTATCTTAGTGAGACGGGCGGACAGAACAATGTTTTATTTAACAAATATTCAACCAAAAAGATAGGTACAGTGATCACAGAGCTTTCGTATGATACCCAGTAACCTTCGCTACCATTCGAGTGAGTTGTGCCGGTTAGGCCGTCCACTTTTAGTATATCTCAGCAGATCATCTTTTGTTCCGTTAAGTGGCTTGTAATTGAAAGTTTTATAAATGACTTGGCCACACTGTCAACTCGAGCCCTCTTCCACGCGTCAGAAATCTACCTGCTTGCGATGGCTGCTTACAAATGGGGTTGCTTATATTGGCATACAAACGTTTTTTTTCAGATTTTTCCCCGAAAGTAGGGGGGGGGGGGGGGCTCCTTAGAAAAGGGGGGGGGGAGTGCTTAGAGTAGTTTATATACGGTATATTTCTCTTCTAGGAACACGTGGAAGGTATCGTGTGCTCTCTAGTTACCTCAAGATCACCGCGAGGTGTCTCAGGGGGCACGAAAAGGAGCTTTTGAATATTGTACCTTAGACTTAAGGTTCCATTTTGATCTCTCTAACCGTCCGTTTAACCCGTTTTCGTATAGTCTAACAACTCCATTCGCCGCGGTGGCTCAGTGGCAAAGGTGTTGTGCAGCTGAGCATAAGGTCGCGGGCTCGATTCCCGGCCGCGGCGGCCGCTTTTCTGGTGGAGGCGAGAAGCAAAAATGCCCGCGTGTACGACATTTCGGCGCACGATAAAGATCCCTACGTGGTCGAAATTACTCCGGAGTCCTCCACTAGGGTGCGCATCATTTCCTGCGTTGCGTCGGCACGTTAAACGCGACAATAAAATCCACACTCTAACAACTCCTTCCACAACCAACATCTTCTGTTCGGTCGGCCCTAGACAATTTACGATAACACTTTAAAACACTGACAATGTACCTCCCTCGCTCAAACTGACCACTGCCCCACTTTTTTTTTTCTTTATATCGACCGCCACCCTGCAGCTACAATCTTTGACGATCACTTCCCTCTCTCCTTGGAAGCGGTGATTACAAATCTCGGGCCATATCCACTAACGTGAAACCTGGTAAAAGGGGGGTTCCCTAGTTGGTTTTACAGAAGGTGATCCCATTGAAAAAACCCATGTTTTTGCAAAAACTGTACTGAACTACTAAATAAAACAATGTCAATTTGAAATTTGAATTTTCCCGCCACGATGGCTCAGTGGCTAAGGCGTTGCGCTGCTGAGCACGAGGTCGCGGGTTCGATTCCCGGCCGCGGGGGCCGCTTTTCTGATGGAGGCGAAAAGAAAAAACAGCCGTGTGTACAAGATTTCGGGGCACGATAAACATCCCCAGGTGGTCAAAATTAATCCGGAGCCCTCCACTACGGCGCGCCTTATCGCCTGCGTTGCGTCGGTGCGTTAAACCCTACAATCAATCCATCAAATTTGAATTTTAAGGGCGACGCAAGCAGTGTATAAGTGTATTCTTGGCGCCTTGGCGTTTTCGCCAACGGAGATGAAACGGAGAATGAAACAAAGATGAAACCTTTACAGCTTCGCTGTAAAGGTTTCTTGTCTTCGAATCCCGAAACTGTCTAGCGCGAGACGTAAACGAGTTTCCCTGTCTTTTAGCCCCGTGACTACATGAGACGAGGATTTTATAAAATGTTGACAGGAGACGACAAACTGCCGTGACCATAAAGGGCTTCGCCCCTAACATCTTTGCTGCTCGTCTTTCTCTGGTGACTCAGAGCTCGTGAAGTGCAAGTCTTCAATGCAGTAATACCTCCGTTCCAAAGCGCTTACTCGGCGTCAATATAACGCTATCGCGTCATAGATCGCAAAAATTGAAATGATCTCTGCAACTCTTCCTTGATATCTTCCCATACACGTGCCTCCGCAGTATTAGCGGCTTTAGTAAAGCTTGATTATCGCATGAGCAGTGCCCATTCATTTCATACTATGGTAACAGACCAGCAGGACCACACAATTACGTTACAACACTAGCAAGCGTTTCTGATAATAAATAAGTGGCCTGTTTCAGAACAGCTAGACTTAGGCATTTCTTGTACAAAGCGAGTAGGCTGACTGCTCGCTACTACTTTGGAACCGCAGAGCTTTACACGGGTTCTTCTGTCCGTGCTGATGTGGCGTGGAGGGAAGAAGCCAATAAGCTGTTGTTGGGATTGCGTGCTTGAAGAAAAAAGCGCAGGGATGGGGGGTCTCGGGAATCGAACCAGAGACCTCCGCGCGCTCAAAGCCGTACCTTACACTGGGGCATCCCAAAGGCATATGTGGTATGGCGTTACTAGCGGCAGGGATTAACATGTGCAGCCAAATCGAACCAGGGCCTCTCATGTAATAAAAGTGGCGTGTACCCGATGGCGCTACCATCGCAGCCGCGTCGCAACGCCTTTCATTTGCGGTCATAGCACATGCGTTGCCTCTGAACTTTGGCGTAGTTGAAGGGGCTTTGGCTTCTGACTTTTACAGTTTGTAATTTGGAGATTAGGATGGTGGATTGTGCATTGTGAAAGCGCGACCTGTATTTGTTTGAAGCGCTGATCATACAGGGGCTTTGAGGTTGAGTACCTAGCTGATTTCTGGTTACAGCTGCGCTTGTGGAAAAGGTGGAGAGGTCTTTGTGAGCATGCGATGGGGCCACCTGCACATATGTTTGAACCCCCTAAATTAGGCTGAATAAGTTAATCATTATTTGTTTGTCTGACTGATTGCGCATTATTGGGTTGTTGTTGCGACTTAGTGGTTACACCGATGAAAACTCTGGTCCTAACACTAAGCTCAAAGAGATTCTCTTATTTGTGACCGATCAAATATTCACAACAAGCTCTTTAGATTGATTAATTGTAGGGTTTAACGCGCTGACGCAACGCAGGTGATGAGGCGCGCTGTAGTGGAGGGCTCCGGATTAATTTTGACCACCTGGGGATCTTTAACGTGTGCCGAAATATCGTACACACGGGCGTTTTTGCTTTTCGCATCCTTCAGAAAAGCGGCCGCCGCGGCCGGGAATTGAACCCGCGACCTCGGGCTCAGCAGCGCAACGGCTTAGCCACTGAGCCACCGCGGTGGGTAACAAGCTCTGCAGGCTGGTCTACAGAGTACAGAGACCAAAATTGTGTCCATAGTGGTAACTCTTGCCACAGTACCCGAGAAGGTTGTTGATGACTGTGTAAAAACAATAACTGCGGTTCATTGTGAGGTCAAGGAGATGAATTTAAAAAACCTATGATTTAGACAACCGTAGATGTCGGAACAACCTAGTTGGGTATTTGTGCTACGGAGCTGGCACCAAGACGTGGGTTCGATTCCTGGCAGCGGTGGCCGCTTTTCTGATGTAGGCGAGAAGCAAAAATGCCGGTGTGTTCCAGATTGTGGTGCAGGATAAAGATTCCCACGTGTTTGAAGTTAATCCCGAGCCCTCCACTACGGCGCGCCTCATCGCCTGGTTAGCGTTGGCGCGTTAAACTATACAATCAATCAAACAACCTAGTTGTGTATGGCGTAAATGAATAGGAGCATGAGGCTCATGGCGCTCTTTTGGGAAGTGCCGTGACCAACATCTTTGCGGGCGGGCCACGGGTAAAACTGACGCCGCTCGAGCGTTAACACTGCGTTGGCAAGAAAAAAAAGTCGCGCGAGAGCGACCTGTTGTTATTCGATGTGGACTTCGCAGAAAAAATGGCAGTGCTACGGAACGGTTTCAACCTGAAGGGTTCGATTAGATCTCTTTCGCAGGATTTTTCGCTGGCCGTCCATGAAAGGGGTCGGAAGCTGTGGCAATTTCCAAAAGTTAACCCTGACAACAGCGATAAAGGTACTCTGGTGTATGACAACCTTAAATAAAGAAGCTGTATGTTTGGGACCACACGCAGAATGAGCGAGTGGCAATAAACAGATTCATGACGACTCGCCTGCACATGCCATCAAAAGGAATTCCGAAGGATGACGCATCAGGAATACTAGACTGCTTTCATTAGTGTGTTTCAGTGCCACAAGTATTGTTAACAGAAACATTAGCAGAGTTGTTGCTGCTTCAATCCCCTGATATAGTAGTTATAATAGAAATGTGGCTATATACAAGCATACATAATTCCGGAGTAATTCCTGTGCCGTATACCCTGCTACGTACGGATAGTGACGTAAGGATAGCCCTACGTACGGATAGTGGGAGTAGCTATTGCCATAAAAATAGACTTTCATTTTTCGCCCATGAAGGCATCCCTTACCACAAAAGTACCTGGGGCACTATTAAGTTTAATAATACTTCTACACTTATAGACGCGATCTATAGCAAACCAAACGACGATTGAACGTTACCTCCTTCCAATGCACGATTTCCTTTACCAGAATGGAATTGAGTGCACTCAGCTTTTCATAAGTGGTGATTTGAACCTCGGTGACATTGACTGGGATCAGCTTATAACTGGTGGTCACGAAGTACAAGGCTATGAGCGGCTTTTAAATATAATGGATACTTTCTATCTCGGTTGGTAAAAAGGCCCATGCGTATAAAACTTAGCGCTCATTCGTACTCGATCTCGCGTTTGTATCCCGTCCCGACGGTAACCCTTGAAATAAGTATAGAAGAGATAATGTCTCATCGCCAAATGTTTTTACTTACATTTGGTAAGCAAAATCAAAATTCCAGCAGCTACAATAATCTCTCAAGGGTTCCACTCAAGCAGTATAACAGAGAAAATGACCAAACCATTATCGATTATCGAGAAATACTGTCTAAAGATTGTTCATGTTATTCTGACACAAGCAATAATTAGTTATGGTTGAAGTTTAAACAAGTAATTGAATTTTGCGAAGCCAACTTCATTCCTACTGAATGGAATCCTACATAGCAGAAAGCACCTCGGATTACATATGCTATTTTTGATATTAAAAGAAAGTTCGAAAGAAGGTAAACAGAAAAAAATGATTAAGCAGATGAAATTCATCTCGCATGAACAATAAAGATCAAAATAAAAAAGCCAGAAATATTTTTTCAACAACACTGACAAGTTTTATGATAAATCAGTGACAGAAGTTTTGGCGATATTTGTCTAAGCCAGTTGCCCCCATCATCATTTTTAAAGTAGCATGTGCTGTTGCAAGCGTCGCAAAATTAATTTCAAACTACTCCACTAAGTATTTTCAAGTTTTCCCGCGTGTCACTGTCGTAGTAGCAACGCTGACAACGTCTCCGTCAGCAATGACGGGGACAGAGATAAGAGTTGGACATTTAAAGCTTGCTTTTGCAGATTGACGTTAAAAAAGTTTCGGTAGTGATAACATATCAAATGTTTGTTTTATACTATACTCTGAACAGCTAGTTTCATTGTGCAATCTTTACAATGTCCCTCCGGACGGCCCCTCTTCACGCAGATTGACTTTACGCAAAAATCACTCTCATCCATAAAGGCGGCAACAAACTGTCTGCCGCCCATCTCACTGGCAAGTTGCTGCTACAAATTGGTCAATACATTCTCAACAAAGCAATAATAAATTAAGTAGAAGAAAACAATTTGTTTTACCCAAACCAACAGGCCTTTCGCGGGATTTGTGCACGGGGGCTCAGCATCTTGAAATAAATCAATTGAATTATCAATAGATTCCATTCTCCAAGTTGATACAACATTTCTGACTTCAGTAAAGCCTTTGACCGTGTCTGGCATAGCACGTTTTTGAAAGCTGAAGTCAATAAGCATAAATTCAAAATAATCCCCTAGGGACACAGCTTTTTATCAAACCGCAGTCAGAACATAGCCATCAACAAAACGGAATCTGACTGCCTTCACGTATTTTCAGGTGTCCCACAGGTTTCCGTCTTGGGGCCTTTACTTTTTCTTGTTTGTTTACTGACGTTGCTTACGGCGTTGGAGATGGAGTTACCTAGTGTCGTTAGATAAAATACAGAGTGCTGTCCCTAAGGCACGCAAGTGAGCCAAGGCAAGCACTTGGACGTTTGTCAGTGTTGCCAAAGTCCCGCTTCTTTGGCCTTACACCGCTAACATTGACGAGGTCATTTGCAAACAACAATGCCAAAGACGCAGCAACAATGCATCTTCGGAAGCACTTATGCAGCTAAAATGCTGCTAAACGTTTTATATTTGATTCGCGTTCTGAACGAGGCCAGTCGCGCGCAGCCGCAGAGCACTCATGACAAGCTAAGACTACCACAGTTGACCGACAAAAAAATTCATGAATGAGGAAATGCTGGTACGCTTGAGTCATCTGAGTGTAAACAAGCGTCACGTGATGTGAACTGACCAATGGTCACGGCAGAGTCATGGAACAACAGGTAAAAAGACTCGCTGTTTCTCCAATGTGCCGGCCACACGAACCGAATGTGATCGTAGTAAGATCATGTGCCCCTTGCGTGGTCTATCACGAGCCGACGCGCGTGAACTTTGATAATATTTTAAATATCCGAGCCAAATACATTCTGGTATAACGTCGGCCTGTCAGGTGTGGCTAAGCATGAAAATATGTACAGCTATTTAAGGGTATACAAGCATAATCATATTTGAGGGTTTACCAGCATAATTATTGAAGGGTATACCAGCATTATTTTATATAAGTGAGCTTCCACTAGGCGGGTTTTCGCAATTTTTTTGCCGAAATATTGCATAATTTCGTATCCGAATTCCACAATCGTCACTTCTTGATATTTAAAATGCATTATCATTCAATAGCCTCTATTGCCCAGAAATTGATTCGCTGCCAACTGATATTGTCTGTCCAGCGATGACGCATCTGGTGACGGTTTCTTTGCCGATGGCGCTTTCTTATTTCGTGCTGTGGGCCTTCAGATACGGTAGGTTTCAGGCTCGACTTTTCATTATTTCGAGAAAACAATGATACCACGCACTGTAAAGACGTGAAATTTCTCAAGGCAGCACCAAGTGTTAAAAGAAAAAAATAACAGTTAGGGAAAGGTACGAAGCGTATTAGTTGTGGGAGCGCCAGCAGGCTTTATGTGGCTCTGGACGTCTTGCCAGGATGATGTAACGTGGGTAAAGGATGTGTTGGCGGCTACATTTTCTCCCCTACTCCGGTGTTACTTGCGGAAGTCCACAGGGTATGGCGGTCTCGTTTGTGTTACGCGGCCCGGAGAGGGTAAACCATTGCCTTGGAGGTCTTCACGTTCGATAGGATATGGCTCTTACTCTCCACCACAAGCCCCGTGCTCTCACATTATGTGGTGTATTCGGGGCTTCATTGGTCAGCGGCAAGAAAAGCACGACATGGCCATATTTCGGGTCCGGTTGACGGTGTATTCCCTGAAATGTCTGGAGCGGTGGAAAACGAATGCACGCTATTTGAGAGCACGTGTTCTCTCCCCCGCTTAGTACTGTCCCCAGAGTAAAGGCCAGGAGTAAGCGTGGGAGATTGACTGTTTGCTCCAGCAAGCAGATTAGGCTGCTTGATTCAGTCATTGGGAGTCACTCAACAATGAAGTTTCTTCGCCAAACAAAAGGTCTTATCTCGCCTGGCGAAGTGATTTTATTGTTGTCCCACTCGCCATGAGTGGTGCAAGCAACCTTTAGTACAGTTGAACACTCCCACGCTAAGGACAGGCCTTTGCTCTGTGGACTTTCCGATTGTCTACTGACTGGGCGCGTGAACTTCCACATCCCGTAAGGCAGGTAGTGTATGCATCCTGTTTTCGTTTTTTCTTTCTCTTTCTGTGTTGAGGGGGACTCTAAGGAATGCTATTTAGGATTGTGTGTGGTACGTTTGCGGGGATTTTTGTAGGGGGACTGGGGAAGGACCTGGATTTATAGACTTGATGTGTTCTTTTTTCTTTGAACAACACTGAGGGGGACTTTATTTGAGGGTGGAGGTTGTGGGATGCTATTGTTGGGGGACAAGGTGGCCGGCACTTTCGGGAGACTGGGAAGCAGGGGGAGGTGGCAGTGTGTAGTACTTCTTGCTTCCGTACTTTCGAAGAGGCACCTAACCTATTTTATTGACAGATAAATGCGTGGATACTGGGTTGTGTTGTCTTCTGCCGAGCGGGGAAAGAGCCTCCTTTTTTTTCTTTTTTTTTTCTTCTACTCATTGGCTTTTCTTTCAAAACAATTTGGAACCGGGGTCCCCAATTTAGAACCTTGCGGGAAAGTCGTGCTGATAGACTCAAACTGTTTTCGAGACAAGCCGTACCTAAAGAAAGGACTGCGGTATGTCAGATGGAAATGCGCATAGATAATCCAGTACCAAACTTCTTGAGAGTCAGCAGCCAAAGGGCCACGTTCGACTACCGAGGTGTGCGGAAGGTGTGCCGGCTGTGCGGCATGGAAGAACATTTTAAGGCCCAGTGCGCCACTCCGCGGTGCAACAGGTGCGTAATGTTCGGGCACGCGACGGAAGGTTGTGTGTGAAATTGCTCGCGGTGCGGCGGAGCGCACGCCACAGCCGACTCCACTGCGCGAAAGTCGTACATGCTGGTCACAGCTGGAGGGCTTTCGGCGGCTTTTGCCCGCTGCAAGAACAGCGAGAAAACGGCGAACGAGACCGAATTCGGCCGAATGGAAGGCCGATGGAGGTTAACGAGGACAAAGAAACCACAACTCCTGAAACCACCGACGACACCAGGAGCAAAGAAACGCAGTCCCACAACACCCAGATAGCTTACGGTAACAGCAACGAGGGGGAGACGAAAAAAAACGAAGAAACGCAATGTCAAACCATGAAAATGGTAGATGCCATGTTATCACGAAGCAAAAACGACACCGAGGTGCCAGCTGGAGCGGGAGGGTGCCAAGATGGCGGCAGAGAAGAAGACGGCCGCCATGATACCTGCAGCCGGGTGCTGGCCGGGGCGGGAGAAAGACAAAATGGCGACAGAGAAGATGGCCGCCATTATGACAGCAGCCGGGCGAGGCCCGGGGTGGAGGGAAGACAAGATGGCCGCAGAGGAGAAGACGGCCTCCATGATGGTGACGGAGAAGTCCGCCGAGGCTGCGACAGCATCGAGCAAGGTCAAAGGAGCAGACGGGTGGCCAGAGGGCGAGAAAAACTGAGCTTGCGTTGCGACGACATAAAAAACGGGGCAGGCAACCACTCGGACTTGCGTCCCGGCGAGCCGGGCACGCAGGAAGGAGACGCCTAATTTGACCCGACAGCTGGGCGAAAGGGGGTGGCGCACGTCGCGCTGCCGGCAGCGGCGCTAGACGACTGGGTGACTTTCGGAACTTACACCGACGACGACCAGCTCGTCATAGACGAGCGAACAACATCCACAAACAGTGGGGACAGTGCGACTAGTACGGACGAAACGGACGGCTAGGGGGGGGGGGGGTTGGGGTGTGAGTGAGTGAGTGCAACAGAGCCCACGACGAACTGAAACAGGCAAGCCGACAGACCGACCGCGATGCATGAACCAGCAAGGTCAAAAAGAAGCTCAAGAGTACGGAACAGGGTGAGCAACTGTTTCACTCAGAGGAGTGGACTAGTAGCGACAATTTTGAGGATTTTGAGGACGATGACATGTTTCTAAAATAATATCATAATGAGGTTCTTACATTTTTTTTCGTGTTTTTTTTTCACGTGGTTTTTTTTGCGGGCTGGTTCACTTGCTTACGCGGACGGAGGGAGAGGAGGTGTTCGCGCTCAGAGTATGCGTCAGAGAAGAAATATGCCCCACATAGTGAGTCTGTCATTAGTACAAATGGTATAAAATAAACAATCGCGCGGAAGCGGGCCCGAGTGTATAGGCTGGGGCGGTACAAAGGACAATATTTTCTTCGTTTGTTCCGGTGCCCCATTGGCACCTGCAGATAATGTGAACCCCTTGATGAGCAAATAGACGTGCCCCCATTCGGTGCCACGACTGGGAGCCATGACAGATATGTGGCGAGCACGCCGATCCAAAAAGCACAGCGTCAGGCAGCTAACAGCTGAAAAGAAATGAACGGCAGGGGAAGCGTTTTCCATTCGCTTGTTTTACGGTTCCAGTGAGCGCTGGAGCTTCCCGGTCGAGCTAGGTGCACGGCTCGCTCTAAAGAGAAAGCCGTCAGATAATGCACATGTAGGAGACCCCGCATATCCCAAGCATATTTTATTTTTTTGCCCTGTTGCACTGCCTGCTGGTACAGCGGACGCGTCCGACGAACGGGGCTTACCCCAGGGAACTTCCGTGCCTGAAAGGGTGTCGACGGGGAAGCGTGCCCGCAAATATCCAGCGCTGAAGAAAAAGACCTGTGTTGTGCTGGGTCCGCCTGCCAAGGCAGCTAGGGAAGTGCCCCCACCTCCTCCAGTAAGGTGGCCACGACCCTGGAGCCACAGCAAGTGTACAACCGTCCTTCTTAATCCAATGTTAGCAAATAATAGCAGAAGCTGGAAGTGTACAATTGTCCTTTTTCATCCAATATCAGTAAAAATTACGCCCACCTCCCCTTGCGGAAACCCTGGTGTGATGCGGCGCTGAGGGTGGTTCAAGCGCAAGCGGAGAGCACCCGTCGACCAAAAGGCCACCGGAGAGCGGCACACTGGTTATACGCCTCGAGCGCGGCCTGTAGGGGCGCCACTGAAATCCCCCTAGCGGCCCGTTTCGAAAGCAGGCGCGGGAGTCCGTGGCTCGGTCCCCCCTGTCGCCGTTGCTTTTGGGGCTCGTTCAAGACAGCGATTTACCGTTTGTCCGCGTTAGAAATACCAAATAACGTGGAGCAAGCACTCTGTTTGCAAGCGTGGTGTGTTCACGAGAGTATAAACGTTTATGACGCGATCTTAGTGAGATCTATATGAGCGCCGGGCGTGTGTCACAGGCCGGCGTCCCGAAGCCAGCATTTGCATGCAGCTGATTGCAATTCCGCTGCCCTGAAATTTAGTGGCAGTGTCTCCGTAAGCAGTGTTTCCTCCGATGGTCATGTTGCAGCCATACACACTATGATGTAAATCGACTTTGTGCACTTACAAAATCCAGCGGAGCACTCATGCCTGACAGCATGCAAGTTTCGCCTGCCAATATCACATAGCAGATATTAATCAGTACCATGAAAAATCAATGCGGCATAAATTTCACAAACATTGTACCAAAGAAGTACGATGGATAATGCAAAATTACACTCCGGAGTCAGCACACGACGACAAATTTAATGCTGGGTTGTCTTGTCCCGAGGTGAGCGCTCGCAAAGATTCATTTGTTAAATTTTTTCCTCCACGAGAAGCGCGAAGACGGGTTTATAGAGGAATTCGCGCCCGCGACCAAACTCTTCTTCGAAACATCGTCATATGACACGGGGAGACTGCAGAATCTAGCATAAACCGAAATCAGAACCTTTATCAGATACGACACTCTTCCAACGAGCCCGTGTGTACGAGATTTCGGCGCACGTTAAGGATCTCCAGGTGGTCAAAATTAATCCGGAGCCCTCCACTACGGCATGACTCATCGTCTCCGTTGCGTCGGCGCGTTAAATCCTGCAATCAATCAATCAACTCTTCCAACGAAACCTCGTATCGCTTGTGAACTGCCTACCCTGTATTCTTCAATAAATGCGTCCGCCGAGTGATCAGCCGCTCGTTGAAGGCGAAAAACAAACGAAAAGTGAACACGCAGCAATTGTGTGTGTGATTACTAAAAACGTTAAAACGGTCATTCGTTGATTTCCCCGCTCCGCATTTGCAAACAACGATAGTTGAGCGTCCTCCTCCGCACCCCCCTCCTCCCCCCCCCCCCCCATGTATAGCGATATATCACTGCATTTCGCATCTAGTTGGTCTGGTGGATACTACCTTGCTCAAACAAACGTCTTTAGCATTTGCGAAGCTGCACTCGGTTTTTTTTTCATTCCCGTACGACTATTCTATCTATTCCTGACTTACAGACCATTGATTTTCCCGTGGTTTCATTAACATATACCTTGGTTCTTACTATAAGGCATGAGCGGGCACATATCTGACGCTGCACATCCTTTGAGTGTATTAACATTCTCGCGTGGCTTATATTCCCATAAAAGGCACAAATTTTTGTCAGCTATTGGGTTATCACATCCCCGAATCATATTGTACTACGACGTACATAGAAGCAAAGCCGCATTTGTTGTCTGCGCTGCAAAACAGTGCCAATATGAGGTCTAAACGAGGCGACAATAAATAGAATTCACTTTTGCTGACGTGTTCGAAGGTGACAGCGGTGATATGCTGCTACCGTCGCCGACGCCCGCAAGAGCGGCCACGAAGCGCGCAGAACCGCCTCCCCGCGGGTAGCTCTTGTTGGCGTTAGAGCGCTCTACCAAGACGCAGCTGTTTTTTTTAAGTGCCCTATACGTGCAGTTAGCTTACAGACGTCACTATAACAAGTTGTTTAGTGCGGGAAAAGGCAAAGAGAAGCGAAAGAGAACCAAAACACTGCATGACCGCCTATCAGCCACGCAGCGCCAATCCCGCAAACGCCGCGGAGAAGCGGCAGCAGGCGGCGCAGCGATCGCGAATCTCGAGGCGTATATGCGCAGCGCGCCCGAAGGAGAGGAGACCGCGGAGAAAGAGAGTACTGCAGTACTGCCCACCGGCGGAGTGAGAGCGCGCTGGGCCGCACACCCGCAGATGCTGAGAGTGTTTGCTCTCACCTGGGCACGCGCCGGCGCCAGTGCGTCTGCCGCGGCTATGACGCAACACAATCCAACACAATCCACTTTAATCCAATCCAAATCCAATCCAAGCCAAGCCAAGCCAAGCCAAGCTAAACCAATCGAATCCAATCCAATGCCCCTCGCGAGAGAGTGTTCGCTATCGGAGAGGAGAGGGGGCGAGCAGAGGAGAGTGCTGACGCCGACGACGACGACGGACGCACGTAGGAAGGACAGGGTCGCCGACAAGAGATGCTCTCAGCGTCGCATCTAATAATAGTAAAAGGTGCTTTTTAGGAGTGTTTGGTTTGTTGGTATGCCAGTCGAGTGCAGAAAAGTGTCATTCTGCAATGCCAAAAAATGTTTAACACAGGACTGCAACATGTGAAAATGGAGATGCACAGCGCCGCACTGCGCGCGCACAATGAGTTTTGCTTGCCCTAAGTACCGTGATTGAAACTGTCAATGCTCTTCTCTTTACAAACGTCTTGACGCCACCGTCAGTATGTGAATGCGCGAACCTTAACAATCCATCCGTAAATTGTTGGACATCTAGACTTGGAACGTCCAGGGCTTTAGATCGCCCACAAAACAGCAGCAAATAATTTACCTCGCAAAACAAAACAGATGTGACATACTGTGCATACAGGAAACGAACATAAAATTCATCCAGGATGTTCAAAAATTGCAGACTCTACATGTTCATAAGGGTATCTTTTCTTTTCCAATGCAGACCTTCTATGGAGTTGGCATAACAGTATTTAACACATCTTTGCTGGCACATAGCCACTACACTTTTGATACAGAAGGTAGAATAGCAGTTTTGGACTTCACCCGGAGCGGCGGTCGATACCGCCTAAATAATCTTTATGTTCCCCAATGTTTTTCACTGAGAAACACCTGTTTAAATATATAGTACACCTGTTTCTTGAAAACCAGCATTTCAAATTCCTTGGAAGTTTCAATAGCGTGTTGAACCTGGATGACAGGATAAAGCCCTTCAAATAGAGTGGATTTCCACAGACGCGAAATAAAGAAGGTAATACTTCATTTTAATTTATTTGACGCGCATGTACTCCTCCACGGAGCAACAGTCCAGTACATATGGAAACAAGGACGCACGAAAAGTAGGTTACACAGATTCTACGTAAGCTCGGCTCTGGCTGACACTGTCAAAGAGTGCGAAATAGTGAATGCTGCAGCATTGCTCTCGCAAATCTAGGACCACAGCCCTGTAGGAATTAAAATAGCCAGCAAAGTACAGCCTCGCAATAATCAAGCTTGGCAGTTAGACACCCGCATACTATACGACAGGACATGTAAAGCTGGCATAAGAAACAGAATAGCAGCATCATTCGAAGGGAAGCAAGTTAACGACTGCGACTCTTTAAAACCGGAATGGAAGACCCTCTGCATCAACGAGGGAAAGAAACTCGGTCACAGGTAGTCAGACGAGTTAACAAACGTCTTAAAACGAATAAGAACAATAGAACGCGGCAACCCCGCAACGCTACTAATGCAAACATATCTTAAAGATTTAAACGTGAGACACTCCAGGTTAAGTAGGCTCTACTCCACCTCTGCCAGTGTTCATAGAGCCAGACAATCTCTTAGGGCCAACCCAGAAATCTTGAGGTATGAACGAAACCGGCAGCTGAAAGCAGAAGTAAATAGGTGAAATCAAGCAAATCACGCCAGGGGACATTGACAGGTTCATTTCCCACTTTCAGGAAATGACCACCGGTGAAACAACCAGAGACATTGACAGCATTATCTCAAGCTCCTTCTTAGCAAGCCATACATATTTACCAGACGAGGACTTTGCACACTTAGTCGCCCCGATCACAGTAATATAACTAACAGAGTCAATAACGCAACTACACAATGGAAAGCGCCACGGCTGAATGGATTGCGAGCTGAGTTTTACAGCACATTCTGGGACCTTCTTGGACCTCATTTATGCACAGTATTAAATAACATTCTTGCAACACACACAGTACCCCACACTTTCAAACGAGGTAGAATTATCCGAATACCAAAAATGCCGGGGCATGGAACGAAACCACAAGTTGGCACCCCCTTACTCTAGTGGGTCGGACTACAAATTACTTGCATCAGTAGTAACAAGGCGCCTACAACTTACATTGCCCGAAGTATTAACATCATGGCAAGCCTGCTCAGTTACCGACAGAGACTGTCAAACCTTGAACATGTTAAACAGAGGCATAATGGAGTCCACCAAAACTAGAGAGGCTAGAGGCTGGCTGATTTTGTTAGACCAAGCGCTGGTGTTTGACAAAGTAGAACACAACTACATTTTCACAAGATTACAGCTTTCGGATACCCACGACAGTTTATGAAAATATAGGCAATTCTTAATGAAAACATGCAGAGTGATCTAGTAATAAATAAACAGTTAGTAACTTGTCTGAGCGTAACAAGAGGTGTCCGGCCGGGGTGCCCACTTTCCCAATTACTCTTCGTTTTAGCAATCGAATCCATCCTAAAAAGTGTTGAAAATAAATATTCTAGGGTAACAGCTACCAGGGAGTCAGACAGCTAAAGCAATGGCGTACGCCGATGATGTTACTTTGTACCTAAGGTACGAAGACAGTCTAGTGCATTCACTCAATTGATTCTACGGGTATTCCGACCTAGCTGGTGCGAAACTGAACTGCAGAAAAAGTAAAGTTTTAAGCCGAAGTCCATCAGGAAAACAGCACATATGTGGGATTCCACTAGTCACCCACGTAGAAATTCTTGGGGTTGCTTACACCTCAATGGGGGTATCGCCTAATACATGGTATCAAGCACTTAAACAAGTCAGGGAGGATGTAAATAAAGCCTTGGAGTTCGACTTTCCATATGCAGTTAGAAGGTATCTGGCACTAAGCGTATTTACAGGGAAGATATGTTATATACCAGACACAGTCGCCTTTCCTCGATACATAGCGGTCAAAATCACATATGAATAAATGCGCCGGTTGTGGTCGGAGAAAGCAGCTTTGGTCAAAACTGGGAAACTGGGTTTGCCGAAATAATTTGGAGGGTGGAACATCCCATCAGTTACCAACCACTCTGTTACCTATGCATTGAAAAGTGTTCTTAGGGTCCTAAGCCAGCCGAATGGGCATCTAGCAAGACAGCTAAGTGTATATTTCTTGGGGACACAGGCTAGGCTATCCCTTCGGCATATTACGAGCGGGACTCAGGCAAATCAGGCGCCCTTCTTTTACACGAAGGTAATAGCAGCATATAAGAAACTAACCGCACATAATTCACAAAGGGAAATAAAAGATATTAGGAATGTAGAACTGGCTCAGAAACTCGACGAGACAACCCCTGACAACCTAAATGAGAAACAATAGAACCTCCCCTGCCGCACGCTGTTCAACGCAAATGTACCGGGCGAAGCCCAAGATGTAACATGGAAGTACGGATGGTCAGTCTTTCCGACGAGAACGGTCCTAAGGAGATGGAGCACAAGAACAACAGACAAGTGCGTACACTGTAACCAGAGGGAGAGAAATGAACACGCAATAATGATTTGCAGAGTGGCCAAAACATTCTTCTTATAATGAGCAAAGCATACGGACAACTGCGCATCCGAGACTTCCTGGAAGGCAGGAGATGCCCTAGAAACCCATTAGCAGTACTCATTATACTAACTGGTCTTCATGTGTTCTGGATAAACAGGTGTATTGCCGTCAAAGAACCGCGTCCCCACGAAACCAGTGGAACATGCTGAGCCAAACACACATTAAACTAACAGGGAATCTGGAAGCAGAGTTCTTCTTGGGGGAAGAAGAGTTCCTGAGGAAATGGTGTTGTCGTTTCATCGAGGTCCAAAACAGGCGAGTTCACCTGAGTTGCACTCCTCCAGTACACGGGTTACGTTTAACGGGAACATAAAAATAGGCTTGTAAAAGCGAGTGCGCCTGAGTCACACTGCAAACACGCACGGGTTACGCTTGACGGGAACATAAGGGGTGGCTTGTAAAAGCGAGTGCACCTGAGTTGCACTCCAATAACGCACGGGTTACGTTTTAAGGGAACATAAGGGGAGGCTCGTAAATGGCGCAGGTGCCTCGGGCGGGGAGACCTTCATTCCACACCCGGATAGTTGACGCCTTAATCTACTGAAAAGTGCGTGTGCTTCCACATGTAAGCTGCCCGCTTCTGTGTTCGCAGGTGTAAGCCATGTTATGCGGATGTAAACCGCGTGCTTGCGTTGCTACTGCCAAAGGCAGTTCCAACTGCATTCTGTGAATAGAGCCCATGTTTTGGGTATTCAGTAGGTTTTGGCGCCCCCAAATGAGAGAGAGAGAGAAATAAACGTTTAATAAAAACGAGCCAATTTGGTGCTAGATGGCAGAGGCACCAGCCCTCTGGGGGGCATCCTTAGTCCGGAATGCCCTGGTCCTGGCTGGCTGCCCGGGCTCTAGCGACGACTTCTTGTTGCGCCGCAAAGTCCGAGCTGGTCAGCCGGTCCACCCACTGCTCGTAAGTAGGGTTTGGGATTGAAGATAAAAACGGGGATGGCTGGCATTCCCATACCAGGTGGTATAGGGTGCCGGGGATGGGCAGTAGGCACAGGTCGTGTAGTATTGAGTAGGGTAGATTTTGTGGAGGAGTGTACGGTGGGGGTAAGAGTTAGTTTGTAGCCTTCGGAGGGTAGTGGCTTCGATACGACTAAGGCGAGGGTGATGGGGAGGATATATGCGGCGGCTGAGGCGGTTGTGGGCAAGGAGATCAGGAGGGGTGAGAGGGGTATCTTGGCAAGGAGACTGCCGGTCGGAGACGGCCTGGCGTGCATACTCGCAGGCAGCGGCGTGGGGCACATCGTTTCCGGCGAGGTCACCGTGGCCGGGTGCCCAGATGAGTTGGATGTCGGGTAGTTCGTAATTATCCTAAAGGATTCGAAGAGCTGTGGGAGTAATGCGGCTGCGAAGATATCGGTGGCATGCCTCTTGCGAGTCACTAAGTACAGTGACGTAGTCTTTGTCTGTAGTGGCTGCTAGCGCAATGGCTGCCTCTTCGGGCGCTGTGGCAGTGGTGGTGCGGATAGTGGCTGCCGAAAGCTGTCGAAAGCGGTGGTCGACAACGGCAACGGCGTAAGCTCGCTGGGTGGAGTAGCGGGAAGCGTCCGTGTACCGAGTGATGGAGCTAGTGGAATGTAGCCGGTGCAACGCGGCCGCACGAGTCGCTCGGCGGCCGACGTTGTATTACGGATGCATATTTCTGGGGGTAGGAGCCACCGTGATTAGATTCCGGATATCAGGCGGTATGCCAACCGGGCAGTCGTCCGCTGTGGGAGTAACATAACCCAAGCGTTGAAGAGTGCAGCGCCCCGTATATGTAAGGAGAAGGCGTCGTTGCTGTGACAGCTTGTGCGCTTCAAGAAGGTCTTCCCAGGTGTTGTGGATTCCAAATTGGAGCAACTTGCGGGTGGATGTAGTGGGGCGAAAGGGCGAGCGCGGTCTTATAAGGAAGGCGAATGATCACGTTGAGCTTGTCTCGCTCCCCAGGTTTGATGGCCAGGTATGGGGTCCCTTACATAAGGTGGCTAATCAGTAATGACTGAATGATGCGAACCGTATCGTGGTCTTGAAGGCCGAACCAACGGTGGGCAACACGGCGGACTAGTTGAGTGAGTTGAGTCAGCGTCCGCTGGAGTTGGGGGATGGTGCTAGACCCGCTACCGTTCTTAGAGATGTTTAGTCCTAGTATTCTTAGTGAGGCGACATTGGGTACTGGGGGTTATTGTAACGAAGCTTATGAGCGGACGCCTCAGAGCAAGTAGAACTAACGCAGCGCTATCCACCTATGCGGGTATGCGGTGCGTCGGTGTAAGAAGACGCAGAAGCAAGAAGAACGCTAGGCGTCTCGTCTCGCGGAACCTTGCTCTCGGCTCTTGCGTGTGCACGTCTCGACCGTGAATAAACCCCTCTCTTAACGGCTACTCAGGAGTCGGCGGCTACTCAGGAGTCGGCTATCTCTTTTTCAATTGGTGAGCTAAATAAGTGTAGTGCTACAGCTAACAAACCACGAGTGCTTTGTATTTGTTATGTTGCAAGGAAGACCCTGTGTAAGTGAAACATCTTGTGTAAACGGAGCGGGTGCCTGGGGGTGGGGGGGTAAAACCCCCCCCTTCCCCCCCCCAGGACACCGACTGCCTTCTCAGTGCAATACCCATACACCAAGAAGTGTACGCCATTTGCATTTATGTACATTCAGTGATAGCTCTTGCCTCATTTCGTGGAAAGTACCTGTTTTGTTAACATGAAGGAGGGACGTCGTCCGGGAATGTAACGGACGGACTGAGTGTGTTTACGCGGGAAAGTGTAACCACAAGTGTTCTGTATCTGCCTTTGTAAGGAAGAAAATAAAAATTCCTTATGCATTGATTACAAGGGGGCGAGAGGCGGGGCCTCTTTCTTGTAGCGACTTTATATCGCCTTCGAGTAGGCTAGCGCATACAACTTCCTTAGCATTCTGAAGTAAAAAAATGCCTCTGCATTTTCAGGATTCCAAAGGAAAGCTAAAAAGCACAGATAGTTCTGTGATAGCAACTATATAAAAGCCGCAGGCATAGCCTTGGGGGTGCACACTAGCATCCATGCGTATATCGTACCATGCTGCTCCAACTGTTTCAAACTATAGCTCCATTAAGTGTGTTAATTCTGACCGCCAATTCAGCTGCAGCGACAGGAAATAATCATATCAATTTCTTTGTTTCGTGAGCGAGCCCTTTATTTTTATCATTTGTCTAATTTCTCGTATACGTGTTATCGTGAATTGCACATAAACTAAATATTGTGCCCGGTTTACTTGACGAACCGAAACAGTGGCTGCGGGCATTCGCGCTTAGTTTTCGTAAATATGTCCCCGAATGTTGCTACTTCGTACTTCTGTACATTGTAAGTAGTAGTCAAGGCTTTTTCATTACTAGACGTCGATTGATGTAACAGTCGCTATTAACTTTTTTATTCAGGTGATTGGTTTAAGTCGACGCCAGCAACGCGCCAACGATGAACTAGCCCCCATTGGAAAAAAGGCTGCTGTGCGTCCCGCTCTCCTGAACGACATTGGAGGGGGGGGGGGGCGAATCGCGTTAGAGACTGGCGCTTTTGGCATCTCCTGTTTTCGTCATCGTCGTCGTAATCGTCGTTCTCCTCATGTAGTCACGGCACTACAGCACGGCAAACTCGCTTACGCATTGCGCTAGAACGTGACGCGTACTAAAAAAACACCACAACACTCGTTGGCGCGTCGCGCTGGAGCGATGCGTAAAGCGTACTAACAAACGCCGGGATACTCGTTAACGCCTCCCTCTGGACAAATTCGTGCTGCAAAGAGACTTTTACAGCAAAGCGGTATACCTCTACCCCACAACGGTGTCATCTCCGTTGGCAAAAACGCCAAGGCGCAAAGAATACACTTATACACTGCACACTTCGCCGCTACCCAGATTTGACCAAGTGGAGATGGTCCGGGATATTTATTTCCACTCACTCCCTGTCCTTAACGGGACGTGTGCTAATTCAGCAACTGTCAACAAGAGAAGAAACTCGCTCCTGCCGGAAATGGTGAAGAAACATTTGTACTCCAAAGTTAACGAGTAACCATAGATCGCATAAAATGACTGGTAATAAGTAACATCGACAATGTTATCGAAGCAACCATGAAATTGTTCCTTTTAAAGAATTTTTAAAAAATAAACCCGACCGATTAATCAGTTAGTTATTCGATTATTGAACTACTCATACAAAATTTCAATCGACGCCCATCCATATTTGTTACATTTATACATTACAATAATGGGCATAATAGTAAAATGATACTATTACACATTATTACTTTTCGGGCGGTGGCTGCCGCTAAACAATTCCACGCATTAGAACTACGAGCTTTTTTCTTCACGAGGCGACAACATCAGATAACTCAGCACCTTTGCATTTGGATGCTCTTCTAAACAAATGTTTGGATTCCACTTCAGAAGGCGCAAGCTCGTTCAAGAAACTCAATGTCGCAGAAGGAGACGAAGCCAGTAAGAGTCCTAAGGGCACGGCGTAGCGCCATCGGGCTTCAGACGAGGTCCGTAGTGCCGCCAGGTCTACTAGTGAAGTTCAGAATGGTTACCGATTGTGGCGGTAGTATATAGATTTTTCTAGAAAGGAAACGAATATAACACGTGTAAGCGTGGAACGCGACACCTTTGTGGTATTCGGCGACACGGCACATTATACAGCACACAATACAGCAGCGCACACAGCAGCAGGAACACATACAGCAGCAGGCACACAAATACAGCAGCACACCCGACGGACGATTGTCAAGGTTCTGCGCACACGCTACCGTGCATCGCACGTTAGTATTGACGTCATTGTACCGCCTAGCGGCACCGACGACCGGGCCAAACTTTCTGCTCCAAATTGCACACTATCCGTTTGGCGCCGAAAGTTGGCGCAACGATATTATTAGCTCAGGCCTATTTTTCTCGCCCAGGGTAACCACCAACAACAACGACAGCTTTTCTTTGACAAGAAACTCTTCACGCTAGCGTTGAAATGCTGGGTTTTTGAAGCCTGAAGCAGGGACTTCTAACCTGTACAGTTGTAACTGGCAACCTCAAAGGCATTTTCGCAAACAATGTGAGTGTCGTTTTAGAGGACACGCTGACGACGTTGGATGTAGATGGCCAGGGCGGTCTGGCGTTTTCCAGTTTGTGGAGTCTTGTGTTTCCTTTGCTTGGCTTTCTACACTTCAGTGCAGCAGTGGAAATGTTAGTTGCACACGGGAGTTCCTAAGACCCAGCTGTGAAATAAGTGAATTGGGGTTGACACACTCGAGGGCTTCTTAGCGCACACATGGCTTATTAATGCAAAACTGTTTTCTTTTCAAATCGGCATAAGATTTTAAAGTATCGAAATCTGAATTCACAATAAAGACGTAAATGTTGCTTTTTTATTTTTATTTTATTTTATTTACACATACTGCCAATCCCAATTACGGATTATTGCAGGAAGGGCACATACATTGTGGTAGTGCAAAATTTATACAAAGGATACTCACTGAAATATTGCAATAGGAGTGAAACAAAACCGACCGCAATACATTTTATGACTACATCACTACAATTATAACTACAGAAATACCATAGGACATCAATACCAACTAGTACTGAGAAAAAAAGAAAAAAAACAGTGAGCACTTCAAACAAACAAAAAAAAAACTCGGTTTGTCATTCCATAAGATTCCAGGATCTTCGATATGTTGATATCAGAGTAACATGTTATACACAACTTGTGAAATATCAAGTCAGTGCTCGCTTGCTAATTCTGGTATAGATGTGCGTATAAGTGGAACAATTGATTATGCCGGATGATTTTCAAATGTCATGTCGTCCTGGTAATCTCCGCGCACAGATAGCCATTTTTTGTATGATTGTAGATGCCCCAACAATAATGCACAATACTCGCGCCGCTATCCAGAAGTTGTCCTGAGCCCCAATATGTTACAATTGAAATTGGTTGCTGAGGACCTCCATGCCAAGTCAAGTTCATATTTATACACGGTAATATATCATCTTCGGGCACGTAGCGCGAATAGGCCTGAAAAAGGGACACGCCCAGAAAGACGGCGTAGTGGTGGTTTCGAACTAAGTATTTAGGCATTGGAACCTTTTCTTGCGCATTTTGTGGCTGATAAATTAGAGACGGGTATAGGTTTGCATGGACGCACAGTCAGGAAAAAAATTAATTATGAACCGAAAAATTGAACCAACACGCAAAGTGAAATACTACCGTTCGTGGAGGTCTAATGACGTAACGCCACTGGTATATTTCAAAAGCCGCATTTTTCATCCGTTATACTGTACTTAGGCCACGTGTCAATTTGATTTAGATGGAAATAAAAAGCGCTGTTTGTGTCATCTTGTTCATTTTGCGTGATCGTGTTTCATTTGGCTATGACTGCGCAAACACCAAGTACCACTAAATGGTTAGTATGCAGCATGCTAGTGGAATGAGGAAAGCTTTTCGTACATACATGCCTGATGATGTTTGGTGATTACTTTCCATTTCTAACACATTAGTTTTCACAATGCCTCTTGGAAGTCTATTAGGCTGCTTTTAGCCCCACAACGTAGGACAAAGTGACCCTCAGAGATTTAAGAGGAGAGGAATAGGAGTTTATCTTGTGTGGCACGATCGCAAGGGCAGGAAATAAGCCTAGAACAGGACGACCTTTCGTCTCCAAGACGAACAAAATCTATTCATAGCAGAACTGAGCGAGACCCCATGCCTTCTGCTCTGGCACGTCCACGCGAGGACGACACTCGATCCAGCGTTGCCGCTGGAGCTGCTGCTACAAATGAACGGGGATCGGTGCTGTAGTTACTGCAAGACTTACGAGAATTGACGGCTGACTCAACTATCCCCATTTATTCTACCCTGCTTGTCTAACTAGGACAACGTGGTGGTACCGAGCGTGGACAACGATTTCCTTCTTCAGGGTCGTCCAAAGAAGCGTCGGTTCATCAGTTTCAGCATTGTAAGTTACGGTACCATGAATTTTCCAGTTGCCGACTTCTTGAGTACTTTTCAGTTTTTTAAACCCTCCTAAGGAGCGGTACGCTTCGTACGTTTCGGACTGCGCTCAACAGTCGGGGCTTGGTATCGCCAACAGCGTTTGTAAAACAGGACGGAGTTGCAGTGAGCAATTAAAAACGTACAATGAAGAAACGTTGTATTGCTGCATGTGGAAACCCATGTGATAAATACATGCACGTGCTCACAGTTGACAAATTGTGAATTCATAAAATAATTTCCTCCATGGTGTTATATTGACCCATGCGCTTGACGCGGTAGGGTTCGTAGAAGCACGCGCTCACCTAGCCGCCTGATAGGCTGCCTGAAGCTTCGCAGGGGGCTACGAGAGCTCACCGAGGCGCAATGGCCCACTTGAGCATGCGCTCAGAAAACGCGGAGTAAAGTGAGAGAGCGAAAAACATTTTTTTCAGAAAGAATAGCTAAGAGGAGCTTCTCTAAAAAGCGGGGTGGCTGCACTGCGGGTCTGGCGGCGGCAGCCGCAGCTCTGTCGACGAGTAAGACGGGCACTCCCGTGACTGAGCTACCCAGCACTCCCTCCCAGTGCTAGTCAGAGGTTATTGAAGGGAAAGGGTCAAGAGGGCATTCCCATCTGTAGTGGGGGACTGTGGCAGAGATACTACACACGGGGAAGTTATGTAATGGGCACAGGGACAGATGAATGTGATGATGTACCACCTTGCAAGGGGGAGTGGGTTTTCAGAAGCCGCCAGGTATGTTGTTGTGACTGGGTGAGTTGTGGAGTGGCGGGGGTTAATGGCGGTGGACAAGGCGGTAACTATCATCTATTATCATTTATTGTACCGTTAAAGGCATCCGGCGGGGTACTAATAAAGGGAGGGCTAGACAAACATTCTACAATGGGGGATCGCAGGTCTAGGTGTGAGGCAGGCTCATAATAAAATGGAAGCCACACAAGCCAATACATACACAATATTACATGGATGAACTGAAACAATTAAAGAACTTACAACTAAAATTATTAGTGATTTAATGTTTGAATACTATGGGGTTGTCGGTACATTCCTGGCGGATCTGGCGCCATGGTAGGGACAAGCCCGGCTCCTCCTCGGATTGTGTTGGACACAAGGAGAGATTGAGGAATTTTCTGAAGAAATTTTGAGTGCAAGCGGCAAGAGCGTTGGCGAGTGAAATTTCGGTCGGCCGTTCTGAAACGATACATTATAAAAATTCTAACACTATTGCCGACTCCAAAGCCTCCATTCTGTGGTGTGTGTAAATTGTATGAGAAGAAAACGCAAGACGTCGCATCAGAAGCACCACGCTGGACTCTGTTGCCGTGTTGGACACAAGTTCGTCCTAATACACCTTGTTCCTCCATCTTTCCTTCTTGTGTACGTGACAACATCCGGTTCTGTGTGCATTTAGAATATCAACCTTAGAACTAGAACGACGCCAAAACCAGTTGCAAGGGGATTACGCAGGTGTTTACTAATTGCTTCTACGTGTTGCCCTTTGGCCGCTGCTGGCCCTAGAAGTTCGTAAATACGAGGCCATCATTGTCCACAATGCGGTTACATCTGCAGGAATGCTTGCAGGCCATCATCTGTTTGTCTCACGGCTTGATCTCGCTGTTTGCGTTCTTTGTTTTATATGCATCTCCCCCATGTTTCCCGCGACATGTTCCTCCGCAGTTTGTCAGTTCTCGGAGCTCGTCTCTCCCCACTGACGCTGCCTACAGAGATATCGGAGGGTCGCAACACCACCAGGCTGACAGATCGAGGGAAATGGTATCTTTCACACAAGGTATACCTGAAACGATCGGCAGCTATCGGAAATAAGTGTAGCCGATTTTCTGGGCACGAGCCCGCAATCTCGCAAAAGTGACAGAAAACAGAAAAGGAGACCAAAATAAAATAATGAACGAAAATAAAGAAAAAGAAGTCCTAAGGAATTGATTGATTGCCAAAAGCAAAACTGCAAGGTGATGTGATCAAACACTACACGACTTTATGATTTGGATTTCCAGTTACATGATAGCAAAATGATCTTCGGGGCGCAAGGCGACGGTGATGCTACATAAACGAATTGCGTAGCTGGCAGTTTAAAAACAAATAAAATCCCTTTTTATTTGATACAGAAACAATCAGTCCATTCTTCACAACCGTGAGCTCAAAAATTGACAGGAGATGTGAAAGTCAACGAGCGCACTTGCATATAAATCAGTGCTTTCGGTGGGCCGTTGTTCTGCAGTAATCACTTTTGCGGGTCAGTTTCTCCGAACCACTGCGCTTTAAAAAGATAGGGGGCCAGTCATACAGACCCAGCGTCTCAAAAACATCGGAACATTGTGAAGAAGGTCTTCGGGTGGTTCACACGGTCATGTATTATAGCGTAAGCGATCAATGTCGATACCGGAATAGTTTGGAGGGTATTCGTCAGAGCTGCGAATGACAAAAGATGTCCGAACGAAACATTTTAGACAGAGGATGGAGATTGCTGCCTTGTGAGTGGCGAGAGATTTCCTTGCAACGCTGCTGACATTGCCTTTGAGGCGTCACGTCCAAACGTAGCTAACCACCTGCTTCTGGCGACACAACGGACACAGGTCACCTCTACAGACTCATAACACCAATAAACGTTAGGTCCGGTTCTACAATAGGGTGTGCAGCTAGTACAGGGCGGCAATGACAAAGGAGTGCAAATGAACGGGGGCGAAAAGCCGACAGTAGTAGACATCCAAAAGGAGGGAGGCAGACAGCCAATACAGCAGTTAAATTGAGCTAGGTGATCCCTGAGGCTGTTACAGAGGGCTACGAACGGCTGGGGCGGTGCACGAGGGATATGGAAGAGACGCCAAGTTGGGGACTTCTGCAGCTAGGTGAAGGAATGGAATTTGGCAGGAGCATCAAGTTTACCAAAGGGAGGCACAAATTGCTGGCGCATTGTGGACACCAGAATATTTTGAAATATTTTTTCCCGCCCTGTTGAACTTTATTTTGCCATAGTTGCAGTGAACACGCACCTCGCAAGGTCTCCGTTCAACGGCCAATTTTCGCTGACCTGTTGACCACAGCGACCTGCAAATAGTGTCCCTGAACTACTAACGACGACAGCTTCACCGTCGACACCCCCGTGGCCCCGACAGCCCCGTCTTTTGGACGCAGCGACCCCTGAAACGCTGGACCCCTCCGGTGACTCTGGTAACCCTGACGCGGTTGGCCTCGCCGCCGCACCAGCGCCGAGGCCCCTCCTCGCCATGCCGAACGCCGACGAAGACGACATCGAGTACGATGCCCTCAGTGGGCGCACTGTGCCGAAACCTGGCCCCTGGCAGATTATGCTTGACAAAAAAATCACCCAGGAAACGGCCGCTGCACAAACCACGCGCCCGCCGCGAATGCCACGTCAACCGACCAGCCAACTACCCGATGCCGACTACAAGGTAATCTTCGGACCTCGTACCGGCCTCCCAATATCTGCATGGACTGACCGCCAAATAGCCCAAGGCCTACAACTGACTAGCGGAATACCAGAAGAAATCTTCAATGTGCACGTGACGGTCCAATCCCAGCCAATTCAGAACCTCATCATCGCAAGCACTCCCGACGAACGCTGCGCTCGGGCTCTAAGCAGCACCATGCTCGTGCACCTAGGAGCAACAACATACGAACTGCCACCATACTTGAAACCCTTCCCGGGTACGGTCCGCGGGGTGATTCACGGCCTTGACCAGGACACTACCACAGCACAACTGCCACAATTCTTAGCTCCAACCGGCATTAATGGCGCCTCCATCATCGATGCAAGAATGCTCGGCACAACTTCGGCACTGATCACTTTCGAAGGCAAGCACGTCCCTTTTTACGTGAAAGCCTACAGAACACTTTACCGATGCCGTTCCTACCGTCAAACAGTGCAGCACTGCTCCCTATGTGGTGAGCTCGGACACCCCCGGGACGTGTGCCCCGAACCTGACAAAAATGTGTGCGTGAAGTGCAACGAGTGTGAACCGACACCCGACCACGAATGCAGTCCCAAATGCCTACTGTGCGGCCTGGATCATCCTACCGCGCACAAAGCCTGCAATAAAAGGTTCAAGCCCTTCCCGCCGCCTTCGAAGGCCCCGCAGCGCACTCCTCAATTGAACCAGCTGCACCAGATCCCGCAGACCACCCAAAGACCAGCCGCCACACCATCAGGACCAGCGCGGGAACCCCAGGTGAGCTGGTCAAACCTCTTTAAAGCCCCGTCCACTGCTCAAACCCAATCCCCCCCCTTCCTAACACAACCCCCATCCAACCACTCCCCGACCCCACCTCCGGGAATTACAGCACGAAACACGCAGCTCAGACAACAGAATTCCAAACTACAACAACAACTCGCCGACATGAAAACGCAAATGAATCAACTTGCAACCCAGATGGCAACTATTTTACAGTATCAAAATACACAACAACCAAGCCTGGCCACTGCCCCACACCCTGAGTCAAATCCAGAACTCCCTGCTACGGCAGATACTACAGACGCTCAATTCGCAGCCATTGAAACTTGACTGGAACGACTGTGCGAGCAAATAAAGACCAATTTCGCGAACATTGCCCAACCCAACACCTCATTGGATACCCGCGTTGCTGCCCTCGAAGAAGATTGGCAAAAGCAGACGCAGCACAAGAAACCCAAAAAAGACACCCCTCCGACCATCAATAATACACTATAAAAACGACCGCTGCTAGTACACAGACCCCGACACGGCGTAAATCCCTGACTATCTGGCAATGGAACTGTCGCTGAATACGTGGAAAGACACAATCCCTCACCCTTTCCGTGGGCCAACACGCACCGGACCTCATCGCGCTACAAGAAACGGGCACTGATAATATATCCTTCAGTGAATACACAACATTTGTATCTAAACCGACATCTCGCACCGCCACCCTAACAGCTCAACAACTCACTGCACACATGCAACTGGACTATACCTTTGTAGAAGTCATACCACGACGCAAACAGCAAACCAGCCTATTTGTTCTAAATATATACAGCCCCCTGATCACGCCCTACCTGGAATTGACCAACTAGTCAGAACCATCCGACAAAGAACGAAAAGCCACAAATTATTAGTCATGGGAGACTTCAACGCCCAACATACTACGTGGGGCAACATCCGCTCCAATAAAAAAGGCACCTCCCAGTAAGATGCCATACAAAAAATCAGCTGCATCTTTGCAATACCCCCGAAGTTACTACCCGCATCGGCAGCAGTATATCAGGGGACACGACCCGAGACTTGATGCTCACGCATAACATCAAAGAAGCTACATGAACAAGGCTCGACGAGACACTGGGTAGCGACCACTATATTATCCAACTTCAACTACCACAGAATCCGAACCAGAAGTGTAAAATTGGAACAGCCCGTCTCACTAATCGGAAGAGCTTCTGTGAGGCAACACCCGTAGACGCCATCACCAACTTAGAAGAATGGACCTCCAAACTACTCGAATCGGCCCAGCAACACACCAAAGAATTGACTCTGACTGAAGATCACCCCCGCAGCGGAAGCGCATCTCCTCCATCTATGGGACGCCTGCCGCGGCTTACGCAAAAGATGGAAAAAACACCGCACTAACCGCCGTCTAAAGATTCGCATCACTAAGCTAACTGCAGAAGCTGCAACATACGCGCAACGACTCAGACAGCAAAACTGGAAACAATTATGCGATAAATTGCAAGGAACACTGGGGACTCGACGCACATGGCATCTGCTACGCTCCCTTATGGGGACTGGTACGTCCAAGCAAGCCACAGCACACCACCTTCAACGGCTTATGCACAACTACCAGGGAACAGAGGACGACCTGCTCAACGAACTCGAAGACCCCATATAAATAAAGCCGACCACCTCCCCCAAGACTTATAAGGCCCCGCCGTACACTGGTCAAGCCAATCCTGCCATGGACGAACCCTTTACAATGGCTGAGATCGAAGCGGTGATCAGAAAACTTACCCGAAACACCACCCCGGGAAGAGACCAGATATGTAACAAATTACTTCGCAACCTTAATTACATAGGCCTGGAAAACCTCCTCAACTATACCAACGAACACTGGATAGCCGCCACCCTACCTCCCCAATGGAAACATGCCTACATTACGCTAATTCCAAAATCAGGCAAGCCACTCACCCCCAAAAACCTTCGCCCAATATTACTAACTTCTTGCATGGGAAACGTTTTTGAGCATCTAGTTCACAACCGACTACTTTCACACATAGAAGAGAATGACTACTTCCCCGATATGATGTATGGCTTCCGACCACACCTATCAACACAGGACATCTTACTCCAACTAAAAGAAGACATCATAGACAACCTCAGCAATCAAAACAAGAAATCCATATTGGCTTTAGACCTCAAGGGAGCTTTCGACAACATCTCCCACGGCGCTCTCTACACTGGCCTGGCTTCAACAAACTGTGGCCAACGGACCTACGACTACGTATCCTCTTTCCTCAATGCCCGCACTGCAACAATAGGCATCGGACAACTTCGCTCCCCCACTTTCTCAACAATACCAAAGGGAACCCCAGAGGGCTCAGTCATATCACCCCTATTATTCAACATTGCCATGAAGGATCTGCCACCTCTCCTTCAACGCATCGCAAACCTCAAGCATGCAATATACGCAGATGACTTGACTATGTGGACCCCCATGGGCTCCACAGGCACCCGACAAGACGCTCTCCAAGAAGCAATACAGATTACCCAACGATACTTGCAATCTCGTGGTTTAGAATGCGCCCGTGATAAATCCGCACTCCTCAAACTATTTAAAATAACTCGCAAAAACCAGCAACAAGGAATCCCGGATCCTGACCTGCACATAAATGGCCAACCTGTACCTGAAGTATCTCACCTACGAATTGTAGGCCTCAACATCCCGAAGGACGGCTCCGGCTCTCACACCATTCTTTATCTACAAGAAACTCTGGATCAGTTGGTCAGCATCATTCGGCGGGTCTCTCATTGCCGATACGGCCTCAAAGAAGCCGCCACCACGCGCATAATCCAAGCTATCCTGATTAGTCGAATGACTTATGGTGCGCCATACCTAGCCCTAAAAAATGCTGAAAAAGAGAAGCTAAACATTATGATTAGGCAAGCCTACAAACCTGCACTGGGTCTACCCCCGAAAACGGCCAGACGAAAATTACTCCAACTTGGACTTCACAACACATGGGAAGAATTACAAGGAGCCCACAATGCCGCCCAGCTGTCACGCCTCAAACTCACGAGAACTGGACGCACTACCCTCGCCCGCTTGGGATACATGGTACCGCCACAACAGGACCAAAAACAGCGCATCCCTCTCAAGACCCGGAAAACCATGAGAGTCGCTCCAATACCACGCTACATGAATCCCATCTACAACCATGCATGACGTGCCGCCCGCGTCAGAGCCCTCCAAAATAAGTATGCTGGGCAACCTGACACCTGGCATAGCGACACCTCCCCGTACTCGCACAAGCCCGCTCATGCAATCAGTGTAATTGCCTCCCATGGAACAGAACTAACAGCAGCAACGATTGGCACTACAAGCACAGAAACTGCTGAAGAACTAGCCATTGCATTGGCCGCAACTACTGCCCCCCCCCCCCCACCAGGATGAAGAGGAATTCCTCACGATAATTACAGATTCCCAAGCAGCATGCAGAAACTACACTATTGGCTGAATATGTCCCTCCGCGCTTAACATCCTGCGCTCTGCGAAGACGCTACCGCAAATTCAACTTGCCTGGACCCCCTGACACGAGTCCCTCGAGGGAAATGAAGCGCCGCACGCCGCGGCCCGCGCACATACACTCCGGGCCATTTCACTAGAGGGCAACGCTGCAAGACCTGAGCCGCTGTTAAACTACACAGACATCTCGGCTCACCACCGCCACGCGGGCAGAAGTTTCCCTGCACCTCACCCCAAACGGACCCGCACCGAAGCCACCAGTCTGCGCCAATTACAAACAAACTCATACCCGCATGGCACCATTCTACACGCAATCCACCCCACCCTCTATCCCGGAACCTGCAAATTCT
>NW_027526233.1:10953828-10972024 GCF_048455015.1 Haemaphysalis longicornis | reverse complement strand
TTTACTGCATATATAAATATATATATTGCCGCGAACCATACATTGGGTTTGTTTATTTGTGTTTTGCTTTTACCGCCCGGCTGCGCCGGTCTGTGTTATCTCTGCGCCAAGGGAAGCGCGTGTTCCATTCTTTCTTTTTGTGCCGCATGTGTTATCTGTTGTGATAGGGAGAGCATTCCGATCTAACGTGAACAGCCCAGAATAATCTTCTTGGATCTACTATGTTCTGGCTGCGAATCGACGTTTCGAGAACCACGCGCGCCAAACGATAAAAAGCCTGCAGTGCGGACGCCGGGGCATTCGATTCGACGACACTCGCCTGTGCAAGTCACTTTAGTGACCGCTGCTTCGCCGCCTCTGTATTCTTTTGAGCTGTTAGGGGAGCACAAGTTCGCTCCAATAAACGTGTTTCTCATTCAACACAACTGCATCGTCCTTGTCTTCGTGACATCTGGTGAGGTGCGGGGTACGCACCCTTCATGCCCACTACAACCTCGAAAAGCCGCCAAGCCAGTCCAACAAGAGCCAGCCCCCGCCGGCAAGATTTACCGCCCGAGTTCGGTTTGATGCCAGAAGGGCCCAAGAAAAGGAACGCTGCAACCAACACCATGGTGCAAGAAATAACGTCGCCAATCGTCCTGCAGCAGCCCCGGGAACCGCCATCGTTCCGAGGAGCCCCCGCAGAAGACCCATAAGAATGGTTGGAGAAACTGGAGCGCGTCCGGAAATTCAACAGGTGGGACGACGCAGAAACGTTCCGGCACGTTTTATTTTACTTGGAAGATTCGGCTCGCACTTGGTTCGAGAACCACGAGAGCTCCTTCACAAACTGGGCTCAGTTCAAAAGCGAGTTTACCAAGACCTTCACTACCGTCGTGCGGAAAGAAAGAGCCGCCCTTTTGTTGGAAACGCGCACGCAACACCCCAACGAAGGTGTCGTGATCTTCGTTGAGGAGATGAAGCAGCTATTTCGCCGCGCGGACCCCGAAATGACGGAAGAAAAGAAGTTGCGCTTCTTAATGCGCGGAGTGAAGGAGGAACTGTTTGCTGGACTTGTCCGAAATCCGCCCAAAACCGTCGCCGAATTCGTGACCGAAGCCAGCACCATTGAGAAAGCCCTCGAAATGCGTGCTAAGCAGTATGACCGCAACTTTGTTGGCGCGGCCAATGCGAACGACTTTGGCAGCACGCGGATCCCGGCCGACATCCTACGCGAGACTATCAGCGCAATAGTGAGAGAGGAGCTGCGGAAACTTCTCCCAACGCCGCCGCAGCCCCAAGTCGCTTCCCTCACCGACGTGATTAGAGAAGAAGTGCAACAAGCGTTGGGAACTTCTACGCCATCCGAGGTACCCCGAGAGCCACAAGCTATGACATACTCCGCGGCTGTTCGTCGACCCCGCCCTGCTCCAACACGCCGTCAAGAGGCCCCGCCGTACCGCCGCCCACTGTCACCCGCCCGACCCCCGGTAGCCCGAAACCAGACGCCGAGGAAGACGGACGTATGGCGAACTCCCGATAACCGTCCTCTGTGCTACCACTGCGGAGAGGCCGACCACATTTACCGTCGCTGCCCATACAAAAGACTCGGACTGCGTGGTTTCTCCGTCGACGCACCTCGCCCTCTCCCTGGCCAACGACCACGTGAGATCGACGAGTATCTATCTGAAACCAGCCGTGGCCCAGCGCGTTTCAACCGTTCGCCGTCGCCCTACCCCTACCAATCGCCGAACCGCCGTAGCAACGCTGACTTCGCCCGTGGAAGGTCCCCCAGCCCACGCGGGGGAAACTAAAGGCGGCAACTTCTGGAGGTGAAGTTGCTCTACGGCGAAAAACTAGAAACCCTCCAACGACGCAAGGACACGCTGAAGACAGCGATTCACGACATGCCCTCATCCCGACGACCCGACCTAACCCTGACGAGACTCCCGAACACGACGACAGCTACACGGCGCGACGCGTACCCGACCTGACCGAGACGTCCGTTGAGAAGACGACGACAACGACGATGCACAGTGCCCGACCATCAACACGTACAAGCAGAGATACGACGCCCCGACGAACCCGGAACTCGAGGACGACTGCATCTGACGTCAAGGTGTCCATCGACGGCTTTGACGTAGTCGCCCTCGTAGACACGGGAGCTGACTATTCGGTAATGAGCGGGCCATTTGCGTCTAAACTGAAGAAAGTTATGACCAGATGGGACGGTCCGCACATACGCACAGCAGGAGGCCACCTCGTGACGCCAAGTGGAACGTGCACATCGCGCGTCACCATAGACGGCACAACGTACCCTGCGGCGTTCGTCGTTCTGCCTAACTGCTCCCGCGACGTGATTCTCGGAATGGACTTTTTGACGGACAACGGCGCAATAATTGATCTGCAGACCAAGTCGATAACATTTTCCTCCAATCACTCCACGGCGCCGCAGCCGAACCCCGATCACCGTGCTGCTGTCAGGATCGCCGACGATCACATCACCCTGCCACCCCGCGCAAGCTTGATGATCGCCGTCTACTGTGAGGATGCTGCTTCTGACATCGACGCTATCGTAGAGAGTGATCGAAGGTTGCTTCTCGACCGCGGTGTCTCCATCGCAAGAGGCATTGCGCACTTTAAGCAACGCCAATCTCACGTTTTGGTCACTAATTTCACCGAAGAGTACCAGCATTTAAACAAGGGAGCTGCAATTGCGTTCCTCGAAGAAACGCAAGAAGCAAGTGATGTGATCGCAGTCGCCGACTTTGAACGCACACCCGTAGAAACATTCAAGCTCCCGCAGCCATTCGACGTGAATCCGGCGCTACCGCAAGAACAACGGAAAAAATTATTGGCTTTGCTGCGTCGCTACAGCGAATGTTTTTCGTCGAGCGCAAAACTACGTCAGACCCCTCTAGCGAAGCACCGAATAATAACCGAAGATGGAGCCCGACCTACCCTACAGTCACCGTACCGCGTCTCTTCACACGAACGGGAAGCCATCCGGACTCAAGTCGACGACATGCTGAGCGAGGACATTATACAGCCATCGAAAAGCCCCTGGGCTGCGCCCGTCGTACTCGTAAAGAAAAAAGACGGCACATTAAGGTTTTGCGTTGACTAGAGGCGACTGAACAAAATCACGAAAAAGGACGTGTACCCCCTCCCCCGAATCGACGACGCCCTCGACCACCTCTGCCACGCGAGGTACTTCTCATCGATGGACCTGAAGACCGGTTACTTGCAAATTGAAGTGGACGAGAGAGACCGAGAGAAGACTGCATTTATAACCCCAGACGGCCTATACGAGTTCAAGGTGATGCCGTTTGGGCTGTGCACAGCACCAGCGACGTTTCAAAGAGTCATGGACACTGTGCTAGCTGGCCTTAAGTGGCACACCTGCCTCGTATACCTCGACGACGTAGTGGTATTCGCCCGGACTTTCGACGAACACCTTGCAAGGTTGGAGTCTGTACTCGAGGCCATTCGTACGTCGGGGTTGACGCTGAAGCCTGAAAAGTGCCGTTTCGCATACGGGGAACTCAAGTTCTTGGGCCACGTCGTCAACGCCGCGGGAGTCCTACCTGACCCGGCAAAAACTTCAGCCATTGTTTCTCCAAGCCACTCCAAGGCCGATTCTCCAAGCCACTCCACTGTTAAAATACAGGGAGCTTGTAGTATAGACCCGGCGTTGCAAAAACTCAAAGGTCTATGGAGTTTTACTCTGCCTCTTATTACCGCGTAACCTATCGATGGGCCGGCTGGAAAACTTTTGGCGTCTATTCGGTAGCACCTGACCTTCCACTTAAGTGAAAGATTGGTGAGAGCGGATAGAGAGACCTTCCTTCGAGAGCGGAGAGTGATGTCTATGCAGCGCTGTTGACGATGCCACGTCATGTCGCCCAGTCACGGAGACGTCACTTTGTAGTGTTGCGCCCCACTTGGCTCTGGCGATAGGCCGAGCACATGACGTCTCCACATGTCCCGTAACTTCAGTACACCCTTGTGTGCGTCGTAACATACGGTGTGCAACCAGTGCTTGGCAGGAAAATGAACTGCCAAAATGCCGAGAGTGGTACATGGTACAGTGGTACAGTGGACGAAAAGCCGACAGTTGTGCACCACCAAAAGGAGAGAGGTGGAGAGCCGATAAAAGCGAGCAGACGTTATTACTGAGGCTGTTATGATGCGATAAGAACGGTTAAGGTGTAGAACACTGTGTTGCGAACTCCTGTAGCCGGAGAAAGGCGTGGGAAATGGACCGAGCCTGAAGATCGCGAAAGAGACACACGAGATACTGGCGTATTATTGAGCCTTCACAACAGTTATTTAAATTGCCTATTTCCCGCAAGTCCAACCTTCGAGTTGTCTTTTTCCCTGGGCTCATCCAGTGAGCGGCAGCAGTTGTGAGCATCTGAACAGTACTCTGATTCCCAACATGCATGCGCACGCATCCTAATGAAATGAACACCCCTTTAAAGATACAAGGGACGATCAGACTCTACTGGGTACCAGGTCTTGCTGGGTGGGAAATTTAGAAAACAGAAAACCAAACCACCCGCGAAATCGCGCCCGGCTCCTTGCAGCCACATCGTAACCCAAAGACATCCCATCACAGCAGAATTTACCACTTAAAAATATACAACACAACCAGCAAGCATATCCGAAACACACACACACACACACACACACACACACACACACACACACACACACACACACACACACACACACACACACACACACACACACACACACACACACACACACACACACACGCACACGCACGCACACACGCACGCACACACACACACACACACACACGCACGCACACGCACACGCACACGCACGCACACACACACGAACGCACGCACGCACGCACCTAACGAAAGAATGAGAGGTCTTAGTGGGGCAGGCGCAATCGGGTACTTCCTCATTCCAGCACGATCGGCCCCTTACCGAATGAGAAGCCTCCAACGATGCTCCAAGTACCAGGGGGTGCTGGACCAGCGTTACCTGTTCGGCAAGTGCAACAGATCATCACGAGAAGCAAGACGAAGGAAGCCTCGTCGAATTCACCGTGCACCTCCTAGGACGCCATCGGCAGAAAGACCAACAAGCCCTTGACAATGGATTAACCCTGGCCACACGGGAATAATACGCCGCCTGCGAAGCCTCGACTGGCAACCAAATGCTCCCCTGAACAGAGGCAACCTCCACCGGGAAGAAATCATAGAGTAAAGGTTTTATTCATTCATTAATTCCCCGCACCTCGCTCAATTCCGATTACGGAAAGTGTACATTTATCTACTTGGGACAAATCACGACAAAAATACATAATGTGGCCTGAAGAAGACCGGCGTAGCCACCGTTACCAATTGCTCTCTGCTTACCTTCCGTCGTCGGAAATATTCAGTTCCTCAGTAGGTTCCTTTTGGGATAATGCTTCTGGCACTCCATTGGCTGTCGCGGCGGATGGGCGCAGATATAATATTTCAAAGTGAGAACGAAACCACATTGAACAATAGCCAGACATGTTCAAGATTGTGCCTGTCGCATTGACCGTTATTTATTCGAAAGGCATCTCCTGAGGGCGTTCATCTTAAGTAAAACTTTTATCCTTAACCGAGTATTGGTTTTAATGTATAAATTTGTTTTTAAATATTTTTAACATAGAAAGTAATACTGCTTGTACATGCATTCTAAAACCAAACAAGCGTGCAGAGTGAGGTGTTTTGCGCTGTGTTTTAGATATAAAACACAAAAGCAGAAATGTGTAAACAATGACAAAAAATTTTGTTTTTGTAACCGCATGCTAAGTTACCTTTTTTTGTTAAAATTTGCCACATGTAATATCTTCAGTTAATTGTACGCTAGACATTGCAATACCGCTCACTTCATTAAGTGGCTCAGTTCACTGGAGGGACCGGTTCGTTTAGGTCTGTAAGCTGTGTTAAGCATGCACAATCTAAATTTTTACTTAATTGTTATTGAGTTATTTATTTTATAACAACATCCGGTGTATTTGCACTGATTAGAATTGGCCTCACCATCATTAAGAAAGTTTCTATTTCAGTAATATTTCAGAATCACTCTCGATCGATATACATGAAAAAAATGCAATTTTTTTTTCAAATTTATAACCTTACAAATATAATCTGTACGAGTGAGCTGTGACGCCAGACAAAATGATTCGGGAAAACATGATACAAGAAACTAATTTTAATATTGTGGTGGTGAACAACCCTTTGTTCAGTTTATTCGAAACGAGACGGCTCCGCTTTTTGGTAGCGATAACAGATGACGCGAAAGTTGCACACAAGACCCAGCTGGGCCGGACGATACTCCTCCAATAACTCTACCGGAACGCGACCACACGACTCGTTCAGAGCCATGCTCAGCACGATTCCCTAATCGAGCGAGCAGCCGCTGAACATCGGTTCTTAGGAGAGCAGCTCTGCCAAAGAAGCGCCGGGAGCCGAGAATCACCGCGGAACTAAGCGGTTGAGAAGCTCGTTCCTGACTCGGACAACAGCTGCACGCACAAATGTAACTGTGGTGAATCATATGGTCACAGCAGTTTGTTTTCCTATTACTTTGAAAATACAGATGAAGTTTGTTCACTGCTGCCATTGCGGCCTCCTGATCTGTCATTCACTGCCGCCGCCGCCACCGCGGTTCCCAAATGGCGCCTAAGATCCGCTTCGCGAAGATAGATTGGCAAAGAGCGGCTCTCGAAAAGTGCGGGAGCCGTTCTTCGGCTCTTCGGTTCAGTAACTGAGCGGAAGAGCCGAAGAACGGGTCAAAACTGCATCCGGTTCTCCTGACTCGAATTGTCTGCTCCCACGACAGGTGGCGTGCTGGAGGAATTTGAAAAATTAGCCCCAGCCGGCCCGGCAGTACAGTTGCTTTCTCGTGCCGACAATAGATGGCGCAGAGAGACGGCTTATTTGACTCGGGTATAGTGCCTAGAATATACTACTATAATCTAGGCAGTATAATCCTAGGCACTATACTCCTAGAATATCCTAGTAAATTCTAGGCACTATAACTCGGGTCTTCGGTTCTTCGGCTCAGTAACTGAGCGGAAGAGCCGGAAGAGCCGACGAACGGGTCAAAACGGCATCCGGTTCTCCTGACTCGAATTGTCTACTCCCACGACAGGGGTCGCGCTTGAGGAATTTGAAAAATTAGCCCCAGATGGCCCTGCAGTACAGTTGTTTTCCCGCGCCGATAATGGATGGCGCAGAGAGACGGCTCATTTGACCCGGGTCTTCGGTTCTTCGGCTCCATGGAGGAAAGAAAAGGTTAGGAGAGGCCCTGACGTCACATTTGTGAAGCCGAGTCCCGCCATGACTTTAGCCCATGGAGCCCAGCACTCTATCCCATCATCCTTTGCTGTCTCCGGTTTCATTTGAGTAACATGGCGTCGCCCTGCCCTCCCACTTTGAAGCGAAAACAGCTTCGTCGCTAATTCCTCGGTGCGATATAATGTTCTATGCTGTTGATTTCGCCTTCAATTTTTCCATTCTAACCCTCACCCAAAGTTTCAATCGAAAAACGGCCTTCGTTTTTGAGATAGAAGGACGATTTTTCAGCTCTTAAGCCTGGCAAAGTAGCGTTTATCGTCGACATAGCAACAGGCTCGTGGGATACGAGTTAAGGCCGCCTCCGACGGCGGAGTTTTCAAACTGGCCTAATCTAAAAACGTTTGCGTAGCGACTGCGCTGGTTTGCAAGCGTAGCGAGGCAGCCACATACCAAGCGCCTTAAATATTTGTCCGTTCTATTTGCCCAAATTTGGCCGCCGCAGTTGTAAACAAGTAAGCAACATTGTCCATGGGCTCAAGAAAAATGGCGTAACTTCCTCCACACTTTTCGCAATGCATTGGGATGCTAGGGGCCTCTCCTGAGTATTCTTTCCTCCATGTTCGGCTCAGTAACTAAGCGAAAGAGCCGGAAGAGCCGAAGAACGGGTCAAAGCTGCATCCGGTTCTCCTGGCTCGAAATGTCTGCTCCTACGACAGGGGGCACTGGAGGAATTTGGAAAATTAGCCCAAGCTGGCCCGGCAGTGGAGTTGCTTTCTCGCGCCGGCAATAGCTGGCGCAGAGAGCTTTGACCCGGCATTTTGCCTCCGTTGGCTCTTTCTCCATGGTTTGCTATGCTGTGGGGCTGTGTCTCACCCCGTTCGACACGGTACACTGAGGGGGCGACAAGGGGCTCCCTCTCTCCAAAAGAACCGCCGCTCACTTTTACTGAGCCACGGCTCACTCGTTCTTCAAAAAGAGCGGCTCAAAAGATAAGGATCACTCCTGAATGACGCATCTCTATTTTACGCAGTAGACCAGCATTTTCACAGCGCTAATCATTATTTTTGAGATACCTGAAGTTCGTGTGCTGTTCAGCGCGCCGGCCCAACAGAAATGCAGAAAAATTTGTAATTACCGTCCTGGCGGAACTCAAATAAACAAGCAAATGCGAATTTCTCCCAGACGGAACTGTAGTTACTGGTGAAGCTGCGGCTACTTAAGATGGTAGCGCAGCGCACGCGTTATGTGCAGGCCGTGGGTTCGATTCCCACTTCCGATGACGGTGGATTTTTTTCCACTTCGACTGCTTGAGTGAGTGAGTGAGTAAACATTTATTTCGGAAAATTGGGTGAGGGTAAAAAGGGTGTTAAAAGAAGACGGGCAAGGGCGGCCATCCTAGTCCGGTAGGCCACGTGCCCCGGCCGCTGACCTAGCCCGTTCGACCAGTGCAGCCTGGTCTTTGAGCTGGACGCTGCGCAGCACGCACTCCCACTG
Organism: Haemaphysalis longicornis; assembly: GCF_048455015.1. Classification (NCBI taxonomy): domain Eukaryota; kingdom Metazoa; phylum Arthropoda; class Arachnida; order Ixodida; family Ixodidae; genus Haemaphysalis; species Haemaphysalis longicornis. Next base: position 10,963,238 of record NW_027526233.1, on the reverse strand, counting down.
CTCGTAGGTTGGGTGGGTGGGGGGTGAAGGGAGAGAAGGGCACTGCCACACCAAATGGAGTGTTGTCAATGGGGAGTTGCAGTGTGTGCAGTTTAGGGAGTAGGTGGTTGGGGATATGTGGTGTAGATGTTGGTGGTTATAGAAAGTGTTGGTCTGTAGGCGCCGCCAGATCCGAGCGTCCGCGGTGGGAACGGAGGGGTGAGGTGGAGGGTAGTAGCGGCGGGACTGACGGTAGTGGGAGAGTATATCGGCGTAGGTGGGGGGTAAAGGCTGGAGGGTAGGAGGGTCTGGGGGTGGTGGGTGGTTCATCCCCTCCGGCAATGCCCGGTAGGTTAAGGCGCGGGCAGTGGCGTGAGCCACCTCATTCCCGGGAAGAGACGAATGCCCTGGGATCCATACGAGACGGATGTCCGGTAGTGTGGGTCGTTGGGTGAGGATGGAAAGGGAGAGGTTGGTGATGCGACCCATAGCGTAGCGACGGCAGGCGGACTGGGAATCAGTCAGGATGGTGATGTGCATAGCAGGCGTGTGTGCAATGGTGAGTGCAATGGCCGCCTCCTCTGCAGTGTCATTCCTGTATCATACAAAAATGACAATCACCTCATTCGACGCGGTAAAGCACCTTCCAGTAGACGAATCGTACTCGCAATAAGGACTGCATATTTGATGTGTGTTCGTATGGAATTCCTCATCCAGTATATTTCTGTCCTGCACAACGCATTACGAGGGTTCCGGCTCCAGCAATGCGGAAATGCCATTGGCATACCCCGACATATGACCACGTTTTACGTGGCTAGCCGCTGGGTTGGCGAAAGACTCTCCGCGTCTCCCGCGGTCGTCGAGGGCCGGCGCTAGTCCCGCTTCCCTTTACGGCGTATTTTTCTCCAATTCGATATATTGATGCCTGTATCATACAAAAATGACAATCACCTCATTCGTCGCAATAAAGCACTTTCAAAACGTCGAATAGCTCTGGCATACAGATATATATATATATATATATATAGGGAGCAGTTGAACTTTTGAAGATGTTAGAGAACACAAGAAAAGAAGACTTTCAACAAGGTAAAAGCACGATTGTTGGCAACGTTTCAGCATAGAGACTTGCTTTAGTCAGGGCGAAAGCAAGTTCTTGCCCTGACGAAAGCAAGTCTCTTTGCTAAAACGTTGGCAACAATGCTGCTTTTAGCTTTGTTGCTTTTAGCTTTGTCGCTTCCCTCACCGACGTGATTAGAGAAGAAGTGCAACAAGCGTTGGGAACTTCTACGCCATCCGAGGTACCCCGAGAGCCACAAGCTATGACATACTCCGCGGCTGTTCGTCGACCCCGCCCTGCTCCAACACGCCGTCAAGAGGCCCCGCCGTACCGCCGCCCACTGTCACCCGCCCGACCCCCGGTAGCCCGAAACCAGACGCCGAGGAAGACGGACGTATGGCGAACTCCCGATAACCGTCCTCTGTGCTACCACTGCGGAGAGGCCGACCACATTTACCGTCGCTGCCCATACAAAAGACTCGGACTGCGTGGTTTCTCCGTCGACGCACCTCGCCCTCTCCCTGGCCAACGACCACGTGAGATCGACGAGTATCTATCTGAAACCAGCCGTGGCCCAGCGCGTTTCAACCGTTCGCCGTCGCCCTACCCCTACCAATCGCCGAACCGCCGTAGCAACGCTGACTTCGCCCGTGGAAGGTCCCCCAGCCCACGCGGGGGAAACTAAAGGCGGCAACTTCTGGAGGTGAAGTTGCTCTACGGCGAAAAACTAGAAACCCTCCAACGACGCAAGGACACGCTGAAGACAGCGATTCACGACATGCCCTCATCCCGACGACCCGACCTAACCCTGACGAGACTCCCGAACACGACGACAGCTACACGGCGCGACGCGTACCCGACCTGACCGAGACGTCCGTTGAGAAGACGACGACAACGACGATGCACAGTGCCCGACCATCAACACGTACAAGCAGAGATACGACGCCCCGACGAACCCGGAACTCGAGGACGACTGCATCTGACGTCAAGGTGTCCATCGACGGCTTTGACGTAGTCGCCCTCGTAGACACGGGAGCTGACTATTCGGTAATGAGCGGGCCATTTGCGTCTAAACTGAAGAAAGTTATGACCAGATGGGACGGTCCGCACATACGCACAGCAGGAGGCCACCTCGTGACGCCAAGTGGAACGTGCACATCGCGCGTCACCATAGACGGCACAACGTACCCTGCGGCGTTCGTCGTTCTGCCTAACTGCTCCCGCGACGTGATTCTCGGAATGGACTTTTTGACGGACAACGGCGCAATAATTGATCTGCAGACCAAGTCGATAACATTTTCCTCCAATCACTCCACGGCGCCGCAGCCGAACCCCGATCACCGTGCTGCTGTCAGGATCGCCGACGATCACATCACCCTGCCACCCCGCGCAAGCTTGATGATCGCCGTCTACTGTGAGGATGCTGCTTCTGACATCGACGCTATCGTAGAGAGTGATCGAAGGTTGCTTCTCGACCGCGGTGTCTCCATCGCAAGAGGCATTGCGCACTTTAAGCAACGCCAATCTCACGTTTTGGTCACTAATTTCACCGAAGAGTACCAGCATTTAAACAAGGGAGCTGCAATTGCGTTCCTCGAAGAAACGCAAGAAGCAAGTGATGTGATCGCAGTCGCCGACTTTGAACGCACACCCGTAGAAACATTCAAGCTCCCGCAGCCATTCGACGTGAATCCGGCGCTACCGCAAGAACAACGGAAAAAATTATTGGCTTTGCTGCGTCGCTACAGCGAATGTTTTTCGTCGAGCGCAAAACTACGTCAGACCCCTCTAGCGAAGCACCGAATAATAACCGAAGATGGAGCCCGACCTACCCTACAGTCACCGTACCGCGTCTCTTCACACGAACGGGAAGCCATCCGGACTCAAGTCGACGACATGCTGAGCGAGGACATTATACAGCCATCGAAAAGCCCCTGGGCTGCGCCCGTCGTACTCGTAAAGAAAAAAGACGGCACATTAAGGTTTTGCGTTGACTAGAGGCGACTGAACAAAATCACGAAAAAGGACGTGTACCCCCTCCCCCGAATCGATGACGCCCTCGACCACCTCTGCCACGCGAGGTACTTCTCATCGATGGACCTGAAGACCGGTTACTTGCAAATTGAAGTGGACGAGAGAGACCGAGAGAAGACTGCATTTATAACCCCAGACGGCCTATACGAGTTCAAGGTGATGCCGTTTGGGCTGTGCACAGCACCAGCGACGTTTCAAAGAGTCATGGACACTGTGCTAGCTGGCCTTAAGTGGCACACCTGCCTCGTATACCTCGACGACGTAGTGGTATTCGCCCGGACTTTCGACGAACACCTTGCAAGGTTGGAGTCTGTACTCGAGGCCATTCGTACGTCGGGGTTGACGCTGAAGCCTGAAAAGTGCCGTTTCGCATACGGGGAACTCAAGTTCTTGGGCCACGTCGTCAACGCCGCGGGAGTCCTACCTGACCCGGCAAAAACTTCAGCCATTGCGAACTTCCCAAGGCCGAAAGACAAGAAGGGCGTGCGGAGATTTCTCGGGCTGTGCGCATACTACCGGCGCTTCGGCGCAAACTTCGCACGCATTGCAGAGCCACTCACGCGCTTGACGAAAGATAGCACCCCTTTCAGCTGGGAAAACGACCAAGAAAAAGCATTCGGCGAGCTGCATAAACGCCTGCAAAGCCCGCCCGTGCTTGCTCATTTCGACGGAAATGCCGAAACGGAAATGCATACGGACGCCAGTGATATAGGCTTGGGTGCCGTCCTTGTCCAAAAGCAAAGCGGCTGCGAAAGGGTAATCGCCTATGCTAGCCGTGGTCTGTCGAAGGAGGAGAAAAACTATTCTGCCTCTGAGAAAGAGTGCCTGGTTATTATATGGGCGATTTCAAAATTTCGCCCATACGTGTATGGAAGGCCATTCAAGGTTGTAACAGACCACCATGCGCTGTGTTGGCTCGCCAATTTGAAGGATCCCTCTGGCCGTCTTGGGCGGTGGAGCTTGCGCCTGCAGGAGTTCGACGTTACAGTCGTTTATAAATCCGGCAGGAAACACTCCGACGCCGACTGCCTGTCCCGCGCCCCCGTCGACCCACCACCACAGGACTCTGATGAAGACAGCGCGTTCTTCGGGATCGTGACGGAGAGCGACCTAGCCGCCCAGCAGCGTGCCGACCCCGACTTACGCGTCATAATCGAGTACCTCGAGGGATGCAACGTTGCCGTTCCTAGGACCTTCAAACGCAGCTTACCAGCATTCAGCCTGAGAAACTCCGTCCTTGTGAAGAAGAATTTCAGCCCCGGAACAAGAGCGAATTACCTTCTCGTCATCCCCGCGGACCTTCGGGACGAAATTTTGGAAGCGTGCCACGACGACCCGTCTTCCGGACATCTGGGCACAGCCCGCACTATTGGAAAAATCAAGGCGAGGTACTACTGGCCCGGCCTTACCTCTGACGTCACCCACTACGTCCGGAGCTGCCGTGACTGCCAGCGACGAAAAACGCCGCCGACAAGACCCGCCGGACTTCTGCAACCGATCGCCGTCCCATCGAGACCATTTCAACAGATTGGAATGGACCTTTTAGGCCCGTTCCCTACGTCACGATCACAGAACAAGTGGATTGTCGTAGCGACAGACTACATGACGCGCTACGCAGAGACCGCCGCTCTTCCGAGGGGGACTGCACAAGAAGTGGCGAAGTTCTTTATAAGCCAAGTTGTGCTGCGACATGGAGCCCTGGAAGTCCTAATCACAGACCACGGAACGGCATTTACTGCGGAGCTGATGCAAGGAGTATTACGCTGCAGCAACACGGATCACCGAAGAACGACGACGTACCACCCCCAAACGAACGGACTAACAGAACGTCTGAACAAGACAATGGCAGATATGCTGTCAATGTACGTTGACGTTGAACATAAGACTTGGGACGAAGTGCTCCCGTATGTCACGTTTGCGTACAACACGGCTATCCAGGAGACGACACAGCTGACGCCGTTCGAGCTTGTCTACGGTAGAAGGCCGACTACGATGCTCCACGCCATGCTTCCGCACGTAGAAGACGACGACCTCAACGCCGACGTCCACGGATATCTTCAACGTGCGGAGGAGGCCCGCCAGCTCGCTCGAGTTCGTATAACGGACCAGCAGCTGGTGGATGCGGGCCGCTACAACCTCCGACGCTGAGACGCCGAGTGCCAACCAGGGGATCGTGTGTGGGTTTGGACTCCCATCCGACGACGCGGACTCAGTGAGAAGCTCCTGCGACGGTATTTCGAACCCTACCAGATTCTACGACGTGTTGGCCAACTTACCTACGAAGTGATCCCCGATGGTGACTCCGGCACATCACGACGACGCACGCGGCCTGAAGTCGTCCACGTGCTTCGCTTAAAACCTTTCTACGGACGATGACGAACTTTTATTTTCATTTGTTCGGACTGTCGCTTATGTTAGCATCGGGTCGATGCACTCTTAGAGGGGGGGGGGTGGTAATGCCGCGAACCATACATTGGGTTTGTTTATTTGTGTTTTGCTTTTACCGCCCGGCAGCGCCGGTCTGTGTTATCTCTGCGCCAAGGGAAGCGCGTGTTCCATTCTTTCTTTTTGTGCCGCATGTGTTATCTGTTGTGATAGGGAGAGCATTCCGATCTAACGTGAACAGCCCAGAATAATCTTCTTGGATCTACTATGTTCTCGATGCGAATCGACGTTTCGAGAACTACGCGCGCCAAACGATAAAAAGCCTGCAGTGCGGACGCCGGGGCATTCGATTCGACGACACTCGCCTGTGCAAGTCACTTTATTGACCGCTGCTTCGCCGCCTCTGTATTCTTTTGAGTTGTTGGGGGAGCACAAGTTCGCTCCAATAAACGTGTTTCTCATTCAACACAACTGCATCGTCCTTGTCTTCGTGACAATATATATATATATATATTGTCGTTCTCGTTCGAAAAAAAGATGGCTCTATTCGATTTTGTGTAGACTATCGCCGCCTCAACAAAATCACGCGCAGGGACGTCTATCCTCTCCCTCGCATAGATGATGCTCTGGACTGCTTGCAGGGGGCAGAATTTTTCTCGTCACTTGATTTAAGGTCCGGGTATTGGCAGGTTCCTATGGCAGAACGGTGATCGCTCGAAAACGGCATTTGTCACACCTGATGGGTTGTACGAATTTAATGTCATGCCGTTCGGGCTGTGCAACGCCCCTGCAACATTTGAACGCATGATGGACAATGTTTTGCGCGGCCTCAAGTGGAAGATCTGTCTTGCTATCTAGACGACCATTGTCATCTTTTCGCCGATTTCAGACGCACCTTCACCGTTTGGAGCAAGTTTTAACATGCCTTTCACGAGCTGGGCTCCAACTTAACCTGAAAAAGTGTCGTTTTGCCGCCACGAAACTTACCATCTTGGGTCACGTTGTATCCAAGGACGGCGTGCTCCCCGACCCAGCCAAGCTTCGCGCTGTCGCCGAATTCCCGAAGCCAAACAACATAAAATCCCTTCGGAGCTTCATCGGGCTTTGCTCGTACTTCCGGCGCTTCATTCGCAACTTTGCTTCCATAATTGAGCATTGACGAAGCTCCTCGGTGGTGCCCGTGACTTGCCTGCCTGGTCTCCGGCCTGCGACCACGCGTTCCATACTTTGCGCCGTCTCCTTACATCGCCACCCATACTTCGACACTTCGACCCTACAGCGCCCACCGAACTTCATAGTGACGCCAGCGGAGTTGGCCTTGGGGCTGTGCTTTGCCAACGTAAACAAGGTTTCGACGAATATGTCGTCGCCTATGCCAGCCGAACCCTAACGAAGCCAGAATCCAATTATACAGTTACCCGAGAAGGAGTGCTTGGCCATCATCTGGGCGCTTGCTAAATTTCGACCATATCTGTACGGCCGCCCATTTGATGTGGTCACTGACCACCACGCCCTCTGTTGGCTGTCTTCTTTGAAAGATCCGGCCGGTCGTCTGGGGGCGATGGGCGCTTCGCCTCCAAGAATATGACATACGAGTAAAATACAGGTCTGGTAAGAAGCAATCGGACGCCGACGCTCTCTCCCGTTCACCCGTACCTGCTAATCTATCGGACTCTCCGGGTGACCTGGCTTCCCTTGCTGTGACTGACATGGCAGCTGAGCACGGAAGGACCCATGGATTGTTGCCCTTGTCACCTCGCTCACCAATCCTTCCCAAGCTGTAACGACACGCGCTCTCCGTAGGCAAGCATCTCACTTTGCAGTACGCGATCAGCTGCTTTATCGACGCAACTACTACTTGGATGGCGGCAAATGGTTGCTAGTGATTCCTCGGCATTTGCGGTCCGATGTTTGTGCCTTGTTCCACTCTGATCCCACATGTGGTCATGTCGGCCTACTCAAAACCTATGAACGTTTGCGTCTTCGTTACTTTTGGCGCGGGATGTACAACTTCGTGCGAAAATACGTTCGATCCTGCCAAGATTGCCAACGCCGAAACTCGCCGGTACCTCACCTGTGTGGTCCGTTACAGCCGCTGCCTTGCCCAGTGAAACCATTTGACCGTGTGGGCATTGATCTGTACGGACCGCTACCCTGCACAACCGCCGGCAACCGCTGGGCTATAGTTGCCATCGACCACTTGACGCGCTATGCTGAGACCGCCGCTCTACCAGCTGCTACCGCACGGGACGTCGCCTCGTTTCTCCTGCGACGTTTTATACTCCGTCACGGTGCGCCTAAGGAGCTGCTCAGCGACAGGGGCCGCGTATTTCTGTCTGACGTCGTCGCCGGAGCTTCTTAAGGCATGCAGCGTCATCCATCGAACGAGCACTGCCTACCATCCGCAAACGAATGGCCTCACGGAGCGCTTCAACCGTACCATCGGGGACATGTTGTCCAAGTACGTTGCGTCTGACCATGGAAACTGGGACCTTGTAGTCCCTTACGTGACGTACGCCTACAACACCGCCATACAAGCGACGACGGGTTTTTCTCCGTTTTTCCTCCTATATGGGCGGGAGCCATCGTGCATGCTGGACACGATCCTTCCCTACCGCCCTGATGTATCCGAGTGCACGCCGATTTCTGAGGCTGCCAAACACGCCGAGGAATGCCGCCAGCTTGCCCGTTCTTTCACCACTGAAGAGCAGGAGCGACAAAAGTCCATCACGACTGGCGAGCCCGCACCAGTCTTCGGTCCCGGTTCTCTCGTGTGGCTCTGGGTACCCACCAGGACTCCTGGCCTGTGCTCGAAATTCCTGTCGAACTACCAGGGGCCGTACCGTGTTGTTGAACGCACTTCCCCGGTGACCTACGTCGTCGAGCCGCTAACACCTTCGCAGGATCTCCGACGCCGTGGACGTGACACAGTGCATGTTGCTCGTCTCAAGAATTATTATGACCCGCTCGTCTCGCCATCACCTTGAGTCGCCAGGATGGCTACTCTCTTTTCCGGGGGGTGATTGTAGTGAAGATTAGCAGCTATGCTCCGCAAAAGCATCGGAGGCGTCATTACCCACAATAGGTCATGTTGACCAGTACGAGCAGCGTCATCATCAGCAAACAGACTGTCGGAAATCCTCATCGCCATCGCTAGAACGACGGGGTTCACTCGGACTGCTTCGCTCGGCTCGTGTCTGCTTCCCTGGTCCGCGATTCCTGACCTCTCGCCTTCAGAAAGATCTTCGGCAATAAATCACCTTTCAATATATATATATATATATACACACAAATATATATATATATATATATATATAGCGAATCAGAAAATGGGACATGAGGGGCTCCGTGAAATAAGATAGAAAATAAGGGATGGCAGTCAAGAAAACCTCGGAAAGCAAAGGGGAGGTTGTGGTGGGTCATAGAAAGAGATGAAGAATTTTTTGAGTCGAAAAGAAAGTGGTGCAAAAATGCCCGCCGGGTGGGATCCGAACCCACGACCTCCAGAATACCGGTCTGGTGCGATAACCACTACGCTACCGGCGGGGCTGTTTCCCCAGCACTTTCTCGGGTATTTATGTTAAGGTATTTTTGTTTCCTGCACTTGGGGGTGGTAGCCAGCGCCCCACTCGGACTACTCAGGGTGAAGGGGACCTTCTTTTTAACACCCGGGCCAAGACACGAGCGTCTACGACATGTCGAGAGTGGTCGACCAGCGTTGAACCCTCTTAAGCTCCCTTTGGCACCAAGACTGCCAGAACAGAGGCCCTCGCTAAGCATGTAGCGAATCAGAAAATGGGAAATGAGGGGCTCCGTGAAATAAGACAGAAAATAAGGGTTGGCAGTCAAGAAAACCTCGGAAAGCAAAGGGGAGGTTGTGGTTAATCATAGAAAGAGATGAAGAATTTTTTGAGTCGAAAAGAAAGTGGTGAAAAAATGCCCGCCGGGTGTGATG